>NC_090030.1:33025116-33332616 GCF_037176765.1 Anolis sagrei | reverse complement strand
CCTAATGTCCCTGGGGAGTGAGTTCCAGAGTCGAGGGGCCACCACCGAGAAGGCCCTCTCCCTCGTCCCCACCAATTGCGCTTGCAATGGAGGCAGGAGCGTGAGCAGGGCCTCTCCAGATGATCGGATAGATTGTGTGGGTTTGTACACAGAGATGCGGTCACGCAGGTAGGTGGGTCCCAAACCATTTAGGGCTTTGTAGGTAAGCACCTGCACCTTGGATTGGGACCGGAAAATGAACAGCAGCCAATGGAGCTCCTTAAACAGAAGGGTTGACCGCTCCCTGTAAGGAGCTCCAGTTAGCAACTTGTTCAACCAGTTGGAATTTCTGGGCCGTTTTCAAGGGTAGCCCCACGTAGAGTGCATTACATTAGTCCAATCTGGAGGTGACCAAGGCGTGGACCACCCTGGCCAGATCCGACTTCACAAGGTACGGTCGCAGTTGGAGCACGAGTCTCAATTGTGCAAAGGCCCTCCCGGCCACCGCCGACGCCTGAGCTTCAAGCGGAAGTGATGAGTCCAGGAGGACACCCAGACTGCGGACCTGTGACTTCAGGGGGAGTGCAACCCCGTCCATTGCTGATTGCCACCCTATACCCCGATCCGGTTTGCGATCTACCAAGAGGACCTCTGTCTTGTCGTGATTGATCTTCAGCCTGTTCCTCCTCATCCAGACAGACACAGCGGCCAGGCACTCGTCCAGGCACTTGAGGGGCTTCCTTGGAATTGGGTGGAAATGAGTAGTAGAGTTGTGTGTCATCTGCGTAGAGATGGCACCCAACTCCAAAACTCCGGATGACCTCTCCCAGCAGTTTCATGTAGATGTTAAAAAGCATGGGAGACAGAATGGAGCCTTGCGGGACCCCACAGGTCAAAGGCCAGGGATCCGAGCAGGCATCTCCAGCTTCACCAAATGGGAACGGCCCTCCAAGAAGGAACGGAGCCACGACAAAACTGTGCCCCTGAGACCCATCCCGGAGAGTCGTCCCAGAAGGATACCATGATCGATGGTATCGAAAGCCGCTGAGATGTCCAAGAGAACCAACAGAGTCACACTCCCCCTGTCCAGCTCTCTACGGAGGTCATCCACCAAGGCGACCAAAGCCGTCTCGGTGCCGTGGCCATGCCTGAAGGCAGACTGTGACTGATCCAGGTAGTTGATGTCATCCAGGAAACCCTTAGACTCCCACCTCTCGAACAAGACCACGAGGGCTCCACTACGTCTTCAACCGATTGAATGGTGCGCATTTTAAAAAAGGAAGTTATGCTGCCGTACCCTGTACATACACCCCACTTGCCTCACTCCCAGACCTCTGAATAAACCTCTGAGGATGCCTGCCATAGATGTAGGCAAAACGTCAGGAGGGAATGCTACTGGAATATTCCCACAAGGAGGTCAAAATGACTCTCTCCTTTGCATATCTAGTCTTCAATTGTTCCTTAGCTAGACTCAGCAATATAGGACTAGATTCCTTTCATGCAAATCTCCAAGGAGGAACTTTTACTGAGACGGCTTTAATTTTAAATATTTTTATTACATCATGAATAATACAGAGAACTGTGCCGCCTTAGGCGTGCGGTGGGAACATCCCAATGAAATTTTAAACTAGTTCGTGACTCTTCCCATGTTTGTAGAGGATTGCGAAGATCACCTTTACTCCTCTCGCCATGGTTTGGGCGTGATCCGGCCCACAGGAGACAGATTCCACTCGATCCCGGTTTGCGTTACAACCTGAAATGCAATGGAGGGGAAATGCTAAGAAGTCAATGTAACGAATGGGATTTTGGGCTGCATCAAAAGGAGTCTAGTGTCTAGATCAGGGGTCCTCAAACTAAGGCCTGGGGGCCAAACACGGCCCTCCAAGGTCATTTACCTGGCCCTCGCTCAGGGTCAACCTAAGTCTGAAACGACTTGAAAGCACACAACAACAACAATCCTATCTCATCAGCCAAATGCAGGCCCACACTTCCCATTGAAATACTAATACGTTTATATTTGTTAAAATTGTTCTTCATTTTAATTACTGTATTTAATAACCCTTCCAGTATTTTCTGCTGGTCATGGGACTTGTGTGTGCCAAGTTTGGTTCGATTCCATCATTGATAAGAGTTCAGAATGCTCTTTGATTGTACGTGAACTACAAATCCCAGTGACTGCAACTCCCAAATGACAAAAATCAACCCCCTCCAACCTCCCCGCCAGTACTAAAATTTGGGTGTATTGGGTATTTGTGCTAAATTTGGTCTAATGAATGGAAATACATCCTGCATATCAGATATTTATTATTTATTTATTTATTTGCTTTATTTCTATACCGCATTTTTCAGCCCTTAACAGGCGACTCAATGCGGTTTCCATGGTACAATTATCAAACAGTGTCAGTGCAATTAAAACATAACAATGCAACAACAGGATCAACAGCATCAATCCACAACAGTTAACAATCAACAAGACAGATCAACAAAACAGACATAACGCCTCCGTTGAAATCAGATCCGTTCTCATAATCCTTGTGCCATTCCTATGTTCCATTTACTGTCTTCCTATGATTGGTTGCACTGCTTAACCAAACGCTTGTTCATAAAGCCAGGTCTTAACCATTCTCCGAAACGTCAGCAGCGAAGGTGCCTGTCTGATGTCTGCCGGTAGGGCATTCCATAGCCGAGGGGCCACCACTGAGAAGGCCCTGTCTCTCGTCCCTGCCAAGCGCGCCTGTGATGCAGGCGGGATCGAGAGCAGGGCCTCCCCAGACGATCTTAATGTTCTGGTCGGTTCATAGGTGGAGATGCGTTCGGAGAGGTAAGCAGGGCCAGAATTTATATAATTTACACTATATTATTCATAATAATAGCAAAATTACAGTTGTGAAGTGGCAATGAAATTAATTTTATGATTGGGGGGGTCACCAAAATATGAGGAACTGTACTAAGGGGTCGCGGCGTTAGGAAATTTGAGAACCACTGAAATAAAGTTTATTATCACCACAATTCAAGAGAGATATTGACAAGCTGGAATGTGTCCAGAGGAGATGAAGGGTCCAACTTAGATGAAGGGCTAGAAAGCAGGATCATCAAGTTTGCAGACGGGACCAAATTGGGAGGGATAGTGAATACTCCAGAGGACAGGAGCAGGATTCAAAGGGATCTTGACAGACTAGAGAGATGATGGGCCAAAACTAACAAAATGAAGTTCAACAATGACAAATGCAAGATACTCCACTTTGGAAGGAAAAACGAAATGCAAAGATACAGAATAGGGGACGATGATGCCTGGCTCGAGAGCAGGACGTGTGAAAAAGATCTTGGAGTCCTCGTGGACAACAAGTTAAACATGAGCCAGGAATGTGATGTGGCGGCAAAAAAAGCCAATGGGATTTTGGCCTGCATCAATAGGAGCCTAGTGTCTAGATCTAGGGAAGTCCTGCTCCCCATGCTCTATTCTGCTTTGGTCAGACCACACCTGGAATATTGTGTCCAATTCTGGGCACCACAATTCAAGAGAGATATTGACAAGCTGGAATGTGTCCAGAGGAGGGCGACTAAAATGATCAAGGGTCTGGGGAACAAGCCCCATGAGGAGCGGCTTAAGGAGCTGGGCATGTTTAGCCTGAAGAAGAGAAGACTGAGAGGAGATATGATGATAGCCATGTATAAATATGTGAGAGGAAGCCACAGGGAGGAGGGAGCAAGCTTGTTTTCTGCTTCCTTGGAGACTAGGACGCAATGGAGCAATGGCTTCAAACTACAAGAGAGGAGATTCCATCTGAACACGAGGAAGAACTTCCTGACTGTGAGAGCCGTTCAGCAGTGGAACTCTCTGCCCCGGAGTGTGATGGAGGCTCCTTCTTTGGAAGCTTTGAAACAGAGGCTAGATGGCCATCTGTCAGGGGTGATTTGAATGGAACATTCCTGCTTTTTGGCAGAATGGGGTTGGACTGGATGGCCCAATAGGTCTCTTCAAACTCTTTGATTCTATGATTCTATGCAGAGAAGCAGGCAGGGGGGATAGCTATCAATCCAGCAGAGGCACTGAGTGCAAGGGAAGAGAGCGAGCCGCTCGGGCTGGTTAAGAAGCACAGGACACACAAACACACAGGTTCTTTCTCCTCAGGAGAGATAGAGAGTGACTTTGCAGAGAAGCAGGCGGAGGGGGGGGGGGGATAGCTATCAAACCAGCGGAGACAGCGAGTGCGAGGGAAGAGAGGAAAAAACACAGGAACACACATACGTGCACTTTATCTCTCATTCCTCTCTGAAGCCCTGCCCCTGCCAGGCTCAACATCACTCAACACCCCCAGCATAATTTATGCCATTATCCTGTCCCTTCTCAAAAAAAAGAGAGGGGGGAAAAGAAGGAGGGAGTTCTAGCGTTCTCTATCCACTCCCCACTCCATATCGCGAAGGCTGATCTGGCCGGGGTGGTCCATGCCTTGGTCACCTCCAGATTGGACTACTGCAATGCGCTCTACGTGGGGCTGCTCTTGAAAACGGCTTGGAAATTCCAACTGGTCCAACGGGCTGCAGCCAGGATGGTAACTGGGGCCCCTTACAGGGAGAGGTCAACCCTCCTGTTCAAGGAGCTCCACTGGCTGCCGTTTATCTTCCGAGCCCAATTCAAGGTGCAGGTGCTTACCTACAAAGCCCTAAACGGTTTGGGACCACCCTACCTTCGTGACCGTATCTCCATCTACGAACCCACGCGCTCACTTCGTTCATCTGGAGAGACCCTGCTCGTGATTCCACCTGCGTCGCAGGCGCGTTTGGTGGGGACGCGAGACAGGGCCTTTTCTGTGGTGGCCCCCCGACTCTGGAACACCCTCCCAAAAGACCTTAGACAGGCCCCTACATTGGCAGCCTTCAGAAAGAACTTGAAGATTTGGCTGTTCTGTTGTGCCTTTCCAGAGTAGGAATCCCCAACAACAAGTCCCAGAAGCACTTTATTAGATTTAAGATTGTTGCACACCGTATATTGCACTACCCTATAATTCCCACCTATCCCTGTCACATCAGCACTTTTAATTTTGTACCCATCACTTCGGCCCGGCCCAGTTTTAATAGTGTCCTGATGTAGTGTCTATTATCTGTTGTTTGGTATTGCTTACTGTTTTTAATTTGCTTAGTGTTGTATTGTTGTATTGTGTTTGAGGCCTTGGCCGTTGTAAGCCGCATCAAGTCCTACGGGAGATGCTAGCGGGGTATAAATAAAGTTAATAATAATAATAATAATAATAATAAGTTTGCCCAGGCTTTGAGGCACAGGTTCGCAGCTTGGGTGTGATCCTGGATTCATCGTTGAGCCTGGATCCCCAGGTTTCAGCGGTGACCAGGGGAGCATTTGCACAGCTCAGGCTCGTGCGCCAGCTGCGCCCGTACCTCGGGAAGTCTGACTTGGCCACGGTAGTACACGCTCTGGTCACATCCCGCCTTGACTACTGCAACGCTCTCTACGTGGGGCTGCCCTTGAAGACGGCCCGGAAGCTCCAGCTAGTCCAGCGCGCGGCAGCCATGTTACTAACAGGAGCGGGACGCAGGGAGCACACAACCCCCTTGTTGTTCCAGCTCCACTGGCTGCCGATCTGCTACCGGGCCCAATTCAAGGTGCTGGTGCTGGCCTACAAAGCCCTAAACGGTTCCGGCCCAAAATACCTGTCTGACCGCATCTCGGCCTACGAGCCCACGACTTTGAGATCGTCTGGGGAGGCCCTTCTCTCGATCCCGCCTGCCTCACAGGCACGCCTGGCGGGGACGAGAGACAGGGCCTTCTCGGTGGTGGCTCCCCGGCTGTGGAACACCCTTCCTGTGGACATCAGACTGGCGCCCTCCCTTATGACATTCCGCAAGAGACTAAAGACGTGGTTGTTTGAGAAGGCGTTTGACTAAGTGCTACAACAATTGGCAATGATGATTGGAACGGAATATGGAAAACGAGATTGGATTGTGATTCTATGATGAGACGTCGCGAATGATTTAGTGTCATTGTATTATTGATAGTGATGTTGTTATTGTTGTTTGTGATATTGCCTTTATTGTAAATTGTTTTTATATGTTGTACACCACCGTGAGTCGCCCTAGGGCTGAGAACAGCGGTCTACAAGTGCAGTAAATAAATAAATAAATAAATAAATTATGGATTCCGTAAAGCAGCAAAGAGAATGGAGAAAATTCTCTGCTGACACCTAAAGGCCCATAGCTGCAACAGCAACTCAGGAAAACTTTATTATTATTTTGACCCAAAGCAGGACGTGATGAGCACGTGGTTGGCTGGCTGTGGCGGAGGGGAGGCTCTATGGCGCTGAGAAGTTGCCTCAAAGCCCAGGAAAGGAGGCTTCGGAGCCTGAAGGGGCTGGCAGAGAGGGGTCGTCTAGTAAGGCGAATATATCCAAAAATTGAAATTTTTAATTGAAAAGTTGGGGGGTCGTCTAATGCGCCCAGTCGCCTACTACCCCGAAATATACGGTAATCCTATTTATTATTATTTCCATGGCCGTATCGTCGCTGGTAAAGAACAAGAGCCAAACACAAGGTCGAAACACTTACGTAGCTCCAAATCGAGACGCAGAAGGCTGCTCCTCCAATTAGAACCAGGTTGCCGTATTTGTCATGAAAATCAGGCTCATGCTTATGGTGAGCTTGCCGCACTGCTGTACGCTGGATGTTACGAGCTAAAACACAACACACAAATGGGATTACAAATTTGATTTTATCAAGACAGGGCAGCATACTCTGACAGTGAGTGAAGACAGAGGGGAGCAGAAGGCAGTTCCATCTTGTCTTTACTAATAATATAATATAGTATATTGTATATACATATCTATATAAATAAAAATGTAATGTTCGTTTGTGGTATTCACATAACTCTAAAACCCCTGGATGAATAGACACCAAATTTGGACCTGATACACCTAACAATCCAATGTATGTCCTTCGCTCATAAAAACACTGAAAAACACAACAGAAGGGACTTAAAAATCCCCAAAAAACTACATGAGGAAAAGCTAAATGACAATACAGAAAAAAGGGAAGAAAGGGGGAGGGAAGGGGAGAAAAAAAGAAATAAATAAAGAGGGACGGAAAGAAAGAAGGAAAGGGAGAAGGAAAGATGGAAGCAAAGAGAAAAGGAAGGAAAGAGGTAGAGAAGGAAGAAAGGAGAGAAAGAGGGAGAGAAAGAAAAAGGGGAAGGAAGGAAAGTTAAAAAAAGGAAGGAGAGAAGGAAAGAAAAAAGGGAAAGAGGAAGTGAAGGAAAGGGGGGAAGATGTAGAGAAAGAGGGAGGGAAGGAAAGAGAGAAGGAAGAAAAGAGAGACAGCAGAAAAAGAAAAAAGGGGGAAGGAAGGAAAGATAGAGAAGGAAGAAAGGAGAGAAAGAGGGAGGGAAAGAAAAGGGGAGAAGGAAGGAAGGAGAGAAGGAAAGAAAAAAGGAGGGAAGATGTAGAGAAAGAGGGAGGGAAGGAAAGAAGGAAAGAGAGAAGGAAGAAAAGAGAGACAGCAGAAGAGAAAGAAAAAGGGGCAAGGAAGGAAAGAGATAGAGAAAGCAGAAAGGAGAGAAAGAGGGGGGAAAGAAAAAGGGGGAAGGAAGGAAGGAGAGAAGGAAAGAGAAAAGGGTGGAAGATGTAGAGAAAGAGGGAGGGAAGGAAAGAAGGAAAGAGAGAAGGAAGAAAAGAGTGACAGCAGAAGAGAAAGAAAAAGGGGGAAGGAAGGAAAGAGAGAAGGAAGGAAGAAGAGGAAGGAAGACGGGAAAGAAGGAAGGAAGGAAAGAGGGAGGGAAGGAAGGAGGGAAAGAAGGAGAGAAAGAGGGAAGGTTGGCCACAGCAATGCGTGGCGGGTACAGCTAGTAACATTTATAATATTATGTGATACAATATAATACTAGTAATAATAATACAATATTAAAATAATATATTTACATTACATATAATATTACTAATAATATTACAATATAATGGTATAGTGCAATATAGTAATATATAATAATGATGTCGTACTATGCTAATAATATAATATATTGTATGAAAATATATCTTGTAAGCTGCTCTGAGTCCCCTTCGGGGTGAGAAGGGCGGCATATAAATGCCATAAATAGATAAATCTATATAAATAAAAATGTAATGTTCGTTTGTGGAATTAACAGAACTCAAAAACCACTGGGGGAATTTACACCAAATTTGGACATGATACACCTAAGAACCCAATGTATGTCCTTCACTCAAAAAAACAACAAAAACAAAAAGCAGAAAGGACTTCTAAACTGCATGTCCACAAAGGAGAAACTGCATGCCTACAAAGAGACCCATGGCCACGCCCCCTCCTCCTCCTCACGGGGAAACAGCCGGCCATTAAAGTATGAGGAGCCAGGTGCACGTGCACGGCCACACACACACAAGCGAGAGGGGGCACCATGGGAGTGGAGGTGGAGGCTTGCCGCATGGAGCCCCTTCTCTTTCCCTGCTATGTCAGGAGGGTGGTCTCCTCCTCCTCCTCCTTTCCCTGTTGGAAGAGGAAGGGGTGGATGAATGGCAGCGGCAGCAGCGGAGCCCCCAGGCAAGGAAGAAGGGGGGGAGGAGGAGGAGGAGGCGAGGAAGGTCGAAGGTGCTTGAGTGAAGGACCTTCCTTCTCTCCCTCAATCCCTTCCCTTCTTTCCTTCCTTTCCTTCTTTCCTCCCTTTCTTACATTTTCTTCCTTCCTTCTCCTTCCATTCCTTCTTTCCCTCCTTCCTTTCCTTCCTGTCCCTCCTTCCTTCTTCCTTTCCTTCTTTTCCTCCCTCCCTCCCTTTCCTCCTTCTTTCCCTTTCTTCATTTTCTTCCCCTTCATTTCCTTCCCTCCCTCCTTTCTTCACCCCCCTCCTTCCTTTCTCTTCTTCCTTGCTTCTCCTTCCCTTCCTTTCTTCCTTTTTCCTTCCTTCTTCCTTTCGTTCTTTCTATGTAAAATATAAATACAATATTACATGGAAGGGAAGTAATGAGAGAAGGAGAGAAGGAAGGAAGGAGAGAAGGAGGGAAAGAAGGAAAGAAAGAAAGAAAGGTAGAGAAGCAAGGAAGGAGAGAAGGAAATAAAAAAGTGAAAGGAAAAAGAGAGGGAAGGAAGGAGAGAAGGAACGAAAGATAGGGAGAGAAGGAAGGAAGTAACCAAAGAGGAGGAAAGAAACAGGTAGAGATGGAAGAAAGATGAGAGATAGGGAAAAAAAGAGGAAAGGAAGGAAAGAGGGAAGGAAGGAGAGAAAGAGGGAGGGAAGGTTGGCCACAGCAACGCGTGGCGGGTACAGCTAGTAATAAATAAATATCCAATGACAGAGTTTAGAATCCACCATTTGCTCTAAGCCTTCAGGATGAATCCTTAAATTACTACTAAATACTCCCTTGTGGGATTAACCGCAATTAGCATATTTATGGCACTATTAGAATAATGTGTAGCACGGGCAAAGTAGTGGGCCTAATGCACAAGTCTCCTCACAGAACTCATAGAGATCTTAAACACTTAAGGCTTGCTTTCAAAGAGATGGATTCAACCATTCAATCTCTTTTGTATGGCATCAAAGCAATCAATGCATGACAAGTCACACCACCAGAAAACACACATAAAAGTTAAGTTCTTGTGGGTTTTTTCGGGCTATAGGGCCATGTTCTAGAGGCATTTCTCCTGACGTTTCGCCTGCATCTATGGCAAGCATCCTCAGAGGTAGTGAGGTCTGTTGGAAATAGGAAAATGGGTTTATATATCTGTGGAATGACCAGGGTGAGACAAAGGACTTTTGTCAGTTGGGCTAGGTGTGAATATTTCAACTGAAAAGAAAAGAAAACTAGAGGAGATAGGGGCTGATTTAGGGCAATTATCCTCATTGCGTGTGTGCGCGTGTGTTCAGACTCTTTAAAGATCGTTAATGTTAACACATTTACGGAGCTGCAAGAATTGCGGAAGAACTTTCGCGTAACCTGTTGGGCGGAATTCAACCTCAAAATTAAGCACAATTACTTTCTTTTCATTGGGAGCTTTTTCATACTTTTAAACATGAGGAACAGATTGCTACAGTACTAATGTAGTATGTAATATGTAATATCCCCGCAAAGAGCACAGCAGGGGGCAGAGCAGCCTTCAATAGCCTGCATCTCCGCCCCTGTCAACCACCTCCACCAAGTCTGGCCTCCTTAATGAGAGCATTCAACACACACACACCCAACTTGGTTGCTTCATACATCAGCTATTGCTGCAAGTAATGACAGTGTGAATAAATTGCCAATATTTGCTTGAGATATGCTTGTAGCTCTGGAGGGGCTCTTGATTTTTTGCATCTCATAGACTTAGCAGCATGGAGATTGGGTTAACCAGTTAAAATTCATGAGTGAACCAGTTTTTTTAAAAAATCTGAAACATTTCGGGGGGGGGGGTTGAACCCCTAAAAGCACCCCCTCGCTACAGGCCTGACACCACCAGAAAACACACATAAAAGTTGCTGGTGTGAGGTCGCCTGTCACTTTAACGGTGATGCGTATGTGTACATTTTAATGTGATATTTTTTACCTATAACCTATCTATAATCTATAATCCAGTCTCGATAAAATAGTGAAGAGTAGAGACATCAGACTGGCAAGAAAGATCCGCCTAGTCCAAGCCATGGTCTTCCCTGTAGTCACCTACGGATGTGAGAGCTGGACCTTCGGGAAGGCTGAGCGAAGGAAGATCGATGCTTTTGAGCTGTGGTGTTGGAGGAAAGTGCTGAGAGTTCCTTGGACTGCGAGAAGATCCAACCAGTCCATCCTCCAGGAAATAAAGCCCGACTGCTCACTGGAGGGAAAGATACTAGAGACAAAGTGGAAGTACTTTGGCCACATCATGAGGAGACAGCAAAGCCTAGAGAAGACAATGATGCTGGGGAAAGTGGAAGGCAAAAGGAAGAGGGGCCGACCAAGGGCAAGATGGATGGATGGCATCCTTGAAGTGACTGGACTGACCTTGAGGGAGCTGGGGGTGGTAACGGCCGACAGGGAGCTCTGGCGTGGGCTGGTCCATGAGGTCACGAAGAGTCGGAGACGACTGAACGAATGAACAACAACAACATCTATAATCTATAACCCATATTCGATAATGAACATACTGTAAGGAGATAACGGCGCTCCGTGCTGTCATGCCGGCCACATGGCCTTGGAGGTGTCTACGGACAACGCCGGCTCTTCGGCTTAGCAATAGAGAGGAGCACCAGAGTCCCAGAGTCTGATATGTCAGAAGACAACCTTTACCTTTTTACCATTATAGAGATAGAGATAGAAGCTCTCACCCGCCAGGCCTAGCGCGCTTCTCGCCAAGGGAAACATCCTCCTCTCCTTCCTCAGGTCACAAGAAAACACTGAAAAACAAAATGGCCGCCGACCGGAAAAGGAAGCGGACGGTCTGCGCCTGCGCAGTTGCAGGCGCAAAGCAATCTGGGAGGAGTATTAGCCTGAGGAAAGCACTAGGGGGCAGTCACTGCGACAGAGAGAGAGAAAAGAGGCAAGCGAAGCCGGAAGTGGGCGGGGCGAGCGTAAGCAGCGTAGGGCATGAGAGGCTCCTGGCGCGCCTCTCTGCCGCAGTGTCAGGATGGCCGAGTGGTCTAAGGCGCCAGACTCAAGGCGGAGCCTTCCCGGAAGCACGGGGCTGGGTGTTCTGGTCTCCGATTGGAGGCGTGGGTTCGAATCCCACTTCTGACACATACCTTTTTTGGAAATAAAAAAAAATCATTTTGCATTTAAATTTAGTTTTAATTATAGATTTTTTTTTTTGAAAAGCTCAACCATAAGATTTTTTTCGTTGTTACTTCAGAACTGGAATTGTGCTCCTGTTATGAATCCTAATATAAATATCTGACATGCAGGATGCATTTTCATTCCCTGGACCACATTTGGCACAAATACCCAATACACCTAAATCTGAATACTGCTGGGGTTGGGATTTTGTAGTTTCTGGGATTTATAGTTCACCTACCATCAAAGAGCATTCTGAACTCCACCAATGATGGAATTGAATCACACTTGTATACTTTGTATACTGGTGGGGGGAGGTGGGGGGGGATTGATTTTGTCATTTGGGAGTTGTAGTTCCTGGGATTTATAGTTCACCTACAATCAAAGAGCATTCTGAACTCCACCAATGATGGAATTGAATCACACTTGTATACTTTGTATACTGGTGGGGGGAGGTGGGGGGGGATTGATTTTGTCATTTGGGAGTTGTAGTTCCTGGGATTTATAGTTCACCTACAATCAAATACCATTCTGAACCCCACCAATGATGGCATTGAATCAAACTTTGCACATAGAATTCCCATCACCAAGAGACAATACTAGAATGGTTTGCTGAACATTGACCTTGAGTTTTGGAGTTATAGTTCACCTACATCCAGAGAGCACAATGATAGACCTGGGCCTAATTTGGCATAAATACCCAGTATGCCCAAATGTGAAAACTAATGGAGTTTGGGGTAAATAGAATCTTGACATTTGGGAGTTTGTAGTTGCTGGGATTTATAGTTCACCTACAATCAAAGACCATTCTGAACTCCACCAATGATGGAACTGAATCAAACTTTGCACATAAAATTCCCATCACCAAGACACAATACTGGAATGGTTTGCTGGACATTGACCTTGAATTTTGGAGTTGTAGTTCACCTACATCCAGAGAGCACAATGATAGACCTGGACCTGACTAGGCATGAATACTCAGTATGCCCAAATGTGAAAACTAATGAAGTTTGGGGTAAATAGAATCTTGACATTTGGGAGTTTGTAGTTGCTGGGGTTTATAGTTCATCTACAATCAAAGAGCATTCTGAACTCCACCAATGATGGAATTGAATCACACTTTGCACATAAAATTCCCATGACCAAGACACAATACTGGAAGGGTTTGGTGGGCATTGACCTTGAATTTTGGAGTTATAGTTCACCTACATCCAGAGAGCACAATGATAGACCTGGACCTATATTTATTGTGTCATCAACAACCATACCATTGTACATTTCTAACAAAACAAAACAAACAAACTGATTTAAAAAAAACACAGATTTTGTGAGTTTGGTAGCTGGTTAAATGTCCTTTGACCAGTATCTGGCCACTTGGAGTGCCTCTGGTGTTGCCGCAAGAAGGTCCTCCCTTGTGCATGTGGCAGGGCTCAGGGTGCATTGCAGCAGGTGGTCAGTGGTTTGCTCTTCTCCGCACTCGCATGTCGTGGGCTCCTCTTTGTGGCCCCATTTCTTGAGGTTGGCTCTGCATCTCGTGGTGCCAGAGCGCAGTCTGTTCAGCACCTTCCAAGTCTTCTGAGTGCCCAGGGGGGAGTCTCTCATTTGGTATCAAATTCTGGGTTTGAGCCTGCCACTTTTGGACTCTCGCTTGCTGAGGTGTTCCAGCGAGTGTTTCTGTAGATCTTAGAAAACTATGTCTTGATTTAAGTCATTGACGTGCTGGCTGATACCCAAACAAGGGATGAGCTGGAGATGTCTCTGCCTTGGTCCTTTCACTATTGGCTGCTCCTTCCCGGCGGATAATGTGGCATGTCTCATTAAGAGCCACATCCACTGTTTGAGCGTGGTGAGATGTGTTCCACGCTGGGCATGCGTACTCAGCAGCAGAGTAGCACAGTGCAAGGGCAGATGTCTTCACTGTGTCTGGTTGTGATCCCCAGGTTGTGCCAGTCAGCTTTCGTATGATGTTGTTTCTAGCGCCCACTTTTTGCTTGATGTTCAGGCAGTGCTTCTTGTAGGTCGGAGCACGGTCCAGAGTGACTCCCGGGTATTTGGGTGCGCTGCAATGCTCCAGTGGGATTCCTTCCCAGGTAATAATCCTCAGAGCTCGGGATGCTTGTCTGTTCTTGAGATGAAAGGCACATGTCTGTGTTTTAGATGGATTAGGGATCAGCTGGTTTCCCCTGTAAGAGGCAGTAAGAGCACCTAGAGCTTCGGAGAGCTTCTGTTCAATCATCTCAAAGCTCCCTGCTTGAGCAGTAATGGCACGGTCATCAGCATAGATTAAACTCTATAACTATAACCTATAATCTATAACCATAAGATTATTTTCATTGTTATGAATCCTAATGTAAATATCTGATATGCAGAATGCATTTTCATTCCCTGGACCACATTTGGTACAAATACCCAATACGCCCAAATCTGAATACTGGTGGAGTTGGGATTTTGTCATTTGGGAGTTGGAGTTGCTGGGATTTATAGTTCACCTGAAAAGGCCTTTGAATGAAATTTGCAAATGCTAAGCAAGGGGCTTTGAATGAAATTAACAGCAAAAGAGAAACATACCCTTTCTCTGTAAAAAAAAAAAAAAAGAGCAACACGGAAGAAAATGTTTTTAAGAAACAAGATGTGACATATAGAGGTCGGAAGTTGTGTTGTGGTTAAGTTCAAAGGTTGTGGTTAAGTGCAGAGTCTGCAGGTAAAAGAAGGTACTTTCCATCAAAAGGTCAAGGGAGGGGGCTGGAAAGAGAGTACTTTCCATGACAAAAAATATGTTCTTGTTTACTTGAGAGTATAAATTGGTGGTCAAAAAGCCAAGGGGGCACGGCAGTTACTTGAAGGGTAGCGTCTGCATATCCTGCCAGGCTGTCCGTCTTCTTCATGAAGAAACTAAAATAAACCTTGTTTTTTAAATTTTTTTGGGACTGTCTCCTTCCTTTTGTGCTCCCGTGATGTGGACCTAAGAAGACCCAATTTAGGGTCTCTAACACACCTACAATCAAAGTACATTCTGAACCCCACCAACGATGGAATAGAACCAAATGGCACATGAAGAAACAGGAAGACTTTTGTTTACAAGGGTCACACCTTGCCAGCCGAGGACAAAGCCTCGCATTCCAGCTGGCTGACAACTCCTAAGCCCATCATTTCCTTCCCTTTGTCTGTGATCATCCCGCCTCCTGGTTTCTGATTTGTCTATCCTCAGAAGCAGCAGGAGAGTGCTGATTGGCCTCCCAGAGGCGACGGAGCTTGCTGATTGGCTCAGGGGCAAGGCGGGCCGCCAGGCCTCCTCCCAGCTGTTCCAGCCTCAGCCAATCAGCATGAAGCCGGCCGGCAGAGGGCGGGCAGGAATTTCAAAATGTTTGTATTTTTGCTATAAATACGTCTGTCTTCTTTGTACTGGTATGCTTGCAGTGGAATGATTCCTGCAATGTATCTGATATCAGCTGAATCGCTAAATAAATCACCTCGATCGCTTGGAACTTCCTCCACTTTGGTGAGGGTTATTATTTTTAATATTTTAAATTGCTGAAATTGACTTCCGCTGGCCTCACCAAGGTTTCGGGGGCCTTTTTACACGGTCCTTGGGGATCCCCTCCGCTGAGGAGACCCTACTAAAAGCAGCTCGATATCAATACCGTAAAGGCTCCTCCATGGCTTGATAGTAGTAATAAATAATAATAAACTTGATGATAATAAATCATAAAATTAATCTCGTTGCCACTTCACAACTGTAATTTTGCTATTATCATGAATTATATAGTGCAAATATCTGGTATGCAGGATGTATTTCCATTCATTAGACCAAATTTAGCACAAATACCCAATACACCCAAATTTTAGTACTGGCAGGGAGGTTAAAGGAGATTGATTTTGTCATTTGAGAGTTGCAGTCACTGGGATTTGTAGTTCACCTTTAATCAAAGAGCATTCTGAACTTCATCAATGATGGAATTGAACCAAACTTGCACCATTTAAAGCCTATACAATCACAGCAGAACATTAGAATCCTTTCCCAAGCTGCACATATGTCAGGTCTCCATGAGTTCCGCAGGGAAACCTGACTCCCATCCCTTCCCTCTGCTTTGCACACTTTGCTCTGCTTCGCTGTCAATCATTCCCCGAAAGCCCGCCTCGCCCAGCCTCCGTCGGCCAATCACAACGCAACGGGTTGCCTTTTTTTTCGCTGTCAATCATACCCCAAAAGCCCGCCTCCCCCAGCCTCTGTCGGCCAATCACAACGCAACGGGTTGCCTTTTTTTTCCACTGTCAATCATTCCCCGAAAGCCCGCCTCCCCCAGCCTCTGTCGGCCAATCACAACGCAACGGGTTGCCTTTTTTTTCCACTGTCAATCATTCCCCGAAAGCCCGCCTCCCCCAGTCTCCGCCGGCCAATCACAACGCAACGGGTTGCCTTTTTTTTCGCTGTCAATCATACCCCGAAGACCCGCCTCGCCCAGCCTCCGTCGGCCAATCACAACGCAACGGGTTGCCTTTTTTTTTCGCTGTCAATCATACCCCGAAAGCCCGCCTCCCCAGCCTCTGTCGGCCAATCACAACGCAACGGGTTGCCTTTTTTTTTCCACTGTCAATCATTCCCCTAAAGCCCGCCTCAACCAGCCTCCGTCGGCCAATCACAACGCAACAAGTTGTTTTTTTTTTTATTCGTCGAGAGCATCCCCGCTGGCCACGCCCCCTCCCTGCCCTCGCTTTCACTTGGAGCCCAAAAGTAAAAGTTGAAGGCGTGGGCGGGGTCTCGGCGGAGGAGGAAGTCGATCTGGCCAATGGGGAGGCGGAGGTAGAGACGGCGGACCAATCCGAGGCCGGCCCGGCTGGCGGCGCGTCCAATGGGAGCAGGGATAGCAGTGGTGGGCGGGGCCGTGTCTCCGTGAGGGGAAAGGCGGCGGAGAGTGTCATGGCGGCGCGTCTTCCCCTCAGGCTTCTGGGCCTGGCCTTCGCCGCCCTCTGCTTGGTCGCCACGGGCGTCGGAGGGCAGAAGAAGAAGGAGGTGAGCGCGCCTTGGCCTCCTAGGGATTGAGGTCAATTTCTTGTTTTTCATAGCCAGCCATTGATTTCAGTTATTATTTCCATGTATTATTATTCTAATTATTATTAATCATTTATTGGTGATTTTCATTCATTACTTTTAGGATCAGGCATTATTTTCAATGATTATTTCCAGTTATTATTTATTTCTATTATTTATTATTGAATTTAATCATATTATATATTATTTTATTTTATTATTGAATTTAGTCATATTATATATATTATATACAATATATATAAAATATATATTATATTATATTATAATTTAATAATATATATTATATTATTATATAACATAAATATAATATTATATTTATAATCATTGATTATCTCCAGTTATTATTTCCATGTATTATTATTATTATTCTAATTATTATTAGTCATTTATTATTTGATTTCATCCATTACTTTTATATTCATGCATTTTCACCAGTTATTATTTCCTTGTATTATTTATTCTAATTATTAATAATAATTTATTATTGAATTTCATTCATTACTTTGTATTCATGCATTATTTCCATGTATTATTTATTATTCTAATTATTGTTAATAATTTATTATTGAATTTAATCATATTATATGTTATATATTATTATAGAATATAAATATAATATTATATTTATATTCATTGATTATCTCCAGTAATTATTTCCATGTATTATTTATTATTCTAATTATTATTAATATTTATTATTGAATTTCATTCATTACTTTTGTATTTATTCATTATTTCCAGTTATTATTTCCATGTCTTATTTATTATTATTCTAATTATTAATAATTTATTATTGAATTTAAACATATTATATATTATATAATATATATATATATATATATAATATGTATTATATATGAAATTATATATATAATATATTATATATATTATATTATAATTTAATCATATTATATATTATATATTATATTATTATATAATATAAATATAATATTATATTTATATTCATTGATTATCTCCAGTTATTATTTCCACGTGTTATTATTATTCTAATTACTGTTAATTTATTATTGGATTTCATTCATTACTTTGTATTCATATATTATTTCCAGTTATTATTTCCATGTATTATTTATTATTATTCTAATTATTGTTAATAATTTATTACTGAATTTAATCATATTATATATTATATAATATAATATATATATATATATTATATAATATATTATATTATAATTTAATCATATAATTTATTATATTATTATATAATATAAATATAGTATTATATTTATATGCATTGATTATCTCTAGTTATTATTTCCATGTATTAATTATTATTCTAATTAACCATTTATTATTGAATTTCTTCCATTATTTTTATATTCATTGAATTAAATCATATTATATATTATATATTACATTATTATATAATATAAATATAATATTATATTTATATTCATTTATTTTCTCCAGTTATTATTTCCATGTGCTATTTATTATTATTCTAATTATTAATAATAATTTACTACTGAATATCATCCATTACTTTTATATTCATTGATTATCTCCTGTAATTATTATTAATATTATTATTATTCTAATTATTATTAATCATTTATTAATGAACTTTAAACATTACTTTTATAATCATTATCTCCAGTTATTATTTATTATTATTCTAATTATTATTAGTCATTTATTATTGGATTTCATTCATTACTTTAGTATTCATGCATTATTTCCAGTTATTATTTCCATATATTATTTATTCTAATTATTTTTAATCATTTATTATTGAACTTTATCCATTACTTTTATATTCATTCATTATTTCTAGTTATTATTTCCATGTATTATTATTATTCTAATTATTATTAATAATTTATTATTGGATTTCATCCATTACTTTTATATTCATGCATTATTTCCAGATATTATTTCCATATATTATTTATTCTAATTATTAATAATAATTTATTATTGAATTTCATTTATCACATTTGTATTCATGCATTATTTCTCGTTATTATTTCCATGTCTTATATATTATTCTTGTTATTGTTAATTTATTATTGAATTTCATTCATTACTTTAGTATTCATGCATTATTTCCAGATATTGTTTCCATGTATTATTTATTATTCTAATTGGGTTGTAAGTTTTTTGGGCTATTCTAATTATTATTAATCAATCATTATTGAATTTCATCCGTTACTTATATATTCATTGATTATCTCCAGTTATTATTTCCATGTATTATTATTATTTTAATTATTATTAATAATTTGTTATTGAATTTCATCCATTACTTTTATATCCATGCATTATTTCCCGTTTTTATTTCCATGTATTATTTTTTCTAATTATTGTTAATTTATTAATTTATTATTGAATTATTGAATTTCATCCATTACTTTTATATTCATTCATTATTTCCCGTTATTATTTATTATTCTAATTGTTATTGTTATTGGCAGTCTTTATCTGGTGCTATTCATCTTCTTTTCTCATTCTATGTTAATAACAGTCAGAATACAATACAATATTGAATATGAAGCTATTTCCTCTTTATGGGAAGAATAGAAGAAACAATTACGAA
Source organism: Anolis sagrei (assembly GCF_037176765.1). Classification (NCBI taxonomy): domain Eukaryota; kingdom Metazoa; phylum Chordata; class Lepidosauria; order Squamata; family Anolidae; genus Anolis; species Anolis sagrei. Next base: position 33,313,301 of record NC_090030.1, on the reverse strand, counting down.
GGGAAAGAGCCATCTCTGCAGAGTTGCAAACTTGGTTTGTTTTCATCTTCGGTGCTGTCCCTGTAGTTTTCCTGTATTTATCAACTGCTCTCTATAGAAAAAAAAAACCCACTCCATAAATAGCTTCAGCCACATGTATCACAGGACTAACCAGTTTGCCAGCTCTTAAGATAATTTAATTGAGGATAATTTAAATGCTGTCTGGTTGCATTGAATAGCTGAGCTTCCTAGAAGACAAGACTCACTGAATATTAAGTGAAGCTTTGGTCTCCAATCTTATCCTTCCAGATGGTGCTTTCGGAAAAAGTGAGCCAGTTAATGGAGTGGACGAGCAAAAGGTCCGTCATTCGTCTCAATGGAGACAAGTTCCGTCGTCTGGTGAAGGCGCCGCCGAGAAACTACTCTGTGATTATCATGTTCACTGCTCTTCAGCCTCACCGACAATGTGTTGTGTGCAAGTATGAGCTTAAATCTTTTTTTTACAAAAACAACAGATAACAAAAGCTGCCTAAGTATCCCAACTTCAGTGTATTTTTAAAAATATGAGATCGGATTTATTATTATTATTATTACTAGTTGTCCCCAGCCAGGCGTTGCTGTGGCCCAGTCTGGTGTAGCGAATTTGTTGATCTATGTTAAATTTTTGATGTATAGCTCTATGTTGCAATGTGGCAGAATTGGCAGAAATAGGGTAGCAACAGTAGAGGCAAGATTAATTTGCATACCTGCAGCCAATTGGTCGTATGCAGATGAGTGTAGGCCAGGATTTGAAAGGGCCGCTGAGCCAGAATGGCAGTTGGGGGGAAGAGAGCTGAACATTCCAAAGGGGCAGAGTTAAGTTTAAAAATAGGCAGTTAGAGAGTCAGATGAGTCAGTTAGGGATTCCTGTTTGTGAAGGATAGTTAGGAACTTCTGTGAGAGAAAAGCAGTTAGGAAAATGGAGTTTAAGTTTTAAGGGAAATAAAGAAGTGCCAGTGTGGTTTAAGGCAGAATATAGTTCTGTCAGGAGTATATGAAAAAGTAACATATTCGTTGATGTGAAACAGTTGAAGTTTGATAAGAAAAGTTAACTAAGTGAATGAGATAGATTGTAAGACTCAAGACTGTAACAGTACACACAAATGTAACCATAAGCGTTGGAGCCAGAAGCTATAAATAAACTTTGTTACTTGGTTTACTACAAGAGTGTCTCAAGCCTGTAATATAAAAGCCTCAAAGTAAAAACTCACAAGAAAGCCCCAATTTAAAAAGGGAAAAATACATCAATACAAGACAGTAACAAAATTGAAAGGAAATATCCCCCCCCCCCACATCGTCACACATAAAAAGACATCTGAAAAAATACTGAAGTAGTGAAATGTCGAGAAACTACTCTGTGATTATCATGTTTACTGCGTTTCAGCCTCACCGACAATGTGTTGTGTGCATGTATGAGCTTAAATCTTTTTTTTTTATAAAAACAACAGATATCAAAAGCTGCTTAAGTATCCCAACTTCAGTGTATTTTTGCTTCCTTTTGCCAAGATTTTTAAAAATATGAGATCAGATTTATTATTATTATTTACTTTACTTGTATACTGCACTCTCTCAGCCCGTAGGCGACTCAGTGCGGTTTACAACCAGGACAATATACAGGTGCACAACATTAGCATTTAAAACAGTAACTAAATCAACTACGTCAATATAACAATACAACAGAACATCAATATAACATCTAAACATCTATATAACTAATCCATCACGTCTCACCGGTAAAATCATAATCCGATCTCCTCGTCCATTGTTCCAAGTTCCAAGATCCATCAGTTGGTTGCACTGCTTAATTAAACGCCTGTTCAAAGAGCCAGGTCTTTACTCTTCTCCTGAACGCCAGCAGGGAGGGGGCCGATCTAACGTCTGCGGGAAGGGCGTTCCACAGCCGAGGGGCCACCACTGAGAAGGCCCTGTCTCTCGTCCCCGCCAGCCGTGCTTGCGAGGCTGGCGGGATCGAGAGCAGGGCCTCCCCGGACGATGTTAATGTCCTAATTGGAAAAGAAAGTAATGAGAAAGTGTTGGCCTACCCTTGCCTACCCCCACACCAATCCACTATCTTCCCTTTCCTCTTTCTAAGAATTCTAGTGTTTTTAAATGTTTGTAAACAAAACTACAATAAACATTTAAAAAAAAAGAAAGTGTTGATTTCTAATATAAGTAATTTCTTTCTGCTTGTGGGTAAAGAGTATTTCTTGCTGTTTCTTTGTCAGTGTTGATGTGGAGAGTGTCTGGCTGAACTGTGAGAACACAATGTCTTTTCATGTTTTTTTCCCCCTTATAAATCCAGAAGTAGAATCCAGGTGTATATTAGCGAACAAAGCCCACATATTCTTGAGCATTACTTGCAAAACCTGGGATAAAAATAACATGGAAAGAATGAGGAAGAACAGTACAGACTTTGCAGAAAGCAGCTTCTTTGTCAGAGGCCTTGTTAACAGATAAAATCCTGTATAGAAGTATGGCCTTACTTTCCTAGAAGCTCTGAGATGAATTCTTTTAAATCCATTTGACTAAACTCTTTTAAAACACTATTTACTCAGGCAAGCTGATGAAGAATATCAGATTCTGGCCAACTCCTGGCGATACTCAAGTGCATTTACCAACAGGATCTTCTTTGCCATGGTTGATTTCGATGAAGGCTCTGATGTCTTTCAGATGGTAATGTATATTATTATAATATTTTAATAAAAGAATTAGCACATACCTATTTAAGTATTGTTTAGGTTAGCATATGGGAGGGGGGATTAGTAAATAAATCAAAGATAATCCCAGTTATGAATGTTATAAAGGTATTAGTATATATAATACTGATATTGTGCTATGCTAATAATATAATATATCATATATACATGTAGTATTGATAATATTATAATGTAATACAATATAATATTAATAATTATACAATTTAATAATTGTACATTTATTTATTATTTATTTATTTACGACATTTATATGCCACCCTTCTCACCCCGAAGGAACTCAGAGCGGCTTACAATATATATATATATATATATATATATATATATATACACACACACACACACACACACACACATACAATATATTATTAGCATAGCACCCTGATGGCGAACCCATGACACGTGTGTCAGCACTGACACGCGTAGCCATTTTTGATGACACACAGCCGCATGCGGCCGCATACAGAGAAGATGGGGAGAAGAAGGATATTTCATCCTCGGCTCCTACACCAACATTTTTCTATAATGCCGAGATATATGACATTATAGAAAAAGCAGGTAAGTTAAATAATTAGTTTTTGGTTTATTAAATACAATATATGACAATAATATTTTTTTGGTATTAAACTATAAATACAATGAAATTATGGTTTTTTTCTCTCAAAGTGACACCCCATTTGAGTTATGCTCGGTTTTTTGGCATGTATTGACACACCAAGCTCAAAAGGTTGCCCATCATTGGTAGCACAATATCAATATTAAATGTCACTGTATTGTACCATACCAGTATATTGTAATATTATTAGTAATATTACATGTAATATAAATATATAATTATAATATCATATTATTAGTAGTACTATATTGCATTACATTATAATATTATAAATAATATATGTATATACAATATATTATATCACATTATATTATATTATTAGCATAGCACAGGAGACAATTTTTCATATAAAATTTTTCATGTAATATTACTAATAATATTGCAGTATAGTGGTATAGTACAATATAGTAATATGTAATACTAATATTGTGCTATGGTAATAATATAATATATTGTATGTACTTATAATATTGATCATAATATTGTAATTCAATATAATACTAATACTAATACAATATAATAATTGTATATTTAACTATGAGATGTCCCGATCTGTATTGGTGGCCCAATACTGCGTATGTTTTTGTATGTATTCTCAAAATTTTAGTTTTCTATGCTTAGTGAATTGTATATTTTAACATTGTATATTTTAACATGTTGTAAACCGCGATGAGTCGCCGCACGGGCTGAGATATCGCGGTATACAAGCATACCAATAAATAAATAAAAATAAATAAATATTATATATTCCATGTAATATTACTAGTAATACTACAGTATAGTGGTATAGTACAATATAGTAATATGTAATACTAATATTGTGTTATGGTAATAATATAATATATTGTATGTACTTGTAATATTGATCGTAATATTGTACTACAATATAATACTAATAATACAATACAATAATTTATGTTACATGTAATATTGCTAGTAATACTGCAGTATAGTGGCATAGTACAATATTGTGCTATGGTAATAATATAATATATTGCATGTGAGGAAGAACTTCCTGACCGTTCAGCTGTGGAACTCTCTGCCTCGAGTGTGATGGAGGCTCCTTCTTTGGAAGCTTTTAAGCAGAGGCTGGATGGCCATCTGTCAGGGGTGATTTGAATGCAATATTCCTGCTTCTTGGCAAAATGGGGTTGGACTGGATGGCCCATGAGGTCTCTTCCAACTCTTTGATTCTATGATTCTATGTACATGTATTGATCATAATATTGCAATACAATATAATACTAATAATAATACAATACAATAATTTTATGTTACATGTAATATTACCAGCAATACTGCAGTATAGTGGCATAGAACAATATAGTAATATATAATACTAATAATGTGCTATGCTAATAATGTAATATATTGTATGTTTATATAATATTGATCATAATATTGTAATACAATATAATACTAATAATACAATACAATATTTTTTGTGTTACATGTAATATTACCAGCAATACTGCAGTATAGTGGCATAGTACAATATAGTAATATATGATACTAATATTGTGCTATGCTAATAATATAATATATTGTATGTACATGTAATATTGATCATAATATTGTAATACAATATAATACTAATTCAATATAATAATTGTATATTATATATTACATGTAATATTACTAGTAATACTACAGTGTAGTGGCATAGTACAATATAGTAATATATAATACTAATATTGTGCTATGCTAATAATATAATATATTGTATGTTTATATACTTCTGCCAACCTAGCAGTTCGAAAACATGCAAATGTGAGTAGATCAATAGATACCGCTCGGCGGGAAGGTAACGGCGCTCCATGCGGTCATGCCGGCCACATGACCTTGGAGGTGTCTATGGACAACGCTGGCTCTTCGGCTTAGAAATGGAGATGAGCACCACACCCCAGAGTTGGACACGACTGGACTTAATGTCAGGGGACTACCTTTACCTTTATGTTTATATAATATTGATCATAATATTGTAATACAATATAACACTAATAATAATACAATATAATAATTGTATATTATATATTACATGTAATATTAACAATATTACATTATAGTGATATAGTACAATATAGTAATATATAATACTAATATAGTGCTATGCTAAGATTTTAATATATTGTATGTACACATAATGATCATAACAATTCTATATTCTATATTACCTGTAATATTACTAATAATATATTGATAATATATAATGAAATACAATATACTACTACTAATAATAAAATGATATTATAATTATATATTTTATATTAAATATAATATTACTAATAATATTACAGTGGCGCAGTGGGTTAAAGCCCTGTGCTGGCAGGACTGAAGACCGACAGGTCGCAGGTTTGAATCCCAGGAGAGGCGGATGAGCTCCCTCTATCGGCTCCAGCTCCTCATGCGGGGACAAGAGAGAAGCCTCCCACAAGGATGACAAAAACATCAGAAATCATCCGGGCGTCCCCTGGATATATATATATATATATATATATATATATATATAATATTAATATTGTGCTATGATAATAATAATATATTGTATTTACTTTTTACTTGTAAGCCGCTCTGAGTCCCCTTCGGGGTGAGAAGGGCGGCATATAAATGCCGTAAATAAATAATAAAGAATATTGCAGTACTAACAGCGCTTCATGCAGTCATGCCGGCCACATGACCTTGGAGGTGTCTACGGACAACGCTGGCTCTTCGGCTTAGAAATGGAGATGAGCACCACACCCCAGAGTCAGACATGACTGGACTTAATGTCAGGGGACTACCTTTACCTTTACTTACAATAAATAATATTGTAGTATAGTACAATGTAGTAATATATAATACTAATATTGTGCTATGCTTCTGCATTCCTATCTCAGCTTAATAGCAGAGCTACTGATATTTATGTGAGGATTTCCAACAGGCGTAAAAATATTTTAGTTTTCAGGACCGTAGAATTAAATGGCTCTGAGGGGTTCCGGTAATTTCAAGAAGTTCCATTTTAAAGTGTGTGTTTTTAAATGTTGACGACTCAAGCAACACTGTGCCGCTTTGTTCCATCCAAATTGACAGCTGAACATGAACTCTGCTCCAACATTTATTAACTTCCCGGCGAAAGGAAAACCCAAAAGAGGGGACACGTATGAGCTGCAGGTGCGAGGTTTTGCTGCAGAACAGTTGGCCCGCTGGGTGGCTGATCGGACCGACGTCCATGTAAGTAAAGGCTGAACGTTGACACTGTTGCACCAGAATAACTTGGTAGTTGTTTCTTAAAATATGCATATTCTGCCTGATATTATGGCAGGAAGAGAAGGATGAGAGGAGATATGATAGCCATGTATAAATATGTGAGAGGAAACCACAGGGAGGAGGGAGCAAGCTTGTTTTCTGCTTCCTTGGAGACTGGGACGCGGAACAATGGCTTCAAACTACAAGAGAGGAGATTCCACCTGAACATGAGGAAGAACTTCCTGACTGTGAGAGCCGTTCAGCAGTGGAACTCTCTGCCATCCAGTCCAACTCCCTCCACCAGGGCCAAGAAAACGTAATCAAAGCCCTCCTGACAAGGAGCCACCCAGTCATAGATAGAGATAGATCGATATGATTCACGCACACTGAGATATAGTATCCTAGATTTGAAAGGAACCCTTAAACAAGGACAATGATCCAGGACCCTATTCCAGGGTGGGTAAACCAGACACTCTCCACATCAACACTGACAAAGACACAGCAACAAACGTAGGGGCAATTGACCATGTGCTCCTGCAATTTGAGGTATAAAGGAAGGCCGAAACTAAGATTAGTGAAACCCGCATTTTGAACTTTAGGAGAGCTTCATTTCCGAAAAATGAAGGAAGGACTGAGCAGCATTCCGTGGACGCAGATACTAAAAGAAAAGGGAGTTACGGATGGATGGGAATTTCTCAAGAGAGATATACTCAAGGCGCAAATGCAAACTGTGCCAACAAAGGGAAAAAATAGGACAAGTTCAAAGAAGCCAGAATGGATGTCCAAAGAACTTCTAACTGTGCTAAGACACAAAAGAGACATGCACACGAAGTGGAAAAAGGGAGAAATCACCAAAGAAGAATTCAAACAAATAGCCAAAACCTGTAGGGAAAAGGTCTGCAAGGCTAAAGCACAAAACGAGCTCAGGCTTGCCAGGGACATTAAAACAATCAAAGGGTCTGGAGAACAAGCCATATGAGGAGCAGCTTAAGGAGCTGGGCATGTTTAGCCTGAAGAAGAGAAGGCTGAGAGGAGATATGATGTTGTTGTTCATTCGTTCAGTCGTCTCCGACTCTTCGTGACCTCATGGACCAGCCTACGCCAGAGCTCCCTGTCGGCCGTTACCACCCCCAGCTCCCTCAAGGTCAGTCCAGTCACTTCAAGGATGCCATCCATCCATCTTGCCCTATATATATATATATATATATATATATATATATATATATGATAGCCATATATAAATATGTGAGAGGAAGCCACAGGGAGGAGGGAGCAAGCTTGTTTTCTGCTTCCTTGGAGACTAGGACGCAATGGAACAATGGCTTCAAACTACAAGAGAGGAGATTTCATCTGGACGTGAGGAAGAACTTCCTGACTGTGAGAGCCGTTCAGCAGTGGAACTCTCTGCCCCGGAGTTTGATGGAGGCTCCTTCTTTGGAAGCTTTTAAACAGAGGCTGGATGGCCATCTGTTAGGGGTGATTTGAATGCAATATTCCTGCTTCTTGGCAGAATGGGGTTGGACTGGATGGCCCATGAGGTCTCTTCCAACTCTTTGAGTCTATGATTCTATGATTCTAGGTGGGTATTTTTGCACAGAAGTGTCTGTTGGACCCCCTCCTTCAAATCCCAATGCCTTTTGTCCTAGATCCGAGTGATAAGGCCTCCAAACTACGCTGGGCCCTTGATGCTGGGCCTGCTGCTGGCAGTCATTGGTGGCCTGGTGTACTTAAGGAGAAGCAACCTGGATTTTCTGCATAACAAGACCGGCTGGGCGTTAGCTGCGTTGGTAAGCAGACTCACTTCTACAGCTGCCAACTTTGCTTTTTCCCCCTGTGTCAACGTTCATCCCTAATTGAGTCCATGGGCAAGGAAGGTCTTTTCAGTAGGACAGCGACACAGAAGTGACTGATTTTATTTTTTTTATCGTGTCATCAGCAACCAGACAATTGTATTACATTTCTAACAGAACAAAACAAACAAACAGATAAAAAAACACAAATTTTGCAAACTTGGTAGTTGATTAAATGTCCTTTGACCAGTATCTGGCCACTTGGAGTGCCTCTGGTTTTGCCGCAAACAAACAAATCCTTTATGTTGGTCATAGACCAGCACAGGAAATAAAATAACAAGATTTGTTATTTTGCTCATAGATTTGTTATTTTGGCCATTTGTTATTTATTTTGGTCACAAACCAGCACAGGAAATAAAATAACAAGATTTAATGTATTGTCGAAGGCTTGTATTTTTCCCTGATGGTTTGGAAACTATTGATTCTGAGGGCAGTGGCTGGGAAAGTGAAACTGAACATCCTGATGAGGATGTTTCAGAGTCAAGTGGTGATAACTCTCCAGAGGAGTTAACACCTACCTTTTTTAATGAGGATAGAAGAAGGCAGATTTGGGAAAACAGGAGTGAATCAGAGAGTCTGCGAAGGTCAAGTAGATTAACGCAGAAGGAGGCTTCCAAGCCTGGAGGCGTGTCCCGAAACAGTTCTTTAGTTTAAAGTGTCTCCCCCGGGCTGTCTTGTTAGATCACGCATCGTTTAGACTGAGGCATTACCTTGGCTGAGTTCTCGTTTCCCATGGCCTGCATCCCAGAGGCTTCTAGTTCCAAGTACGGTTAGTGAGATACTAACAGGTTCCAGGTTTTCTATAGTGTTGCGTTTGGAATTTTGATCCAGTTCAGAGATTTTCCTGACTGCTGAGTTTTACTGTGGCTTTTTGACTTTGCATTTTCCTCTATTTTGTAACCATTTTTTCATCAATAAAAAAGGATTGTTTTTCCCACAGTCAAGTGTGGTGGATTTAATATTATGGTCTTGTTTCCTGATCTGGGTTGCAACAACTATCCCCATTGGCTGGAAAGAATGAAAGAGTTATAGCCGGTGGGTATAAATACAATCTCAGTCCTTGGAGAAAGATTGGCTCAGGTAGACTCAGGGTGCAGCTACACTTTAGCTTGATGCCACTCTTAATTGTCATTGCTTCTCAGCAATAGGAGTTGTAGTTTGACAAAGTCCGTGCCCTCAGCCAAGAATGCAGAGGCCTTGCCAAGCTTCAACGCTTAGGATTCCGTGGCAGTTAAAATGTTTTTGTGTCGTGCACTCCAGCGTTCGTCTTATTTTGGAAAGTCCTTCTTTTGTCTGTTACGGAACATTGTTTTGATTGTAGCAATGTTTTTGGAGCCAGGTCTTCATTTTGAGGGCCAGCTATGAGATGGTATCTTATACCAACGTCCCCTCCCTTCTCCTCTTGTGCCCATCCTTCTACAAGCGCAGCCAGTTGTACCTTCAGGAGATTGTATTGTTGAAGGCTTTCATGGCCAGAAACACTGGGTTGTTGTAGGTTTTTCCGGGCTATATCGCCATGTTCAAGAGGCATTTTCTCCTGACGTTTCGCCTGCATCTATGGTAAGCATCCTCAGAGGTAGTGAGGTCTGTTGGAAGTAGGAAAAATGGGTTTATATATCTGTGGAATGACTAGGGTGAGACAAAGGACTTTTGTCTGCTGGGGCTAGCTGTGAATGTTTCAGCTGATCACCTTGATTTCCTGTCGTAGTCACTGTGAATCTGCACCAATGGTATTCCTGCGCCTGCGCAGTAAAAGCTTCGGAACCTTCCAGAATAAAAAAGATATTTCAAAATGAAAACCTGGCCCCGCCCCTCCTCCCCCCTCCCCTCTCGAGTATAAATAGCCCAACGCGGGGCCAGGCCACTCAGTTCTCTTAATCCGCCTCGCGTTGGCTAGAGAACCTTCCTCGTGCTCTGACTCGTTGGCTATACTGCCCATTTGACTTGGTTTTTGACTCGGACTGGCTCACTATCTTCCTCCGGACTCCTGATACTGGACTGCTCTGACTACTCTCTTGCTTAACCCTTGGATTTGGCGATTTGATCACTGTGAGTGCAGAGCCCCTGTGGTTACTCAGCATCGACCCGATGGCTACCACATCCTTCAAAAAGTGTTCTCAATGTCCGAATACCCTTCCGGACACAGATGGACACTCCTTATGTCTCACCTGCCTCGGTGAAGTCCATCTTTCTCAGCCCTGTAAAGTCTGCCAGGCCTTTACTCCCCAGACCCGGAAAAATAGAGTTTCCAGGCTGAAGGCCGCTCTTTATGAAAAGGCTCTCCTTCCCCCTGTGGGGGGGAGTAAGACCGCAAAATCTGTTGACTTACCTGGGCCCAAGACGGCTCAACATGGCGCGCCCGCCAAGAAGAAGGCCAAGAAGCCCAAGGAGGGTGCTTCCCAAGATGGCAGCCGTGCCCCGACACGACCAGTTAGCCCTACCAAAAGGGCGGGAAGCTTGGCGCTTCTTTCTCCTCCTACGCGCCTCCCCGCGGCACAGCAGCTTGGAGAGCGCGCGGCCCAGCTGGCGTCACCAGAGCTCCAGCGTCGAGCTGCCGGCCCCGTGCTGACTCCGCCCCCGACGCTGGCGTCCCTGCCGGCCGCGGCGTGGAGTGGAGATGCGCCTCCTTCCATCTCGGCGCAGGCGCTCTCGGCGCCGGGAGCCCAGGCTTCGGTGCCTACCCTTACAAGGCAGACCGCGGGACCGCGGGGCGATTCGCCGCTGCCGCCGATGCCGTCCCTCACTCCCCCGATGTCGGGGGAATTCGCCGAGCAGCCGATGGAAGTGCCCCTTCGGGACCAGGAGGCTGCCGATCAGCTGCCTTTGGAGGCATCGGGCTCGCTCCCTGCCGGAGGCGGAGTCCCAGCCAGCCAGCTGATGGCGGGCCCCGCCTCCTCGGTGTTTGGAGAGGCTTCGCTGCAGCCCGCTGCTCCTTCGTCGACAGCGGCCCCAGAGTATGCCTCCGCCCATGGGGAGGCATCTCAGCTCCCGGTACCGAGGCAGCGCGATTCAGGGAGGTCCAGGCGCGCTCGGTCCCCATCCCGATCTTCTAGGAGCTCCAGACGGCGTCGTCGGCAGACGTCCTCGTCCTCATCATCTTCCTCCTCCTCGTCGGGATCGTCCAGGAGAAGGCGTAGATCCAGATGGTCCCGATCCTCCTCTCGTCGGGGACCTCGCAGGCCTGCTCCGCCCCCTGCGACTATGCCATATCAGGGGTTTTGGCAGCTCTCTCCGGCTGGACAGTATATATTTGTGCCCACGCCTGGGCCTTTCCACCCTTCATTCCCACTGGCTTCTACTCCAGCCGTTCTTCCCTCGGCCCAGGGGAGCAACCCACCGATGGCCCCTCCCCCTCCCCAGGGGCAATTGTCTTCGCCTTCGATGGAACTCCCCCTGCCTCAGCCAGTGGCAGGCCCTGCTGCGCCGCAAGGTATGGGAGCCTTGGCCTTACCTCTACCTGCTGCGCAAACCCCCTCTTTGATTCCTCCTAGGCCCAATGGGGAATTGCAACACCTCACCGGCCCCGATCCTGCCGACATTGATGAACCTGTGGAAACTGATCACAGGGCTGTCGAGGCGGAGGCTTCTGATTCGGCCTCTGATTTACCTGACTCTGCCCAAGCGACGGGGGCAGTAGATGAACCGATAGAAAGGTCCCCTGACTTCAATAAGTTCGCCTCGCTTGTGGGCAGGATGATTAAGGCGCTGGAGTTACCTGACCCCAAACCATCCGAACATGTGGAGGACCCCATGTTCCCCTCAGATGAACAAAACGTGGTGTCCTCCACGTCCCTTCCTCCCCTCCCTTACCTGCTTAAGCTGGCCAGAATTGCAGATGTCCCCCCCCCCCCTGGTAGCGGCAGTACCTAGAAGGGTGGACTTGATGTATAAGATCGATTTATCCACTGCTAAATGGGTGACCAACCCCCCCAGACCGAACACGGTGGTAGCCGAAGTGGCTAAGACCAGGCGCCAAAAAGGGTCGCTCACTGCACCCCCAGATAGAGAGGGGAGAAAAATTGATTCATTGGGTAGGAAAACCCATCTCTCTGCGGGATTGATCACAAGGATGGCCCACTTTGCCACTTATATGAGTGGGTATCAAAATTTCTTGTGGTCAAAGATCCGCCCCTATCTTGACTTGCTGCCACCTGAGGAACAACGCTGGCCTAAGGCGTTGCAGGAAGAGGCCATCATTTTGTCTAGGCTCCAAAAAGATTTTGCCAAGCACTTGGCTGAAACAGCCGGTAACCTCTTTGCCACTGCTACCTCCGTTAGACGGCATGCTTGGCTCCGGGCCGCGAACCTTTCGGATGAAGGCAAAGCCCTGGCCGAAGACCTCCCACTTCACGTGGAGGGGCTTTTTAATCCGGAAACCGATGAGAAATTAAAGAGTAAGCAGGAAGTCCGCCAGGCGGCAAGTAAGTTTGGCTATACCTGGCAGTCTAACTACCAGGCGAAACCCAGGTGGCAGCAACAATCTTCTGGTTTCCGTAGGAATTACTCTAGTAGTTTCACTGGGCCGTATAGAAACCGTGGTTCCAACTCATCACGATTCCAAGCGGGAAGAAGGTCCCCCTATGCTCCAAAGCCCAAATACCAGCAATTTCAGAATAAACCCAGGTCTCAACCAGCCTCCAAGAAGCGTGTTTGACATTTGCTCCGATGCTTCCGCTAATGGGTCCGCCATTACTGACCCAGTTGGGTCGTCGTTGTGTTGTTTGGCAAGTTTGACCCCTAGTGCGCCTTGCACTTTATCGTTCTATGAGAGGCTGTCCCCATATTACGAGGCCTGGGCTTCCATCACATCTGATACATGGGTCCTGTCGATAGTCAGGAATGGCTATAGAATTGAGTTCGAGGACACCCCTCCCACGGGGGGGGGGGCAGTATCTACGTCGGTGTCATTACCTTTGTTACAGGAAGTTCAGACATTGTTGTCTAAAGGGGCCATTTCTGTGGTTAGCCCCGCAATGTTACAGTTCTGTTTTTTCTCTCGTTATTTCCTTGTTAATAAAAGAAGCGGAGGTTTTCGGGCGATCATGGATCTCAGAGCCCTCAATAAATACATTTCTCCGAAGAGATTTCGTATGGTCACTTTATCCACCATCATGCCCCTGTTGTTTCACGGCGCTTGGTTCGCTACGGTGGATCTAAAAGACGCCTATTTTCATATCTCCATTGTCCCTCACCACCGTAGGTTCTTGACCTTCATGGTGGGACAGGCAGCCTATTGCTACAATGTTTTACCCTTTGGCCTCTCAACGGCCCCCAGGGTTTTCACCAAGGTCATGTCGGTGGTGGCAGCGCACCTCCGCACTAGGGGGATAACGGTCTACCCATACATTGACGACTGGCTTATTGTCGCCAGCTCGCCTGATTTGCTTAATAGACATGTCTCTGTCATTCTCTCCTTACTTCAGTCTCTAGGTCTGGTCGTCAATTTGGAAAAGTCCGCCCTCACTCCTACTCGTCGGATCCAGTTTATCGGGGCTCTACTGGACTCGGTGTCCCAGAAGGCCTACCTGCCTCCAGATCGCTTCGCCAAGCTGTCGGAATTGGTCAACCAGATCATAACGGCTCCCAGGACTTCGGCGAGACAAATTCAAGTTTTGTTGGGGCACATGGCGTCAACTACGGCAGTGACCCCTTATGCCCGATTGAGAATGCGACCCCTGCAATTCTGGTTTCTCTCGGTATTCAATCCTCTCAGGGACAGACCCAACATCAAGTTATCCGTCCCTGTAGACATCCGACAGTCCCTTTTGGGGTGGAGGGACGAGCATTGGGTTTGTGCTGGCCTTGCATTCCAATCCCCATCCCCTGCCAGATCTATAACCACGGATTCCTCCCTTACGGGGTGGGGGGCACACTCCCAGGGCCTGTGGATTCAAGGCGTTTGGACAGAAGAAGAGGCCGCCATGCACATAAACATGCTCGAGCTTCTCGCGGTAGGCAGGGCACTAAAGGCCTTCGAAAGAGTGGTGTCCGGAAGAACCGTTCGAGTACTCACCGACAACACCACGGTGATGTACTATTTGAACAAACAAGGGGGCACGCACTCAGGGCCCCTGTTAGACCTGTGTCTACAGATATGGGATTGGTGCGTCGCCAGGGGAATCCACCTCCTTGTCACTCACATTCCCGGAACAGAGAACGGTCTCGCAGACACGCTCAGCAGGAACCCCATGGCCCACCACGAGTGGTCGCTGAATTGGGAAGTAGTCCAAGGGCTGTTCAATCAGTGGGGGGTTCCGCAGACGGACCTATTTGCAACGCACCTGAACAACAAGTGCAGAATCTATTGTGCCCGGTGCCGTCCGAATCCATCGATAGGCTGCCTGGGGGACGCGTTCCTCTACAACTGGGGGGGCGGGCTAGTTTATGCCTTTCCTCCGTTCCCGTTGTTAGTGAGGGTAATCGCGAAAATCAGGAGGGACAACGCTTTTTGTATACTAATAGCCCCATGGTGGCCCCGCCAACCTTGGTTTGCGCCCCTCCTGCAGATGGCGGGGGACAGGTTTCTCCATCTTCCTTGCAGGCCCGATCTGTTATTGTCCCAGCAGGGCCAGGTGGTGTATCCGGAGGTCGGGTTGTTGAATCTCACGGCGTGGTACATTCTGCCTGCTCTGTAAACACTTTCTCGGAGCTGTCGCAACCTGTTTTAGCTATTATTGAGGCCGCACATAGACCGTCTACAAAGAGGTCTTACTTGTATAAATGGGGCAAATTTAGCAAATTTGTGGCGTCAAAGGGTGTTACCCCTGAATTGGCTCCCGTTTCCCTAGTTTTAGACTTTTTGGTTTCTCTGTTGGATGCAGGATTATCAAGTTCATCCTTAAAATGTTATTTGGCCGCCATTTCGTGGTTTAAGAGAAAGGCCGGTCTCCCATCCTGTTTTCTGGACCCTTTGGTAAAATCTTTTCTTCGGGGTCTTGCAAACACTAAACCTTGTGTGGCACCTGTTGCTCCAGCGTGGAGTCTCGAGCTAGTGCTTGCGGCGCTAATGAAACCACCTTTCGAGCCTCTGGCGTCAGTGGATCTCCCTTATCTGTCGTGGAAAGTGGCATTCTTGATGGCCATAACATCCGCGCGGCGGGCCAGTGAATTATGTGCACTCAGGGTGGATCCCCCTTACCTGAGGTTTCATAAAGATAAAGTAGTTTTACGCACGGATGTTGCGTTCCTACCTAAAGTTTCCTCCAAGTTTCATATGTCTCAGGAAATTGTTCTCCCTGCGTTTTTTCAGAATCCCACTTCTCAGTTGGAAAAGGGGTTGCACCTCTTGGATGTGAGGAGGGCCGTAGCTTTTTATGTAGATAGAACGGCCGGGATTAGGAAAACCCCCAGGTTCTTTGTTAAGTATCGTAGTGATTCTAAGGGTTTGCCGTTGTCTTCTCAAAGGTTTTCCTCCTGGATAGTGTCCCTCATTCGTCTGTGTTATCAATTATCGGGCAAGGACTTACCTCTGCAGGTCAGGGGTCATTCGACCAGGTCGGTTTCCACTTCGGTTGCTTTTTTGCGTGGTGTTCCTTTGGATGTCATCTGTAAGGCTGCAATATGGTCGACCCCACTTACTTTTGTGTCGCATTATAAGTTGGATGTCGTTTCCAGAAGGGCGACTGATTTTGGTAGGGCAGTTTTGTTTTCGGCGGTGGCATGATTCCCGCCAGCCAGAGTCAGTAGCTTGTTAGTCTACCATTGGTGCAGATTCACAGTGACTACGACAGGAAATTATAAGTTGCTTACCTGTAACTGTAGTTTCCTGAGTAGTCACCTGTGAATCTGCACATCCCCGCCCGTCCTCCCCTCGAGTATCATGCCCCGCCTTCTTGCTGCTTTGCGGCGGAAGAGAACTGAGTGGCCTGGCCCCGCGTTGGGCTATTTATACTCGAGAGGGGAGGGGGGAGGAGGGGCGGGGCCAGGTTTTCATTTTGAAATATCTTTTTTATTCTGGAAGGTTCCGAAGCTTTTACTGCGCAGGCGCAGGAATACCATTGGTGCAGATTCACAGGTGACTACTCAGGAAACTACAGTTACAGGTAAGCAACTTATAATTAGCATTCAATGGCTTGGAAGTGCCTGGGGGGAATCTTTTGTTGAGAGTGATTTTGCAGGTGAAACATCAGGAGAAAAATTGCCTCCAGAACATGGCCATATAGCCCGGAAAAATCTACAACAATAACAAGATTTGTTATTTTTCAAAGAAGACTTCGTTGTTGTTTTTTTTAATCTATGTATGCATATTTTAACTAAAAGGTTTCAAGGGAGTGTATATCTTTTGGGCAACTGCAAATTTTAACAGCAAAGAAACAACCATCCTCTGCTAACCAAATTTATTTTGTGCAATGGCATGTCTTTACCCTTGGCAGTTCAAAGACATGGTTCTTCAGTCTAACAGCTGAGTTACCTGGATGCCATTACATGAATGCCTATGAATATCACTTGTTCAAACGATTGATGTCTAATGTGCCGTCGCACCTGGGGGCTATAACTCTTAGTGAAAGAGGCATGGACGTGGCATCTTTCCCCAGGGGATTGCTTCTTGCCCTCCTATAGGAAACTGGAACTCCCAAAGACCAAAACACAACAGATAACTCGAAATTGTATTTATTGTTCACAATGAGTTATCTTTCTCAGACATAAGCTTGATGTTTCAACAGGAATAAAGGATATATACTTTACAATCTCTGAAGTCCAAGGAGTTTGCAGCTGAAAAGCTATTCCTGTTTCCTCTTTCCTCAAAGGGTGTGAATATCGGAATAAACACAACCCCAGTCCAATGGCCTATGTTGAAGGGACAAGACCTTCCTCTGGTGCCAAAAGAACCGGTTTGAAAGCGCTTGGGTCTCCTCAATATTGTCAGGACGTTCTGGACATAAAGCATGAGTCCCAAGGGTAAAAAACCTTAGAATTGGTCCTGAGAGGTAATTTAAGCAGGGGCTTTTAGAGCCAAGTCTCTTACTCACGTCCATCTGATAGAAACTCTGATGGCAGAATGAAAAAAGGGAAGCACTCCCCTACTCCAGGAAGAGGTGGAGCCAGACAATACTGATTGACAGCTATAAATAACCAATCAATCCAACTATACATAAGCAGGGTAAAAAGGCAGGATCAAGCATGATACAACAAGGTTCTTGTGGGCTTTTTCGGGCTATAGAGCCATGTTCTAGAGGCATTTCTCCTGACGTTTCGCCTTCATCTATGGCAAGCATCCTCAGAGGTTGAGAAGGTCTGTTGGAAGTAGGAAAAATGGGTTTATATATCTGTGGAATGGCTGGGGTGGGGCAAGGAGCTCTTCCCTGCTGCAGTTAGGTGTGAATATTTAGCTGATCACCTTCATTAGCATTTGAAGGCCTGCCTGAGCCTGGGAAAATCTGTTGCTGGGAGGTGTTAATCTGTGCCTGGTTTTTTCCTCTCTGTTGTTTAGCTGTTATAATTTTAGAGTTTTTTAATACTGGTAGCCAGATTTTGTTCATTTTCATGGTCTCTTCCTTTCTGTTGAAATTGTCCACATGTTTGTGGATTTCAATGGCTTCTCTGTGTAGTCTGACGTGGTGGTTGTGGGAGTGGTCCAGCATTTCTGTGTTCTCAAATAATCTGCTGTGTCCAGGCTGGTTCATCAGGTGCTCTGCTATGGCTGACTTCTCTGGTTGGAGGAATCTGCAGTGCCTTTCATGTTCCTTGATGCGTGTCTGGGCAATGCTGCGTTTGGTGGTCCCTATGTAGACTTGTCCACAGCTGCATGGTATACGGTAGACTCCTGCAGAGGTGAGAGGATCCCTCTTGTCCTTTGCTGAACGGAGCATTTGCTGGATTTTCTTGGTGGGTTTGTAGATTGTTTGTATGTTGTGTTTCCTCATCAGCTTCCCTATGCGATCAGTGGTTCCCTTGATGTATGGCAGGAACACTTTTCCTCTGGGTGTTTCAACAGAAAGGAAGAGACCATGAAAATGAACAAAATCTGGCTACCAGTATTAAAAAACTCTAAAATTATAACAGCTAAACAACAGAGAGGAAAAAACCAGGCACAGATTAACACCTCCCAGCAACAGATTTTCCCAGGCTCAGGCAGGCCTTCAAATGCTAATGAAGGTGATCAGCTAAACATTCACACCTAACTGCAGCAGAGAAGATCTCTTTGCCCCACCCCAGCCATTCCACAGATATATAAACCCATTTTTCCTACTTCCAACAGACCTTCTCAACCTCTGAGGATGCTTGCCATAGATGCAGGCGAAACGTCAGGAGAAATGCCTCTAGAACATGGCTCTATAGCCCGAAAAAGCCCACAAGAACCTAGTGATTCCAGCCATGAAAGTCTTCGACAATACATGATACAACAGTTTAAATCTTGCAACTAACAGTTCTACACAGGTGGCGCCACTCGCGCCGTCACATCTAACAAGGTCATGCTTATCTTGGCTAGTGGTCTTTAAGAGGTGGTCTCCACATATTCATGGAGATTCAGATTTGCCAAACAATGTGACATCATTTTTACCTTTTCAATAAGGTTATGGTGCACCTATTTCCAATAGCTTATGGAATTTCCCACATCTCTTCATTTTATTTGCTTTCTAGTGCTTCGTTCTAGCCATGACTTCGGGGCAAATGTGGAACCACATCCGAGGGCCGCCCTATGCGCATAAGAATCCTCACACAGGCCAAGTGGTAAGCACCAACCATGAAACAAACATTCTTTCGTTGCCACTTACGTAGGTGATTGTAGCTGGTGCACATTTGCCTTCTATTTAAAATCCATCTTCCTGTCCTCTGTATATTAAAAAAAGGGCAGTGGGAAGTGGCTCTTCTGGCTTATTTTATTTATTATTTATTTACAGCATTTATATGCCACCCTTCTCACCCCAAAGGGGACTCAGAGAGGCTTACAAGATATATATATATTGTGGCGCAGCTGGCCGAGTGTCAGCTGCATTAAGATCACTCTGACCAAATTGGGTTTCCAACCAGTTGTGTGTAGCCTGTTGTCGACCTTTGCAACTCGAAAGACAGTTGCATGTGTCAAGTAGGAAAATTAGGTACCACCTTAAAAGTGTGAGGAGGCTAAATTAACTGATTTATGAGGCCATAAAAAAGACTCCAGCAAAACACTCCAACAAAAAGCATGCGGGGAATGCGAAAGTGCTTCATCAGCGTCACAGATGGACGATGAAAGCGACCGCTCCCCTGGCGGCCAGAAATAAGTTAAATAGCCTCTGTGTATGTCTGTATATGTTGGTATGTCAAAAATTGGCATTGAATGTTTGCCATATATGTGTACACTGTAATCCACCCTGAGTCCCCTGCGGGGTGAGGAGAAGGGAGGAATAGAAAAGCTATAAATAAATAAATAATGAATAAATATAATATATTATTTTATTAGCATAGTACAATATCAGTATATATTACTATATTGCACTATACCATTATATTGTAATATTATTAGTAATATTACATATTATGTAAATATATAATTATAATATTGTATTATTACTAATATTATACTGTATTACATTATAACATATTATGTAAATATATAATTATAATGTATTATTATTACTAGTATTATACTGTAGTACATTATAATATTATAAATATTATATGTATGTACAATATACTACATTATGTTTTATTATATTTTATTATATTATATATTATACTATTTTATGTTTTATTATATATATTAGCTATATAAATAAAAATGTAATGTTCGTTTGTGATACCATCAGAACGCAAAAACCACTGGGGCAATTGACACCAAATTTGGACTCAAGACACCTAACAACCCAATGTATGTTCTCCACTCAAAAAACCCAACGAAAACAAAAAGCAGAAAGGACTTCTAAACTGCATGTCCACAAAAGGGAAACTGCATGTCTACCGAGACCCATGGCCACCCCTCCTCCTCCTCACGGGGAAACAGCCGGCCGTTAAAGCCAGGCGCACGTGCACGGCCACACACACACACACACACACACACACAAGCGAGTGGAGTGGAGGGGGAGGCGTGCCGCATGGAGCCCCTTCTCTTCCCCTCCTATGTCAGGAGAGAAGTCTCCTCCTCCTTTCCCTGTTGGGAAGTGCCAGCAGCAGGAACGGAGTGCTCCACGCAAGGAAGAAGGGGAGGAGGGGGAGGGGGAGGGGGAGGAGGAGAGGAAGGTCCACAATGATTGAATGAAGGACCTTCCTTCTCTCCCTCCCTTCCCTTCTTTCCTCCCTTTCCTTTCTTTCCTTTCCTTCCTTCCTTCTTCCTTTCCTTCTTTTCCTCCTTCCCTTCCTTCCTGTCCCTCCTTTCTTCTTCCTTTCCTTCTTTTCCTCCCTCCCTCCCTCCCTTTCCTCCTTCTTTCCCTTGCGTCATTTCCTTCCCCTTCATTTCCTTCCCTCCTTTCCTCATCCCCCTCCTTTCTTTCCCTCCTTCCTTCATTCTCCTTCCTCCCTCCTTCCCTTCCTCTCCCTCCTTCTTTTTTTCCTCCCTCCCTTTCCTCCTTCTTTCCCTTTCTTCATTTCCTTCCCCTTCATTTCCTTCCCTCCGTCCTTTCTTCATCCCCCTCCTTTCCTTCCTCCTTCCTTCCTCCCTCCCTTCCTATCCCTCCTTCTTTCTTTTCCTTCCTTCCTGTCCCTCCTTCCTTCTTCCTTTCCTTCTTTCTAAGATATAAATACAATATTAAATGGAAGGGACAGTCAAGAAGTAACGAGAGAAGGAGGGAAAAAGGGAAGGAAAGAAGGAAAGAAAGAAAGATAGAGAAGCAAGGAAGGAGAGACGGAATTAAAAAAGTGAAAGGAAAAAGAGAGGGAAGGAAGGAGAGAAGGAACGAAAGAGAGGGAAGGAAGGAGGGAGAGAAGGAGGGAGGGAAAGAAGTAAAGAAAGCAAGATAGAGACGCAAGGAAGGAGAGAAGGAAATAAAAAAGTGAAAGGAAAAAGAGAGGGAAGGAAGGAGAGAAGGAATGAAAGAGAGGGAAGGAAGGAAGGAGAGAAGGAGGGAGGGAAAGAAGTAAAGAAAGAAAGATAGAGACGCAAGGAAGGAGAGAAGGAAATAAAAAAGTGAAAGGAAAAAGAGGGAAGGAAGGAGAGAAGGAATGAAAGAGAGGGAAGGAAGGAAGGAGAGAAGGAGGGAGGGAAAGAAGGAAAGAAAGAGAGAAGCAAGGGAGGAGAAAAGGAAATAAAGTGAAAGGAAAAAGAGAGGGAAGGAAGGAGAGAAGGAACAAAAGATAGGGAAGGAAGGAAGGAAGTAACTAAAGAGTAAAGAAAGGGAGAAAAGAAACAGGTAGAGATGGAAGAAAGATGAGAGATAGGGAAAGAAAAAGAGGAAAGGAAGGGAAAAGGGAAGGAAGGAGAGAAAGAGGGAGGGAAGGTTGGCCACAGCAACACGTGGCAGGTACAGCTAGTATTACATTATATTTTCTTGTGTCCCATACTTCTGGCCCCCTTAGCAGTGTGGATGCCTGATTTGTGGTAGAAGTGAAACACCCAAGATGGTCATAAACAACTTTCTTCTGCTTTCAGTTGTCACAACAGTGAGATTAAATCTGGGAGTTTTGGTTTCGGAAACGGGTCGCTTGTTTCCTTCCACTTCATGCCATTCAACAAGAGTGCATTGCTTCCCTCTTTGCAGACCGGAGAGTTGATGTCAGTGCTCTTCTGTTATATTAGCTGACCAGGAGGACCATTTCCAGGGAGTTTGGCCTCCAAAAGAGTGGACAGATCCCGTCCAGGGACTGCATGCTTCCAATAACAGCACCACTTACTTTCCAAACGTTTTCTCTTGCAGAACTATATCCACGGAAGCAGCCAGGCTCAGTTTGTTGCCGAAACACACATTGTTCTCTTGTTCAGTATCCTTCTCAACAAAGTTCAGCACTAAGCCTAATTGTGTGAAGTCAGGCAAATGTTGTGCTTCTTCACCTGATGTCACATATACTAACAACATTGCAAACTTGGAATAGTACGCCCTGTACCTTTACTAATGCCAAGAAGCAAGGCACTCTGGAAGGAAATTCACTGAGCCATACTGTGTCTATATCATCATGCATTTATAGGGACCCATCTTGATATGTTTAGGATGATTAGGATGACATCTCATGATGCTCTTGTACTGTATGTTCTTCAAGTGGGATATAGAATACCATATATCAGTGTTTCTCAACCTGGGGGTCGGGACCCCTGGGGGGGTCGCAACGGGGTGTCAGAGGGGTCACCAAAGACCATCAGAAAACACAGTATTTTCTGGTGGACATAGAAGCTCTGTGTGGGAAGTTTGGCCCAATTCTATCATTGATGGAGTTCAAAATACTCCTTGATTGTAGGTGAACTATAAATCCCAGTAACTACAACTCCCAAAGGTCAAGGTCTATTTTCCCCAAACTCCACAAGTTTGGTCCAGATCCACCATTGTTTGGGTCCACAGTGATCTCTGGATGTAGGTTAACTACAACTCCCAAACTCAAGGTCAATGCCCACCAAACCCTTCCAGTATTTTCTGTTGGTCATGGGAGTTCTATGTGCCAAATTTGGTTCAATTCCATCATTGATGGAGCTTAGGATGTTCTTTGATTCTAGGTGAACTATAAATCCCAGCAACTACAACTCCCAAATCAATCCCCACCCCACCCCCAAACCCCCACCAATATTCAGATTTGGGCGTATTGAGTATTTGTGCCCAGTTTGGTCCACTGAATGAAAATGCATCCTGCATATCAGATATTTACATTATGATTCATAACAGTAGCAAAATGACAGTTGTGAAGTAGCAACAATAATAATATTATGGTTGGGGGTCACCACAATATGAGGAACTGTATTAAGGGGTCGCGGCATTAGAAAGGTTGAGAACTACTGCCATATATAGTTGAATATAAGCTAAGTTTTATTTATTTAATGAATTTATTGTTAAATTTATTATTTTATTCCAGTTTTTATTATGATTACATTTATTTTATTTTATTTTATTTATTGTGTCACCAGCAACCAGACATTTGTATTACATTTTTAACAAAAACTAAAAACAAAGAGACAAAACACAGAAATTGTAAGCTTTGTAGTTGATTAAATGTCCTTTGACCAGGATCTGGCCACTTGGAGTGCCTCTGGTGTTGCTGCAAGAAGGTCCTCCATGGTGCATGTGGCAGGGCTCAGGTTGCATTGCTGCAGGTTGCTTTCCCAAAAGTTAAACAGCCTTCTTGAGTCAAATACCAGTGGTAGAGCCTTAAACAGCTTTCTCAGATGCTGGTGTGACCCTGGGAATAGTGCTCTTACACGAAGCCGCAACGTCTGACTTGGAAGTGGGGAAGAGAAAAAGTAAGTACTGTATTTGCAGTATTTGAATAATAATAATAATAATAATAATAATGTATTGTCGAAGGCTTTCATGGCCGGAATCACTCAGTTCTTGTGGGTTTTTTCGGGCTAAATGGCCATGTTCTAGAGGCATTTCTCCTGACGTTTCGCCTGCATCTATGGCAGGCTTCCTCTGAGGAAGCCTGCCATAGATGCAGGCGAAACGTCAGGAGAAATGCCTCTAGAACATGGCCATATAGCCCGAAAAAACCCACAAGAACTGAATAATAATAATAATAATAATAATAATAATAATAACTTTATTTTTCTACCCCGCCTCCATCTCCCCGAACTCAACAAAAAAGCTCCTGTTTTGTAGCAGGTTTCCTATGAGGCGGGTGAGGTGGTCGTCCTTTGTGATATTATACATTTTTCTCAGGAGGAGGCGGTGGTTTACAGTCTCATAAGCCACTGACAGGTCTATGAAAACAGCTCCTGTGATCTGCTGCCTTTCAAAGCCATCTTCTATGTGCTGAGTCCCATCAGCACATGGGGTGAAAATTGCTGGAAGAAACATTAACAACCTCAGATATGCAGATGACACCACTCTGATGGCCGAAAGCGAGGAGGAGCTGAGGAGCCTTCTAATCAAGGTGAAAGAAGAAAGCGCAAAAGCCGGGTTGCAGCTAAACGTCAAAAAAACCAAGATTATGGCAACAAGAATGATTGACAACTGGGAAATAGAGGGAGAAAACATGGAGTCAAGGACAGGGTTTGTATTTCTAGATGCAAAGATGAGTGCAGACGCAGACTGAGGCCAGGAAATCAGAAGACGCTTCCTTCTTGGGAGGAGAGCAATGTCCAGTCTTGATAAAATAGTGAAGAGCAGAGACATCAGACTGGCAACCAAGATCCATTGCAAAGTCAAAGCCATGGTCTTCCCTGTAGTCACCTACGGATGTGAGAGCTGGACTTTCGGGAAGGCTGAGCCAAGGAAGATCGATGCTTTTGAGCTGTGGTGCTGGAGGAAAGTGCTGAGAGTGCCTTGGGCTGCGAGAAGATCCAACCAGTCCATCCTCCAGGAAATAAAACCCGACTGCTCACTGGAGGGAAGGAGACGAGAGGGAAAGCGGAAGTACTTTGGCCACATCCTGAGGAGACAGCAAAGCCTAGAGAAGGGAATGATGCTGGGGAAAGTGGAAGGTAAAAGGAAGAGGGGCCAACCAAGGGCAAGATGGATGGATGGCATCCTTGAAGTGACTGGACTGACCTTGAAGGAGCTGGGGGTGGTGACGACCGACAGGGAGCTCTGGCGTGGGCTGGTCCATGAGGTCATGAAGAGTCGGAGACGACTGAACGAATGAACAACAACATGTGCTGAGTCAGGTTCAGCACTTGCGATGTGCAGCTTTTGCGTGACGAAACATCCACGTCTTCCGTTCCTTACGGAATGTGGATAAGGAGGGTGCCTGCCCTTCTCAGTCCCTAAGGTAGTCCAGGGCAGTTGCTCTGAGAAAGACCGCGAAGGGCCCCTCCCAGGAATGCAACCTTGTGAATCTTCCAGAGACAACTCGAGTCTCTCTTATGAGCTTCACTCAGGCCCAGGCAAACCCGCATTCCCATTGCCAACAGACCCAGACCCATCATCAGGAACATCACCCCCATTCCCAGCATTTATTTTATTATTTATTTATTTGGGGTGCTTCTACCCCACCCTTCTCAACCCCTTAGGGGGGACTCAGGGCGGCTTACAATTCGATGCGGAACAATTCACAAAATACAATTTTTATTTATTTATTTATTTATTTATGCGCTTGTATACCGCTAATATCTCAGCCTAAATCGGCGACTCATTGCGGTTTACAACACTTAAAAAACAACAATATTCAGTTTAAAAGCATAAAACACATATACAATACAAATTATTGGGCCACCAATAACCATCCAATGCATCTCGTAACTGGAGTCGCAATCCAAATTCATCGTCCATGATTACCAGTCCTTTAGTCATCATAATTCGTTGCAATGGATTAACTGAATGCTTGTTTAAACATCCATGTCTTCAATCTTTTCCGAAACACCATCAGCGAGGGGGCTGATCTTACCTCTATGGGGAGGGTGTTCCAAAGCCGAGGGGCCACCACAGAAAAGGCCCTGTCTCTCGTTCCCGCCAGCTGCACTTGTGAAGCCGGCGGGATAGAGAGCAGGGACTCCCCAGAAGATCTTAGGGTCCTGGTGGGCTGATAGGTTGAGATACGTTCGGATAGATAAGTTGGGCCAGAACCGTTTAGGGCTTTAAAGGCCAACGCCAGCACTTTGAATTGAGCCCGGTAGCAGATCGGCAGCCAGTGGAGCTGGTGCAGCAGAGGAGTTGTATGCTCCCTGCGCCCCGCTCCTGTTAGTATCATGGCTGCCGCCCGTTGGACTAATTGGAGCTTCCGGGCTGTCTTCAAAGGCAACCCCACGTAGAGAGCGTTGCAGTAGTCAAGACGGGATGTAACCAGAGCGTGGACTACCGTGGCCAAATTACAATTGTATACAAATTACAATTTACAATATAACGTCAACAATTATAACTAGTTAAAACAATCAAAACAATACAATAGCAGCAATAAAATCATCTTCTGGTCAATGTTTGCCAATTCATAAATCCATAATCCATCCAGCATTGTCATTGTCCTTTCCTACTCCGGTCGTCATTGTCTTTTGTCTGTCTGCCAGCTTACCCGAAGGCCTGGTCCCACATCCAGGTCTTCAACTTCCTCCTGAAGGAGAGGAGGGATGTTGATGACCTAATTTCCCCGGGGAGTGAATTCCACAGGTGAGGGGTCACCACCGAGAAGGCCCTGTCCCTTGTCCCCACCAGTCTCACTTGTGATAGAGGCGGGGCTGAGAATCATAGAATCAAAGAGTTGGAAGAGACCTCATGGGCCATCCAGTCCAACCACCTGCCAAGAAGCAGGAATATTGCATTCAAATCACCCCTGACAGATGGCCATCCAGCATCTGCTTAAAAGCTTCCAAAGAAGGAGCCTCCACCACACTCCGGGGCAGAGAGTTCCACTGCTGAATGGCTCTCACAGTCAGGAAGTTCTTCCTCATGTTCAGATGGAATCTCCTCTCTTGTAGTTTGAAGCCATTGTTCCGCGTCCTAGTCTCCAAGGAAGCAGAAAACAAGCTTGCTCCCTCCTCCTCCCTGTGGCTTCCTCTCACATATTTATACATGAGAGCAGGGCCTCCCCAGAGGATCTTAAACTCCGAGGTGGGATGTAGAAGGAGATGCGTTCGGACAGGTACGCTGGGCCATCAGACACAATCACAGGCTGGCATACAACAACAAAAGACACAAAAGTTGGTGAGGGGTTAAAAAAGCAGGCGAAGGAAGATCATAGAGACACATCTACACATTTTCGAGGCCGAGAGATTCGATTGTTCAAGGTATTGAATGACATTCCTGTCAAGAGTGCATGGCATGATGGATCAAGGAGGACGTTCTTCTGTTGGAACAGGACTGGGTTCTTGAAGATCCGCTTTGCTTGATCAGTGATGAAACAGGTTGATTTTGTTCTGCTTTCTCTGCAGTAATCTGTATGGCTGGGATTGGTCTGGTCGTGGTGTTCTTCAGCTGGCTACTCTCCATATTTAGATCAAAATACCATGGCTATCCATACAGGTACGTATTGCATTGTAAAAGAGACAATCTGCTGCAGGAGGATCTCTGTGGACATTCCTGTTTGTGTGGTCTGAGCCTGTCTCGTCATGTTTCATTATTTAGGTCTGATGTGTAGTTAATTCTTATCAAAACTAATACTGGGTTGTTGTAGGTTTTTCTGGGCTATATGGCCACGTTCTAGAGGCATTCTCTCTTGACGTTTTGCCTGCATCTATGGCAAGCATCCTCAGAGGTAGTGAGGTCTGTTGGAAGTAGAAAAATGGGTTTATATATCTGTGGAATGACCAGTGTGGGATAAAGGACTTTTGTCTGCTGGAGCTAGGTGTGAATGTTTCAGCTAACCACAACCACCACGTCAGACTACACAGAGAAGCCACTGAAATCCATAAGCATGTGGACAGTTTCAGTAGAAAGGAAGAAACCATGAAAATGAACAAAATCTGGCTACCAGTATTAAAAAAACTCTAAAATTACAACAGCAAAACAACACAGAGGAAACAATCAGGCACAAAATCACTCTCAACAAAAGATTCCCCCAGGCACTTCCAAGCCACTAATCAAGGTGGTCAGTTGAAACATTCACATTTCATGGCCGGAATCACTGGGTTGTTGTAGGTTTTTTCAGGCTATATGGCCATGTTCTAGAGGCACTTTCTCCTGACGTTTCGCCTGCATCTATGGCAAGCATCCTCAGAGGTAGTGAGGTCTGTTGGAACTAGGAAAAAGGGTTTATATATCTGTGGAATGACCAGGGTGAGACAAAGGACTCTTGTCTGCTGGAGCTAGGTGTGAAGGTTTCAACTGATCACCTTGATTAGCATGTAATAGCCCGACAGTGCGTGGAACAAACTTTTGTTGAAAGGTGATTAGATGTCCTTGTTTGTTTCCTCTCTGTTGTTGGGCTGTTGCAATTTTAGAGTTTGTTTTTTTAATACTGGTAGCCAGATTTTGTTCATTTCGATGGTTTCCTCTTTTCTGTTGAAATTGTCCACATGCTTATGGATGTCAATGGCTTCTCTGTGTAGCCTGACATGGTGGTTGTGAGAGTGGTCCAGGATTTCTGTGTTCTCAAATAATATGCTGTGTCCAGGCTGGTTCCTCAGGTGCTCTGCTATGGCTGACTTCTCTGGTTGAAGTAGTCTGCAGTGCCTTTCATGTTCCTTGATGCGTGTCTGGGCAAAGCTGCGTTTGGTGGTCCCTATGTAGACTTGTCCACAGCTGCATGGTACACAATGGTAGACTCCTGCAGAGGTGAGAGGATCCCTCTTGTCCTTTGCTGAACGGAGCATTGGTTGGATTTTCTTGGTGGGTCTGGAGATAGTTTGTATGGTGTGTTTTCTCATCAGCTTCCTTATGCGGTCCGTGGTTCCCTTGATGTCTGGCAAGAACTGCCTTTTTTAAATGTCCTAGTCACTCACAAACCAGATCAACAATTGGGTCACACCGTTTACAGACCCCCCCCCCCCCCCCCACACACAGA
Source organism: Anolis sagrei (assembly GCF_037176765.1). Classification (NCBI taxonomy): domain Eukaryota; kingdom Metazoa; phylum Chordata; class Lepidosauria; order Squamata; family Anolidae; genus Anolis; species Anolis sagrei. The sequence continues at coordinate 33,284,451 of NC_090030.1, read as the reverse complement.
TAGATATCTACATCAAAACTCCAACTATCACCCAAGTCCAAAAAGAAGCCCCACTAAAGCCTTGGCAGACCGTGCCAAAAGAATCTGCGAAGCCCACCTCCTCCAAGAGGAACGGAACCACCTCAACTGGGCTTTCCAGGCCAATGGAGACTCCACCTCAGACATCAGAAGAGCTGCAAGACCACCAAGAAGAAGCCACGAAAGTCAAGAAGAAGACCCACCCAGAGGGAAAGTGTGCTTGCCAGACATCAAGGGAACCACTGACCGCAGAGGGAAGCGGATGAGGAAACACAACATACAAACTATCTCCAGACCCACCAAGAAAATCCAACAAATGCTACGTTCAACAAAGGACAAGAGGGATCCTCTCACCTCTGCAGGAGTCTACCATTGTGTACCATGCAGCTGTGGACAAGTCTACAGAGGGACCACCAAACGCAGCAGCATTGCTCAACACATGAATCAAGGAACACGAAAGGCACTGCAGACTACATCAACCAGAGAAATCAGCCATAGCAGAGCACCTGAGGAACCAACCTGGACACAGCAGATTATTTGAGAACACAGAAATGCTGGACCACTCTCACAACCACTATGTCAGACGACACAGAGAAGCCATTGAAATCCACAAGAGGAATGTGGACAACTTCAACAGAAAGGAGGAATCCATGAAAATGAACAAAATCTGGCTACCAGTATTAAAAAAAACTCTAAAATTGCATCAGCACAACAACAGAGAGGAAGCAGGCAGGGGCATTACCTCTCTACAAAAGTTTCCTCCAGGCTCAGTCAGCCCATTGTATGCTAATCAAGGTGGTTAGTTGAAATATTCACACCTAGCTCCAGCAGACAAGAGTTCTTTGTCCCTCCCTGGTCATTCCACAGATATATAAACTTTTTTCGTTGTTCCAAGAGACCTCACTACCTCTGAGGATGCTTGCCATAGATGCAGGCGAAACGTCAGGAGAAAATGCCTCTAGACCATGGCCATATAGACCAAAAAAACCTACAACAACCCAGTAATATAATAAAAATAATAATAATAACAATAACAATATCAGCAAGCTGTTAATATATGCTCATAATTTTGGCATGAGGATATGGTTCTTCGTTGTATCGGGGGCCTCTGGAATACTTAGGGCTTCTGTGGTTGTTGAAGAAGCATTACTTTGTTTGTTTGGTGACCATCTTGGTTTCTGTGTTCTCCTCAGCTTCCTCATGAGTTAAGAGACGTTGGAGCTGCGCTCTTCCCTCAGCATGGACCAGAAGCGTTCAGTATGTGGATCATGCTACCTCTACTTGAAATTAACGAAATTGTTGCACACGAAACCAAAGATGTCTAGTGCCTTGAAGAAAAAAAAGAGTTTGCTCTGAAAGTCCTAGAGATATTAAGCCGCGTTGCCATCCTCAGTTGATTTGGGGTCGTTTGGAATTGTTAGTTTTTAAAGAAGTCACACCTTTCCTTTAATTCTCATGCCGCAACCCCAAGAGCCTTCTCAGGCTCCTGGTCCTCCCAAAAAATAATATATCCTGATTTCACAGCTCTACGGATCACCGTGCTTTCCCACTTTCTCTAGGATTGAGGAGGGAACTGCTGGAGAGGGCTGCTTTCCCAATGGCAGGGGGCTCAGAAACCTTGGAACGTCACGCAATCCCTTTGGTCTCATTGCTGCTTTTCTAGCAGTCCTGGTGACCATTTCCGTCCCATCCGATATCCCTTGTTGTTGGGTTTGGCACATTCTAATGGTTAAGGTTACGTTTGGGTGCAACAGGCTTCAGAGCAAGGCCGCTTTCGGGGAGAGGGGACACCCTAAAAGAGGAATTGGGGTTGTACAAAAAGCCCACCTTCCACATTTTTATTTTAGCCAGCAAGGTTTAAGGGTTGTTGTAGGTTTTTCCGGGCTTTATGATCGTGTTGTGGAGGCATTTTCTCCTGACGTTTCGCCTGCATCCCGCAAGGCTCCATTCTGTCTCCCATGCTCTTTAACATCTACATGAAACCGCTGGGAGAGGTCATCCGGAGTGTTGGAGTTGGGTGCCATCTCTACACAGATGACACACAACTCTACTACTCATTTCCACCTAACTCCAAGGCAGGCTCTGTCGTGGCTCCGGGCCTTCCTGGAGGGTCGATCCTCAGAGGTAGTGAGGTCTGTTGGAAGTGGGAAAATGGGTTTATATATCTGTGGAATGACCAGGGTGGGACAAAGGACTTTTGTCTGCTGGAGCTAGGTGTGAATGTTTCAACTGACAATCTTGATTAGCGTTTAATGGCTTGGAAGTGCCTGGGGGGAATCTTTTGTTGAAAGTGATTTGATGTGCCTCTCCATTTCCAAAACGCAAATAAAATTGGCAAGTGGTTAGCAAATAAGATTAAAAAGCGAAAGCAAACCCGATTGATAACTAAAATACAAATTAAAGGGGAAACCTATACCGAAGATGTCAGGATTGCCAATGAATTCTCCAAATTCTATAAAAACTTATACAAGGGTGCAGAAGTAAGAAAAGAAAAAATAACCAAATACATCTGCAATTTAAATATAACAAAACTCTCAGAAAAACAGAGAGAAATTCTTAATGGGAGAATTTCAATGGCGGAGATTGACAGAGCTATCAGAAAACTAAAAAACAACAAGGCGCCAGGACCAGATGGTTTCACTGCGATTTATTATAAAACCTTCCAAAATGAACTAAGCCCTTTATTTCAGGAGATCGTAAACAACATATTAGAAGAAGGAAACATACCAAAGTCCTGGGAAAAAGCAAATATAGTTTTAATTCACAAGGAAAATACAGAAACAACCGAAATCCAAAATTACCGCCCGATCTCCCTCCTAAATAATGATTACAAAATCTTCGCCATAATCATGGCGGAGAGACTAAAAGAATTTCTTAAAAAATGGATATCTAAGGAACAGGCAGGTTTTCTCCCCAACCGGCAAATAAAAGATAATACTAGGGTTCTAATTAATATACTGGAATACTACGATAAACACACGGAGAAGGAATTGGCTTTACTCTTCGTCGATGCGGAAAAAGCATTCGACAAAGTAAATTGGAGTTACTTAAAATTATTAGTCAATGAATTGGACATGGGCTTCCACTTTAAAAATACAATCAATGCAATTTATCAAAAACAAGAAGCTACACTGGTAATCAATGGACAGGAAACCAAAAACCCGATTCAAATCCGTCAGGGAACCAGGCAAGGGTGTCCATTATCACCCTTGCTCTTTATATTAATAATGGAAACTCTAGTGAGAAACATAAACGGAGACCCGAATCTAAAAGGACCCAAGATTTTAAAGCAACAATACAAACTAAAAACATACGCAGACGATGTGGTGTGCTTCATCGAAGACCCCAAAATCAACATTAGGGATTGGTTAAAGAAAATCGAAGAATTTGGTGCCCTCGCAGGCTTTAATTTAAATAAGCAAAAAACTAAATTGTTAACCAAAAACATGGATGAAAAGGCCAAAGATATACTACAAAAAACATCAGAGATCCAAATCGTGTCCAAAATAAAATATCTGGGAATTTACGTAACCAAAAGTAATGCGGCATTGATAAAAAATAACTACGAAGTATTATGGAAGAAAATTCAAAAAGACCTGGCGAAATGGGGCAATCAAAATCACTCTTTCTTAGGCAGAATCGCACTAATCAAAATGGTAGTATTACCGCAATTACTCTTTCTATTCCAAACTTTACCGGTGTTACGAAATAACTATTTGTTCAAAAAATGGCACTCCGACATAATAAGATTTATTTGGGACAAAAAAAAACCGAGAGTAAGTTTCAAAATTCTATCAGATGACAAAAAAAGAGGCGGCCTCGGTCTTCCAGACCTAAAAATTTACTATGAGGCATGCAATTTAGTAGCAGTCAAGGATTGGACCAAATTAAAAAACGAACATATTCTCACATTAGAAGGCCACGACCTTAGGGCCGGATGGCATAGTTATATTTGGTATGGCAGAAGAAAGATAGAAAAAAATTTTTCTAATCATATGATAAGAGCGGCCCTTATCAAAACGTGGGATAGATACAAGAATAGATTTTTCAGGTATACGCCACTTTGGGTCTCCACATTTGAAGCTAAGCACAAAAAAGAATTGGGAGTAGAAAATTGGCCAACTTATCAAGAGCTACTTAAGAAAAATGACAAGGGAATCATGGAAATAATCTCATACGAGGAACTTAAAAAAATTAACCCGAGACTTTCATGGCTAAATTATTACCAGATCCGGGAAGACTTTAAAGAAGATAACAAATTGGGGTTCGAACAAAAAAAGGGTCTATGGGATGTTATTATGGAAAAAGAAAAAAAATTAATAAAGCTACTATATAAACAATTACTAATTTGGAACACAGAAGAAGAACAAATCAAGGAATGCCAAATAAAATGGGCTAGAGATCTAGGATACAATATTATGGTAAACCAATGGGAAGAAATTTGGACTACAAAACTCAGATATACAGTAGCCAGTGATATTAAAGAAAACTGGTTTAAAATGTTTTATCGCTGGCATTATACACCAGTAAAAATAGCCAAATTTAAAAAAATCCAAGCCCCCTCAGATAAATGCTGGAAATGTGGAAGAAAGACGGGCACTTTCATCCACCAATGGTGGAGATGTAATAAAATTCAAAACTTCTGGAGTAAAGTCCACAAAGCCACTCAAAAAATACTCAATATAACCTTCCCGCGAACCCCAGAAGTTTATTTACTAGGCATACATAAGATAACTAGCTTAAATAAAAATCAAGATAAAATATTATTCCTATTAGGCACTGCGGCTAGATTAGTGATTGCAAAGAAATGGAAGCTGAAAGAAACACCAACACAAGAGGAATGGATTGTAAAAGCTTTTGACATCATTCAAATGGACAATTTATCACAAAGAATCAACAGAGTGAAAAAGAAAACAGACTGGACAGGCTTTAAGGATTATCTTAAATCAAAAGATATACCTATAACAATTGACTTGACGAATTTTTAGAAATAAAAGGAAGGCACGTAGTTTTAACCTTATCAGCAACAAGACAGGTGAACACAAGGACTTCGATATGAAGATCAGAACTCTTGGAAGACCAGGGGAAGTCAATGCACAGAAGAAGACGGTGAAGGGTTTTTTTTTTTTTTTTTTTTTTTTTTCTCTCTTCCTCTCCCCCTCTCCCCTATCCCCACCCAAACCCCCCTCCGCACTCCCCCCCCGCCTTCCCCTTATCTTTTCCTACTTCCTTTTTCCCTGCACTATGATGACTTGTACTCATAAAATCAATAAAGATATATTTAAAAAAAAAAAAAAAGAAAGTGATTTGATGTGCCTGATTGTTTACTCTCTGTTGTTGTGCTGATGCAATTTTAGAGGGTTTTTTTAATACTGGTAGCCAGATTTTGTTCATTTTCATGGTTTCCTCCTTTCTGTTGATGTTGTCCACAAGCTTGTGGATTTTAATAGCTTCTCTGTGTAGTTTGACATGCTGTGTCCAGATTGGTTCATCAGGTGCTCTGCTATGGCTGACTTCTCTGGTTGACGTAGTCTGCAGTGCCTTGATTCATGTTTGGGCGCTGCGTTTGGTGGTCCCTCTGTAGACTTGTCCACAGCTGCATGGAATACGGTAGACTCCTGCAGAGGTGAGAGGATCCCTCTTGTCCTTGGCTGAACGTAGCATTTGATGGATTTGTGGACAAGTTTACATTTGTTGGATATGTGGACAAGTCTCCATAGGGACCACCAAACGCAGCAGCATTGCCCAAACATGAATCAAGGAACATGAAAGGCACTGCAGACTACTCCAACCAGAGAACTCAACCATAGCAGAGCACCTGATGAACCAGCCTGGACACAGCATATTATTTGAGAACACAGAAATGCTGGACCACACCAACAACCACCATGTCAGACTACACAGAGAAGCCATTGAAATCCACAAGAAGTATGTGAACAATTTCAACAGAAAGGAAGAAACCATGAAAATGAACAAAATCTGGCTACCAGTATTAAAAAACTCAAAAATTACAACAGCAAAACAACAGAGAGTAAACAATCAGGCACATCAAATCACTCTCAACAAAAGATTCCCCCCAGGCACTTCCAAGCCATTAAATGCTAATCAAGGTGGTCAGTTGAAACATTCACACCTAGCTCCAGCAGACAAGAGTCCTTTGTCCCACCCTGGTCACTCCACAGATATATAAACCCTTTTTCCTAGTTCCAACAGACCTCACTGTCTCTGAGGATGCTTGCCATAAATGCAGGCGAAACGTCAGGAGGAAATGCCTCTAGAACATGGCCATATAGCCCGGAAAAACCTACAACAACCCAGTGATTCCGGCCATGAAAGCCTTCGACAAGACATATAAACTTCTGTTCATTGATGAATATTTGTCAATTACGTGCTGAAGAACAAAAGCATTGTCTCTAGTGGAGTAGCCTTGCCTAAAGCCTGCTTGTTCTTCCTTTATTATCGAATTACTTTCAGCCCATTCCTCTACTTTGTCCAGTTGGTATCTTGCATAGATCTTTGCATGCCAATCAATTATAACGATCAGCAGGACTGCTCAACCAAAATCTAGGGCTCACTAAAATGTAGAGGGAGAATAGTTGTTGAATCGACTAAATATTTAGAAGCTAGGAACTATGACCCACTAGAACGGAAAGGATTTTTTAGTAGATTTTCGCTGCCACCAAATTAAGAGTAAACAGGCTGTGGTATTTGTGAGAGGTTGCTCAGTAACACACTCTGTGTTACTATAGTGTTCTTAGAGGCTGTGTAGAGTTATCTTGAGTAATGCTTTTACCACAATGATAATCACACAGAGGCTTCCTTAAGTTAACAAAAATAACCAGAACGTTTATTAAACAGGCTTGAAATATTCAGGTACGAAAGCGTGATGGTTTCATAAAAATACTGGCACAGACAAGCTTAAAACTTTTGGGTACTGTTGCAACCCAGAGCAGGAAACTGGACCCTCAGACAACCATCCACCACACTTGACTTCAGGAAAACAATCCTTCTTTATTGATGAAAGATGAGTACAAAATAGAGTAAAAATGCAAAGGTAAAAAGTCACAGTAAAAATCAGCTCTAAAGATCAACACACCATAGGAACCTGGAATGTAAGATCTATGAGCCAGGGCAAATTGGATGTTGTTATTGGTGAGATGTCAAGACTAAAGATAGACATTCTGGGGGTCAGCGAACTGAAATGGACTGGAATGGGCCACTTCACATCAGATGACCACCAGATCTACTACTGTGGACAAGAGGAACATCGAAGAAATGGAGTAGCCTTCATAATTAATAAGAAATTCGCTAAAGCGGTGCTTGGATACAACCCAAAAAATGACAGAATGATCTCAATTCGAGTGCAAGGAAAGCCTTTCAACATCACAGTGATCCAAATATACGCCCCAACCACAGCTGCTGAAGAAGCAGAAGTAGATCAGTTCTATGAGGATCTGCAGGACCTACTGGATAATACACCAAAAAGAGACATTATTTTCATTACAGGAGACTGGAATGCCAAGGTGGGAAGTCAAATGACAACTGGGATCACAGGCAAGCATGGTCTGGGAGAACAAAATGAAGCGGGACGCAGGCTGATAGAATTTTGCCAGGAAAACTCACTGTGTATCACAAACACTCTCTTCCAACAACCTAAAAGACGGCTTTACACATGGACTTCACCAGATGGTCAGCACCGAAATCAGATTGACTACATCCTTTGCAGCCAAAGGTGGCGGACATCCATCCAGTCGGTGAAAACAAGACCTGGGGCTGACTGTAGCTCAGATCACGAACTTCTTATTGCCCAATTTAGAATAAAACTAAAGAGATCAGGGAAAATACACAGATCAGTTAGATATGATCTCACTAACATTCCTAGCGAATATACAGTGGAAGTGAAGAACAGATTTGAAGGACTAGATTTAGTAAACAGAGTCCCAGAAGAACTATGGACAGAAGTCCGCAACATTGTTCAGGAGACGGCAACAAAGTACGTTCCAAAGAAAAAGAAAACCAAGAAGTCAAAATGGTTGTCTGCTGAGACACTGGAAGTAGCCCAAGAAAGGAGGAAAGCAAAAGGAAACAGTGATAGTAAGGGGAGATATGCCCAGTTAAATGCGCAATTCCAGAGGTTAGCTAGAAGAGATAAGGAACTATTTTTAAATAAGCAATGCATGGAAGTGGAAGAAGACAACAGAATAGGAAGGACAAGAGACCTCTTCCAGAAAATTAGAAACATTGGAGGTAAATTTCAGGCAAAAATTGGTATGATAAGAAACAAAGATGGCAGGAACCTAACAGAAGCTGAAGAGATCAAGAGAAGGTGGCGAGACTATACAGAAGATCTGTATAGGAAGGATAATAATATTGAGGATAGTTATGATGGTGTGGTGAATGAATTAGAACCAGACATCCTGAGGAGTGAGGTTGAATGGGCCTTAAGAAGCATTGCTAACAACAAGGCAGCAGGAGACGACGGGATCCCAGCTGAACTGTTTAAAATCTTAAAAGATGATGCTGTCAAGGTGATGCATGCCATTTGCCAGCAAATATGGAAAACACAAGAATGGCCATCAGACTGGAAAAAATCAACTTATATCCCCATACCAAAAAAGGGAAATGCGAAAGACTGCTCAAACTTCCGTACAGTGGCCCTTATTTCTCATGCCAGTAAGGTAATGCTCAAGATCCTGCAAGGAAGACTCCAGCAATACATGGAGCGAGAGTTGCCAGATGTTCAAGCTGGGTTTAGAAAAGGCAGAGGAACCAGAGACCAGATTGCCAACATCCGCTGGATAATGGAGAAAGGCAGGGAGTTTCAGAAAAACATCTACTTCTGCTTCATTGATTATTCTAAAGCCTTTGACTGTGTGGATCACAATAAATTGTGGCAAGTTCTTGGTGGGATGGGCATCCCAAGTCACCTTGTCTCTCTCCTGAGGAATCTGTACAAGGACCAAGTAGCAACAGTCAGAACTGACCACGGAACAACAGACTGGTTCAAGATTGGGAAAGGCGTACGGCAAGGCTGCATCCTCTCACCCAACCTTTTTAACTTGTATGCAGAACACATCATGCGATGTGCGGGGCTGGATGAATGCAAAGCTGGGGTGAAAATTGCTGGAAGAAACATTAACAACCTCAGATATGCAGATGACACCACCCTGATGGCCGAAAGCGAGGAGGAGCTGAGGAGCCTTCTAATCAAGGTGAAAGAAGAAAGCGCAAAAGCCGGGTTGCAGCTAAACGTCAAAAAAACCAAGATTATGGCAACAAGAATGATTGACAACTGGAAAATAGAGGGAGAAACCGTGGAGGCTGTGACAGACTTTGTATTTCTAGGCGCAAAGATTACTGCAGATGCAGATTGTGGCCAGGAAATCAGAAGACGCTTACTTCTTGGGAGGAGAGCAATGTCCAGTCTCGATAAAATAGTGAAGAGTAGAGACATCAGACTGGCAACAAAGATCCGCCTAGTCAAAGCCATGGTATTCCCTGTAGTCACCTACGGATGTGAGAGCTGGACCTTAGGGAAGGCTGAGCGAAGGAAGATCGATGCTTTTGAGCTGTGGTGTTGGAGGAAAGTGCTGAGAGTGCCTTGGACTGCGAGAAGATCCAACCAGTCCATCCTCCAGGAAATAAAGCCCGACTGCTCACTGGAGGGAAAGATACTAGAGACAAAGTTGAAGTACTTTGGCCACATCATGAGGAGACAGGAAAGCCTAGAGAAGACAATTATGTTGGGGAAAGTGGAAGGCAAAAGGAAGAGGGGCCGACCAAGGGCAAGATGGATGGATGGCATCCTTGAAGTGACTGGACTGACCTTGAGGGAGCTGGGGGTGGTAACGGCCGACAGGGAGCTCTGGCGTGGGCTGGTCCATGAGGTCACGAAGAGTCGGAGACGACTGAACGAATGAACAACAACAAAAAATCAGCAACAAGAATTGTCCATAAACAAGATAATAAAACCCACAGCAAAACTGCTGAATCCTGGAACCTGTTAGCCATCCACTAACCGTACTTGGAACAACTAGAAAACCTCTGAGGAACAAGGCCACTTGAATCAGGAGACCTCCAAAAGCTTGCACATGAATCTGGAACGATGCCTGGTCTGAAGTTGCTTTCAGGCCAGGCATACTTAAGGCTGAGAAATCTATTGCGAGACATGCCTGACCTTTTTGTTTGCATTTCTCTCAATCTGGCTGACCTACGTAAACTTTGTGCTGCTCCCCGGCTCTGCCAAATCTGCCCCCGCCTATCCTCATTAGGCAGACCAGGTGTCAGATTCTCTGGAGAACTAAGGCTGGGAGGAAAAGGGAGTGAAACTTCTCCGCTCGGAATGCATGTTCTCATGGGAATTTTGACTTTCACTTTCCAAGGCTGTAGGATTTTCACTACTCAAACCATCATCATCTAAATTGGCCTCAGAATTCACATTGACATCTACATTGGCATCAGGGAATACAATCAGAGAATCAGGTTAAGGTTCACACACAGGCTGAACCCCAACAGGTACAAGTCTTAAAAATGGATCAACACAGAAGATTACCCCAGGAAATGAATCTCTGAGAGTAACTCCCAAAAATCGCCTCCCTATAGGAAATTAGCCAAATCCGTAAATCCGCTTTCCTTAGGGAAAAGAACGGACCGCAGCGGGGTCCTGTTCCACTCCATATTCTAGCTATCTATTTCAATGGCTATTCCTGAATACCACTCCACAGACTGTTCCATAGTTCTTCCTCACAAACCCAAAATATGCTAGCTAACACCCAAGCTTCTTCTCTCTACCCTTCCAAACTCCCAACTCCCACCAAGCGGTCACTAGCAAAGCTCGAGCCTCAGTTCAAAAGTCACTTTTTTCCCCTTCAGACCACTTAGGTTCTGCCCCATCTCTCTGACCAATCCTAGCCTGATATCTTTCCCTCCTAGGCTAGAACTTGCCCCCCTTTTAGGCAAACCTAACCTAAGATGGCGTCTCCCTGTCTCCCTTCTCTAAAATGGATGCCGTGGCTTCGCCAGGCCTACTCTCCTAGGCCTAAGCTAGCCTGCTAAAGTAAGGGTGTCATTACACTCCTCTTTTGAAAGAGTGGGGTTATCCCGGGACGGGAGTGGTCATTTCTCATGGCATGAGCTTGAGAAGATGCTTCGAGAATGTTACCCTGTTATGGCCTGGCTTTTCCAAACTAGCTGTCTCTCTGGGTGATGTGCCTTGCTTGAAGAGCATGCAGCCCTGGACCCATAGTTACTAGCTCTAGGCACATGCCAGCCTCCCAAGCAAGGCAACCCACTTTCCTCATGCCAGTTCCCTTTTGTGGGTCCCCCAGCGCACTACTAAAGCTGTTTGCATTGCAACCCCCTTCCAGGGCATCAGATGCGAGAGTTTCAAGCCTACTGTGTTCTGAATGTCTCACCGCAGGGGCTGCGCTCCACTTCCAGGGGCACCTCCTGCGCCTTTGGGACTTTCGGAGAGGGAAGGGTCCTTGCCGTCTCACGTCTGAGCATCCTACGAGGGGTATTTTTTAAGTAAGGTCCGTTTTGTTGTAGACACTAGTAGTTGGTGCGCATACCGCAACGAGTGCGTGTGTCGTGTACCGGCATGCCTCGGGAACAACTGTGCTCAGTTTCCGCTCTGTAGCTCACCTGTACGGTTCTGTTCTGCGCTTTAAAAATGTTTAAGACTATCAACTCACCCTCCACATGTGAGGTTCACTCAGTGATACGGTTTTTGTCAGCAAGGCACCTGCCTGCTGCAGAAATTCATCGACAGATTTGTGTACGGTGATACTGTGATGAGTGAAAGCAAAGTGCGTAAGTGGGTGCGACAATTCAAAGATGGCCGTGACAACATCCATGATGAGGACCACTCCGGTCGCCCTTCTTTGATTACAGACGATTTGGTGGCTGCAGTTGAAGCGAGGATTCGTGAGAACAGGCGCTTCACAATAACAGGTCTCTCAAACGAATTTCCTGACGTGTCGAGATCACTGCTTTACAACATGGTTTCTGAACACCTAAAGTTTAGGAAACTGTGCTCCCGTTGGGTCCCGAAACTCCTAACAGAGGACCACAAAAACCAAAGATTTGAGTGTGCGATCAAATCGTCTGTAATCAAAGAAGGGCGACCGGAGCAGTCCTCATCATGGACGTTGTCACGGCCATCTTTGAATTGTCGTACCCACTTACGCACTTTGCTTTCACTCATCACAGTATCACCTTACACTTCACAAATCTGTCGATGAATTTCTGCAGCAGGCAGGTTCCTTGCTGACAAAAAAACATATCACTGAGCGAACCTCACATGCGGAGGGTGAGGTGATAGTCTTAAACATGTTTAAAGCACAGAACAGAACCGTACAGGCTAGCTACAGAGTGGAAACTGAGCACAGTTGTTCCCGAGGCATGCCGGTACATGACGCACGCGCTCGTTGCGGTATGCGAGAACTACTAGTGTCTACAACAAAATGGACCTTACTTAAAAAATACCCCTCGTACATTCAGAATTGCAACTAGTAGGCTCCTCCTCCTGGGGCATGGAGTTGGACAGACGTGGGAAAAGAGCGAGACCCCAGTGTATATATTAGGCATGTGCAATCCATGGTTCTAAACTTCTGGTTGTGAAAACTAGGGGGCGCTGGTGCTTTGCTTCTACAGTTCTGGTGGTGAAAATTTCAGAACTCTAACAAAACTTTCAAAATTTCATTATTGGTGATTTTTATGACAACCTATCAGGAACTGCCATTTATAATGAAATTTTGAAAGTTGTGTTAGAGTTCTGAAATTTTCGCCACCAGAACTTTAGCAACACTGTAGAAGCATAGCACCAGCGCCCCCTAGTTTTCACCACCAGAACTTTAGTTTTGTAAGTACTTGCACATGCCTAATATATAGCCCTTAATTTGAGATTGTAAAAGCTTTCTGTCGTCTGCTTTAGTTGCTTTTCTTACAACTGAGAATGAGGTGCCATTGGAGGCATCCCCCTTCCCCCCAAAAAGCATTGTTTGGCTTTTAAGGCTCCAGTTAAGACACGGTTCAGAACTGGATTATCAGGGAATGCCATCTGCCTGGCCTCATCCTGCCTCCTTCAATGCAGGCCTTGCATGGCTCACGAGGGGGTTGCAACTCCCATGATCCCTCGCTATTATTGTTCTGCCCAGGGCCAATGGGACTTGCAGTTCAGCCCCAGGTTGCCTAATCTGGATACCATGCAAGTGAACTTCCCATTGGGGGTGAGAAAGACATGGAAATCCTGTTTCGTTGACCTTGAGGGGAGCAGCTCCTGCTCTCTTTAGGTACGCAGCCTGCTCTTATACAGGTTTCCTCGATGTTATTGTATTTCAAGTGCCTTACTTAACACTGCTAGTCTATTTTTCTGGGATTGGTTCCCCGTTTTTAAAATGTCTATTTTATACAGCTCAGAGCATCTCATTATTGTAGCATGGATACTGAAATGACTACTGTGGATTTTGACGAGTTTCAATAAATACTTTACAAACATAACCCTGCTCTCGTCCTTTGACATTGATTGCGTCTAGGAAACAGCGTTCACGCATGGCGGCTGATTCGGATTTTCTCTTCTATACCAGCCCTATTACGACAAACAGGGCGGGATGAAGGAGTCGTATTGTGGGTGGCTTCGGACTGCCTGCCCCATAACCCATGGCTTCACAAGCCTATTCTGCCACACACCTTTCTATGCTCAAAAGGCATGCAGTATTTACTTTCGAATTACTAGTTGTGCTGGTGCTCCTTCAGATAAATGGTTGAGTGAACAATATGTGGTTATCATCTCATCTTCATCTCATTATTATTGTTATTATTATTATAACTTTATTTGCACCCCGCTAGCATCTCCCGAAGGACTCGATGCGGCTTAAAAAGGCCAAGGCCTCAACACACAATATAACAATACAAAACATAAGACAGATTAAAAACAATTAAAGCAATATAAGCAACAAGCAATAAACAATACACTAAGACACAATAAAACTGGGCCGGGCCAGAATAACGGGTACAGGATTAAAAGTGCTGATGTGACAGGAGGTATGTAGGATTATAGGGCAAGTGCAGTGTGCGGTGTGCAGCAATCTTAGTTTTAATAAAGTGCTCATGGGACTTGGTATTGGAGATTTCCTAATCTGGGAAGGCACATCGGAACAGCCAGGTCTTCAAGTTCTTTCTGAAGACTGCCAATGTAGGGGCCTGTCTAAGATCTTTGGGGAGGGTGTTCCAGAGTCGGGGGGGGCCACCACAGAAAAGGCCCTGTCTTGCGTCCCCACCAAACGCGCTTGCGACGCAGGCGGGATCATGAGCAGGGCCTCTCCAGATGACCAAAGTGAGCGCGTGGGTTCGTAGATAGAAATGCGGTCACGCAGGTAGGCTGGTCCCAAACTGTTCAGGGCTTTGTAGGTAAGCACCTGCACCTTAAATTGGGCTCGGAAAATAAACGGCAGCCAGTGGAGCTCCTTGAATAGGAGGGTTGACCTCTCTCTGTAAGGAGCACCAGTTAACATCCTGGCCGCTGCCCGTTGGACCAGTTGGAACTTCCGAGCTGTTTTCAAGGGCAGCCCCACATAGAGCGCATTGCAATAGTCCAATCTGGAGGTGACCAAGGCATGGACCACCCCGGCCAGATCAGCCTTCGCGAGGTAAGGTCGCAGTTGGTGCACGAGTCTCAATTGTGCAAAGGCCCTCCCAGACACCGCCGACGCCTGAGCCTCAAGCGTGAGCGATGAATCCAAGAGGACTCCCAAACTGCGGATCTCATCTTTAATTACTTATTAATTGCCCTCCATCCGAGAATGCTCCAGGCGATTTACACTGCGGAAATTACACAGGATAAAACACATACATACAAATATTAAAATTAACATGGGTCAAATGCTCTAGTAAAAAGCCAGGTCTTAAGTGCTAGGATAAAATGCCCTAAGTCACGCATGGCTCTCAAATAGGGAGGCCATAAGGAATTCCACAAGGCAGGGGCAGAAACAGAAGCCCCATCTGCGCCTGGTGTTTTCCAAGTGCACTTCGCTAGGACCCGGTATATAGAGCAGATCATGTCAGGATGGTCGTGGCGACCTCCGATGATGGGAGAAGGAGAGACGGTCTCTAAGATACAATGGACATCCCTGGCCAGATAAAGTTTTAAAGGTCAGGACCAGCATCTTATACAAACCACGATACTCAATTGGGAGCCAGTGTAGATGCCGCAGCACTGCTGTTCTATAGCATTTCACGGATGTTCTTGTGAGTAACCTGGCTGCAGCATTCTGGACAATACGGAGCTTTCGGGTCGTAGAAATAGGAAGGCCAACATACAAGGCGTTGCAATAGTCCAGCCTAGATGTGACCGTGGCACGGATGACTGTTGCCAGAGCCTCATCCGACAGGTAAGGTGCCAGTTGCCTCGCTTGTTATAGATGGAAAAAGGCCTGTTTGCTGGCAACAGCGACCTGAGCTTCCATCGTCAGTTGCGAATCCAAAACGACACCCAAGCTCTTAACGGTAGGCGATGGAGATAGAGCAGCGCCATCAAAGGTGGGCAACGGATGGGTCGGACCTATCGGGCGGCCATGCCACAGGATCTCAGTCTTCGCTGGATTCACCTTCAGTCTGCTAGCACGTAGCCAGTTCGACAGCCTCCAGGCATAAGGTGAAATTGTCAGGTACTGACATTACTCCAGGCTCCAAGCGCAACAGGAGTTGGGTGTCGTCCGCATATTGAAAGCAGTCCAGGCCGAATCTCCGAGCCAAACTGGCAAGGGGTCTAACGTAGATGTTGAAAAGAAGAGGGGAGAGAATTGCACCTTGGGGGACCCCGCATAGGAGGGGGGAATCTATCGGAGACTTGGTCCATATATTCCACGCACTGACTCCGGTTTCGGAGGAATGAACTGAACCAATTGAGGGCCTGGCCGCAAACTCCGGACATGGCGAGATGGTGGATCATTAAATCGTAGTCAACGGTGTCAAATGCTGCGGTAAGATCAAGAAGTTATTGGCCCTTTGCTCAAGTAAAAGTCAGACTTGCTAATGCATTCTGGAAAGAAGTCTTCTCTCTTGAATAATGAAGCACTGAAACCTCCAAGAACTGAATAATTAATAATAAGAATAATAAGAATAACACTTTATTTGTACCCCGCTACCATCTCCCCAAGGGACTTGGTGCGGCTTACATGAGGCCGAGCCCAAATACAACAATACAAGCAATTAAAAAATAGAAAATAAAAATATACAATATTATCAGTAAGACAAAACACAATTAAAAACAGTGGGAAGGCCAAATGTAGAGTTAAAATTGGAAATAATGATGGGACATAGACAAAAAGGCGATACCGGTGTTTGTGGAAAGGCATACGAGCGGACCTAAAGATATGTAAAGTATTTTGGAGGACCAAGTGCTATGGGAGCATTATTCCGGGAAGGCACACTGGAACAGCCACGTCTTCAAGCTCCTCCTGAAGACTGCCATAGTTGGGGCCTGTCTGATGTCTTTAGAGAGTGCGTTCCAGAGTCGAGGGGCCACAATCGAAAAGGCCCTCTCTCTCGTCCCCACCAATCGCACCTGCAATGCTGGTGGGATTGAGAGCAGGGCCTCTCCGGATGATCGAAGGAATCTTGTGGGTTCATGTATGGAGATGCGGTCACACAGGTAGGCGGGTCCCAAACCATTCAGGGCTTTGTAGGTAAGAACCTGCACCTTGAATTGGCAGCCAGTGGAGCTCCTTGAACAGGAGGGATGGCCGCTCCCAGTTAACAACCTGGCTGCCGCCCTTTGGATCATCTGAAATTTCCAGGCCGTTTTCAAGGGCAGCCCCATGTAGAGTGCATTGCAGTAATCCAGTCTAGAGGTGACTAAGGCATGGACCACTTTGGCCAGATCCGCCTTCCCGAGGTACGGCTGCAGTTGGTGCACGAGTCTTAATTGTGCAAAGGCCCTCCCGGCCACCACCGACGCCTGAGCCTCAAACGTAAGTGAAGAATCCAGGAGGACCCCCAGACTGTGGACCTGTAACTTCAGGGGGAGTGCAACCCCGTCCAACACAGGTTGCCACCCTATACCACGGTCAGGTGGGATAGTGAGCAGGGTCTCTCCAGATTAACAAAGAGATCGTGTGAGTTCGTATACGGAGATGCGGTCATGCAGGTAGGCGGATCCCAAACCATTTAGGGCTTTGTAGGTAAGTACCTGCACCTTGAATTGCGACCGGAAAATGAATGGCAGCCAATGGAGCACCTTAAACAGGAGGGTTGACCGCTCCCTGTAAGGAGCGCCAGTTAACAGCCTGGCCACTGCCCATTGAACCAACTGGAATTTCCGGGCCGTTTTCAAGGGCAGCCCCACGTAGAGTGATTACAGTAGGCCAATCTGGAGGTGACTAAGGCATGGACCACCCTGGCCAGATCAGCCTTTACGGGGTATGGTAGCAGTTGGCGCACGAGTGTCAGTTGTGCAAAAGCCCTCCCGGCCACCGCCGACGCCTGAGCTTCAAGCGTAAGTGATGAGTCCAGGAGGACACCCAAACTGCGGACCTGTGACTTCAGGAGGAGTGTAACCCTGTCCAGCATAGGTTGCCACCCTATACCTCGATCCGGGTTACGGTCGACCAGGAGGACCTCTGTCTTGTCAGCTTGTTCCTCCTCATCCAGCCAGCCACAGCGGCCAGGCACTCGTCCAGCACCCGAGAGGCTTCCTTGGAGTTTAGTGGAAAAGAGTAATAGAGTTGCGTGTCATCTGCATAGAGATGGCACCCAACTCCAAAACTCCAGATGACCTCTCCCAGCGGTTTCATGTAGATGTTAAAAAGCATGGGAGATAGAATGGAGCCTTGTGGGACCCCACAGGTCAAAGGCCAGGGGTCCGAGCAGGCATCTCCCAGCTTCACCATCTGGGATTGACCCTCCAGGAAGGATTGGAGCCACGACAGAACCATGCCTCCACGACCCATCCTGGAGAGTTGTCCCAGAAGGATACCATGATTGATGGTATCGAAAGCTGCTGAGATGTCCAAGAGAACCAACAGAGTCACACTCCCCCTGTCCAGCTCTCTATGGAGATCATCCACCAAGGCGACCAAAGCCATCTCAGTGCCGTGGACAGGCCTGAAGCCAGACTGTGACTGGTCCAGGTAGTTGATGTCATCCAAAAAGCCCTGGAGCTGAGAGGCGACCACCCGCTCCAGCACCTTGCCCAAAAAAGGAAGGTTGGAGATTGGTCTGTAGTTGTTCAGCACCGTGGAGCTTTTAATAATCTCAATGAAAAGGGAAGGTATAAGAATGGAATTTCCCAGTTCCGTCTGTCTCTGATACTCTTGACATTACACTCCCATTGAAGGCAACTCTGAGGTTTCCAGACAGACACTGGGTTTCGGGTACCTTTTGCAGCCATTGCACTTTTGTGCCTGTGTTAAAAGGGCCTTCTCAGTGTGTTTTGATGAACAATTGGAGGGCAGGCAGTTGGCCCGCTGCCTGCCTTGTGCAAACAATCTCTGGAATGTACACAGCGCACACACAGAGCGTGCGCCGCTAAACGGAAGAGGGCAGCCATTCCAGCTAGCTTTCTCCAGCTTCTGCTCTTCCTTTCCTGAGCTTTATTCTCTGCCTAGTTTCTGCAATTGGGGAGGGAAAAAACTTCCAAATTCTCATTTTCTTCGGGTTCCTTGAGTGCCGTCTCCATTTCTATGAATGATGGAACCAAGGAAATATTATTATTATTATTATTAAACTTTATTTGTACCCCGCTAGCATCTCCCGAAGGAGTCGATGCGGCTTACACAGGCCGAGGCCTCAACACACAACACAACAATACAATCTAAGCAAATCAAACAATTAAAAACAGAATAAAGCAAAATAAACAATAGGCACAATACACTAAACACAATAAAACTGGGCCGGGCCAGAGCAATGGGTACAAGATTAAAAGTGCTGATGTGACAGGAGGTGTATAAAGGGCTTCTAGGGCAAGTGCGATGTGCGATGTGCAGCAATCATTGGTTCTGATAAAGTGCTTATGGGACTTGGTAGTGGAAATTTCCTACTCTGGGAAGGCACATCGGAAAAGCCAGGTCTTCAAGTTCTTTCTGAAGACAGCCAATGTAGGGGCCTGTCTAAGGTCTTTGGGGAGGGTGCTCCAGAGTCGGGGGGCCACCACGGAAAAGGCCCTGTCCCGCATCCCCACCAAGCGCGCTTGCGACGCCGGTGGAATCACGAGCAGGGCCTCTCCAGATGACCGAAGTGAACGTGTGGGTTCGTAGATGGAGATGCGGTCACGCAGGTAGGGTGGTCCCAAACCGTTCAGGGCTTTGTAGGTAAGCACCTGCACCTTGAATTGGGCTCGGAAAATAAATGGCAGCCAGTGGAGCTCCTTGAACAGGAGGGTTGACGTCTCTCTGTAAGGGGCCCCAGTTAGCATCCTGGTTGCTGATCGTTGGACCAGTTGGAGCTTCCGAGCCGTCTTCAAGGGCAGCCCCACATAGAGCGCATTGCAGTAGTCCAATCTGGAGGTGACCAAGGCATGGACCACTCCGGCCAGATCCGCCTTCGCGAAGTACGGTTGCAGTTGGCGCACGAGTCTCAGTTGTGCGAAAGCCCTCCCAGACACCGCCGACGCCTGAGCCTCAAGCGTAAGTGATGAATCCAAGAGGACTCCCAAACTGCGGACCTGTGACTTCAGGGGGAGTGCAACCCCGTCCAACACAGGCAGCCACCCTGTACCCCGATCAGGTTTAAAATATGGGCAGTCCCCAAGTTAGAAACAAGATAGAATCATAGAATCCAAGAGTTGGAAGAGACCTCCTGGGCCATCCAGTCCAACCCCATTCTTCCAAGAAGCAGGAATGTTGCATTCAAATCACCCCTGACAGATGGCCATCCAGCCTCCGTTTAAAAGCTTCCAAAGAAGGAGCCTCCACCACACTCCCCGGCAGAGAGTTCCACTGCTGAACGGCTCTCACGGTCAGGAAGTTCTTCCTCATGTTCAGATGGAATCTCCTCTCTTGTAGTTTGAAGCCATTGTTCCGCATTCTAGTCTCCAAGGAAGCAGAAAACAAGCTTGCTCCCTCCTCCTCCCTGTGGCTTCCTCTCACATATTTATACATGGCTATCATATCTCCTCTCAGCCTTCTCTTCTTCAGGCTAAACATGCCCAGCTCCTTAAGCCACTCCTCATAGGGCTTGTTCTCCAGACCCTTGATCATTTGAGTTGCCCTCCTCTGGACACATTCCAGCTTGTCAATATCTCTCTTGAATTGTGGTGCCCAGAATTGGACACAATATTCCAGGTAAAGTGGTCTAACCAAAGCGGAATAGAGCATGGGTAGCATTACTTCCCTAGATCTAGACACTATGCTCCTATTGATGCAGGCCAAAATCCCATTGGCTTTTTTTGCCGCCACATCACATTGTTGGCTCATGTTTAACTTGTTGTCCACGAGGACTCCAAGATCTTTTTCACACATACTGCTCTCGAGCCAGGCATCGTCCCCCATTCTGTATCTTTGCATTTCCTTTTTCCTGCCAAAGTGGAGGAAAAGATAGGTTCTGTAGGTTTGTTCTTCAGTTGAATTTGTTTGTAAGTTGGAACACGTACATTTTTCAGGGTAACTTCAGCCAAATTCCCAACAGCATACCACTTATTGAGAGTTCTAGTCCAATCTAGTCTAGTCCAGTGGCAGACTTTGTATTTCTAGGTGCAAAGATTGGTGCAGACACAGACTGCGGCCAGGAAATCAGAAGACTTTTCCTTCTTGGGAGGAGAGCAATGGCCAATCTTGATAGAAAAGTATTTTATTTATCGTGTCAGGAGCAAACCAAACAGTTGTATTGCATTTTTAACAAACAAACAAACAAACAAACAAAACACAAAGTTTGCAAGCTTGGTAGTTGATTAAATGTCCTTTGACCAGTATCTGGCCCCTTGGAGTGCCTCTGGTGTTGCCGCAAGAAGGTCCTCCATTGTGCATGTGGCTGAGCTCAGTTTGCATTGCAGCAGGTGGTCAGTGGTTTGCTCTTCTCCACACTCGCATGTCGTGGATTCCACTTTGTGGCCCCATTTCTTAAGGTTAGCTCTGCATCTCGTGGGGCCAGAGCGCAGTCTGTTCAGCGCCTTCCAAGTCGCCCAGTCTTCTGTGTGCCCAGGGGGGGAGTCTCTCATATTGGTATCAGATTCTGGGTTTGAGCCTGCCACTTTTAGACTCTCGCTTGCTGAGGTGTTCCAGCGAGCGTCTCTGTAGATCTTAGAAAACTATTTCTTGATTTAAGTCGTTGACGTGCTGGCTGATACCCAAACAGGGGATGAGCTGGAGATGTCTCTGCCTTGGTCCTTTCACTATTGGCTGCTACTTCCCGGCGGATGTCAGGTGGTGCAATACCGGCTAAGCAGAGTAATTTCTCCAGTGGTGTAGGGCGCAAACACCCTGTGATAATGCGGCATGTCTCATTAAGAGCCACATCCACCGTTTTAGCGTGGTGAGATGTGTTCCACACTGGGCATGCATACTCAGCAGCAGAGTAGCATAGCGCAAGGGCAGATGTCTTCACTGTGTCTGGTTGTGATCACCAGGTTGTGCCAGTCAGCTTTCGTATGATATTGTTTCTGACACCCACCTTTTGCTTGATGTTCAGGCAGTGTTCTTGTAGGTCAGAGCACGGTCCAGAGTGACTCCCAGGTATTTGGGTGCGCTGCAAGCCTCCAGTGGGATTACTTCCCAGGTCATCCTGAGAGCTCGGGATGCTTGTCTGTCCTTAAGGTGAAAGGCACATGTCTGTGTTTTAGATGGGTTGGGGATCAGCTGGTTTTCCTTGTGATAGGCGGGAAGAGCACCTAGAGCTTCGGAGAGCTTCTGTTCAACCATCTCAAAGTTCCCTGCTTGAGCGGTGATGGCACGATCATCAGCATAGATGAAGCTCTCTGTCCCTTCTGGCAGTGGCTGATCATTTGTGTAGATGTTGAACATGGATGGAGCAAGCACGCTTCCCTGAGGCAGGTCATTCTTCTGTTTCCGCCATCTGCTTCTCTGGCTCTGGAACTCAACAAAAAAGGTCCTGTTTTGTAGGTTTCCTATGAGGCGGGTGAGACGGTCGTCCTTTGTGATATTATACATTTTTCTCAGGAGGAGGAGGAGGAGGTTCACAGTGTCATAAGCTGCTGACAGATAAAATATTGAAGAGTAGAGACATCACACTGGCAATGAAGATCCGCCTAGTCAAAGCCATGGTATTCCCTGTAGTAACCTACAGATGTGAGCGCTGGACCATAGGGAAGGCTGAGCGAAGGAAGAGAGATGCTTTTGAACTGTGGTGTTGGAGGAAAGTTCTGAGAGTTCCTCGGACCGCCAGAAGATCCAACCAGTCCATACTCAAGAAAATAAAGCCCGACTGCTCATTGGAGGGAAGAATAGTAGAGGCCAAGATGAAGTCCTTTGGCCACATCATGAGAAGAAAGGAAAGCTTGGAGAAGAGAATGATGCTGGGGAAAATGGAAGGAAAAAAGAAGAGGGGCTGACCAAAATGAATGGATGGCATCCTTGAAGTGACTGGCTTGACCTTGAAGGAGCTGGGGGTGGTGATGGCCGACAGGGAGCTCTGGTGTGGGCTCATTCATGAGGTCACAAAGAGTCGGAAGCAACTGAACGAATGAACAAGTAAAAAAAAGTTTTCCAAACTCTGCACTGATTAGAACAAAACGTTTTGAGGGGAAGGACCCATCACCTCTGGGTGATGGGTAGGCAAAAATTCAGTGCCGCATATGTTGTTGTTTATTCATTCACTCAGTCAACAACAACAACAAAACTTTATTACGGTCACTGACCAGCACAAAGTAGTTCTTTAAAAGTAGATTTTGTTGTTGTTTATTCGTTCAGTCGCTTCCGACTCTTTGTGAACCAGGGGGACTTGTGAGGGAAGGGGCCTTGTTATGGCACGTAAAGTGGTAGAGACTCCCTAAAATCCCTAATCCACCTTTGGCTCTTCCATATGTAGCCCCTGGCTCTGCCCCTACACGAGTGGAATCCATTAGCTATCAGATCACCTACTGCCCAAGATTCCTGGATCAGAATAATATCATAGTGGGAGAGAAAGTCTATAAAACAAGGGTCTCTAATGGATGCGAGCCATCCAGCCACATTCCATGTCAATAGGCTGACCCCATGCTGGCCCTGTAGCTGTCATAGTCCCAAGGGATCTATGGCCTGGTCACGATCCTTCTGTATCAGGTCCGGGTCCTTGTTTGGTGAAAAAGAAACTTGGCCTTCTGATGAAGGGGCTGGGTGGATCAATGCCACGTGAGTAATTAAATGTGGGTCATTGTCGAGTAGGGAGCCAAACTCATTTGCTGTCTGTAAGCCCTCACCTATGACCGCTGAAGAGGCAAGCTCCATCTGGGGTTGAGGAGAGTCCATAGTATGTGGAATGTTTAAAGCAGCACCTGCAGGAGACTTTGATCTGCTTTTCTGCTTGAGTTAATCCAACACCTGGCAGATACCCATGATGCTCAGGGATTTTTCAAAGCCACAAAGGTCATCTATGGACCAAGAAACCATGGCATATAGCCTCTACGCTCATCAGATGGAACCAAACTCCTAAAGGACCAAAAATCAATTGCACTATGTTGGAAAGAACACTACCAAAGCCTCCTGAACCACAGCTCCAATGTGGCCGAAGAGGTTCTCTCACAAATCCTGCAACAACAAACCAGGGATGAGTTTGCAGCACTGCCTAGTTTGGAAGAAGTCAGCAATGCCATCAGCCAACAAAAAAATAACAAAGCCAGCGGACCTGATGGGATCCCTCCTGAAATCTTTAAAGAAGGAGGACCTGAGCTGACACACCAACTCCACCAGCTCATAGAAAAAGTGTGGGTGACCGTGAAAATCCCAGCAGATTTCAAGGATGCCACCATCATCACCCTCTTCAAAAAAGGGGAAAGAACAGACTGCGGAAACTATCGAGGTATCTCCCTTCTAACCTCCGCTGGGAAAATCCTCGCAAGAATCCTTGCAAACCGCCTTCTGCCCCTCTCAGAAGACACCCTCCCAGAATCCCAGAACGGCTTCCGGCCCTCCAGAGGATACGTGGACATGATCTTCACTGCACGACAGCTCCAAGAAAAATGCAGGGAACAAAATCAACCTCTATACATGGCATTCATCGACCTTGCAAAGGCATTTGACACAGTGAATCGCAGCGCTCTCTGGACCATCTTCCAAAAAATCGGGTGCCCTAACAAATTTGTGAACATCCTGCAGCTCTGCCATGATGACATGATGACAACAGTTTTGGACAGCAACGGCTCCCAAAGTGACCCTTTTAAGGTGGAATCAGGTGTCAAACAGGGATGTGTTATTGCCCCAACTTTATTTTCCATCTTCATTGCTATGATACTTCACCTTGTTGACGGGAAGCTTCCCACCGGAGTGGAAATCATCTATCGGACAGATGGTAAGCTGTTTGACCTCAGCAGACTGAAAGCCAAAACCAAGGTTACAACAACATCTGTTATAGAACTCCAGTATGCTGATGACAACGTCGTCTGTGCGCATTCAGAAGAAGATCTACAAGCCACTCTAAACACCTTTGCAAAAGCATACAAGAAGGTCGGCCTGTCATTGAACATTGAGAAAACCAAGGTGCTGTTCCAGCAGACCCCACCTCCTTCAAGATGAACTGAACCACCTAAACTGGGTTCTCCAAGCCAATGGAGACTCCACCTCAGACATCAGAAGAGCTGCAAGACAATCGAGAAGAAGCCATGAGAGTCAAGACGAAGATCCACCCAGAGGGAAAGTGTTCCTGCCATACATCAAGGGAACCACTGATCGCATAGGGAAGCTGATGAGGAAACAAAACCTACAAACTATCTAAAGACCCACCAAGAAAATCCAACAAATGCTCCGTTCAGCAAAAGACAAGAGGGATCCTCTCACTTCTGCAGGAGTTTACCATATACCATGCAGCTGTGGACAAGTCTACAGAGGGACCACCAAACGCAGCAACATTGCCCAGACACGAATCAAGGAACAGGAAAGGCACTGCAGACTCCTTCAACCAGAGAAATCAGCCATAGCAGAGCACCTGAGGAACCTCTCTGTTGTTTTGCTGTTGTAATTTTAGAGTTTTTTTAAATATTGGTAGCCAGATGTTGTTCATTTTCATGGTTTCTTCCTTTCTGTTGAAATTGTCCACATGCTTCTTGTGGATTTCAGTGGCTTCTCTGTGTCTTCTGATATGGTGGTGGTGAGAGTGATCCAGCATTTCTGTCTTCTCAAATAATATGCTGTGTCCAGGCTAGTTCCTCAGGTGCTCTGCTATGGCTGACTTCTCTGGTTGGAGTAGTCTGCAGTGCCTTTCATGTTCCTTGATTCGTTTTTGGGCAACACTGCGTTTGGTGGTCCCTATGTAGACTTGTCTACAGCTGCATGGGATACGGTAGACTCCTGCAGAGGTGAGAGGATCCCTCTTGTCCTTTGCTAAACGGAGCATTTGTTGGATTTTCTTGGTGGGTTTGTAGATTGTTTGTATGTTGTGTTTCCTCATCAGTTTCCCTATGCGGTCAGTGGTTCCCTTGATGTATGGCAGGAACACTTTTCCTCTGGGTGGATCTTGGTCTTGACTCTCATGGCTTCTTCTCGGTGGTCTTGCCGCTCTTCTGATGTCTGAGGTGGAGTCTCCATTGGCTTGGAGAACCCAGTTTAGGTGGTTCAGTTCATCTTGAAGGAGGTGGGGTCTGCTGGAACAGCACCTTGGTTTTCTCAATGTTCAATGACAGGCCGACCTTCTTGTATGCTTTTGCAAAGGTGTTTAGAGTGGCTTGTAGATCTTCTTCTGAATGCGCACAGACGACGTTGTCATCAGCATACTGGAGTTCTATAACAGATGTTGTTGTAACCTTGGTTTTGGCTTTCAGTCTGCTGAGGTCAAACAGCTTACCATCTGTCCGATAGATGATTTCCACTCCGGTGGGAAGCTTCCCGTCAACAAGGTGAAGTATCATAGCAATGAAGATGGAAAATAAAGTTGGGGCAATAACACATCCCTGTTTGACACCTGATTCCACCTTAAAAGGGTCACTTTGGGAGCCGTTGCTGTCCAAAACTGTTGCCATCATGTCATCATGGAGGCTCCTCCCAGGCTCAGCCAGGCCTTCAAATGCTAATCAAGGTGGTCAGTTGAAACATTCACACCTAGCTCCAGCAGGGAAGAGCTCTTTGCCCCACCCCAGCCATTCCACAGATATATAAACCCATTGTCCTAATTCCAACAGACCTCACTACCTCTGAGGATGCTTGCCATAGATGCAGGCGAAACGTCAGGAGAAATGCCTCTAGAACATGGCCCTATAGCCCGAAAAAACCTACAAGAACCTAGAGGCTGGATGGCCATCTGTCAGGGGTGATTTGAATGCAATGTTCCTGCTTCTTGGCAGAATGGGGTTGGACTGGATGATGGCCCAGAAGGTCTCTTCCAACTCTTGGATTCTAGGATTCTAAGGCCAACAGAACACACTGGAGAGGCCTGTGGGGGGCTGACCCACTGGGGTGGGAGTTGTAGTTCACCCTGCATTCAAAAACCACTATATATATAGATACACAAAAGCACTATCTATCTATCTATCTATCTACCTATATACATACATATACATTTTCGCACATTTCTATTCAAAATCTGGGCCTGGGAAGCCTCCTCAGCAACAACCTGAGAGGACCAGGCTGGCTTTTGAACGCCAGGCCCCGCCCCGCTCCGGCTGAGGAAAAAGCCGCCTCAGAACTGCGCGGTGACGTCACGTCCCGGCTGCGCGCAAAGCGAACGAGCCAATGAGGATCCGCGGGGGGAGGAGCGTGGTGACGCAAAAGAGCCTAGCAACAGGCGCGGCGCCGGCTGGCCAATAGGAAAAAAGCGCTCGCGCCGGCGTCGGCCAATGAGGAGTCGGGAAGGGGGCGTCTCTTTGGCCGACAAGATGGCGGTGGCGGCGTTTTCTGAGGCGGAGGCGGCGCCGTCGTCGTCGCCCAGGCAGGCCTCTCCCCGCGCCTGAGAGCGCGGCCCCGGCGGAGAGATGAGCGCGGAGCCCGGGAGGTGAGGTCTGGAGGCTTTCCGCCGCCTTGGTTTTCCTCTCTCGAGGAAGGGAAGGCCGCGCGAAGGGGGAGGGGAGGCGCCCTCAACGCTTTCCCCTCACGCGCCCCGCTTGTGCGCATGCGCGGAGCCCCAGCGCCCCCTTGCGGCCGCCGCCCGTTGCCTCCCTCTCTCCCCTTGCGGCTGCGGAGGGGGGCGCCGGGAAGAGCCAGGGGGCGTGGCCACCGCAAAGGAGCGGGGCCGGCTCTTCCTTCAACCTCCCCCCCCCCCACAAACACACACCTTTCCTTAAGGTGAGAAAAACTTCCTCTGGGAGGATGTTATTAGGGAAGTAGGGCGGTATATAAATAAGAATAATAATGTTGGAGTCACTGGGTTGCTCTAAGTTATTTGGCCTGTGTGGCCATATTCCAGAAGCACTCTCTACTGACCTTTCACCTGCATCTATGGCAGGCATCTTCAGCAGTTGTGAGGTCTGTTGGGAAGTAGGAATATGAGGTTTATATATTTGTGGAATGATGTTCAAGGTGGGAGAGAGAACTCTTCTCTGTTGGAGGCAAAGTGTGAATGTTGCCATTGGCCACCTTGAATAGCACTGAATGGCCTTGCAGCTGCAAAGACTGGCTGCTTCCTGCTTGCAGGCCTCCTTTGTTGGGAGGTGTTAGCTGGCCCTGATTGTTTCCTGTCTGGACTTCCCCTGTTTTCTTTGTTTGGAACCCTCCCAACAAAGAATTCTCCCAGGCAGGAACCGGGCTTTGAAGTTGCAAAGTCTTTACATGCTAATCGTTGTGGCCAATTGCAACTTACATGCTTGCCTCAATAATAATAATCATAGAATCCTAGAATCAAAGAGTTGGAAGAGACCTCATGGGCCATCCAGTCCAACCCCATTCTGCCAAGAAGCAGGAATATTGCATTCAAATCACCCCTGACAGATGAACATCCAGCCTCTGTTTCAAAGCTTCCAAAGAAGGAGCCTCCACCACACTCCGGGGCAGAGAGTTCCACTGCTGAACGGCTCTCACAGTCAGGAAGTTCTTCCTCATGTTCAGATGGAATCTCCTCTCTTGTAGTTTGAAGCCATTGTTCCATTGCGTCCTAATCTCCATATATATAAATATAGGAAATAAATAAACAAAGTGATGGATCTGGATCAAACTTGGCACAGATACTCAAAAATGCCCAAAATGTGAACATTGCTGGAGTTTGGGGCAAATTGACCGTGACATTTGGGAGTTGTAGTTGCTGGGATTGATAGTTTACCTATAATCAAAGAGAATTCTGAACTCCACTAGTGATAGAATTGAGCCAAACATGGTACACAGAACTCCCACGACCTACAGCAAATACTTGAAGGGTTTGTAGGGCATTGACGTTGAGTTTTGGAGTTGTAGTTCACCCACTTCCAGAGAGCACTGTGGACTCAAACAATGATGGATCTAGACCTCCTGGGCCATCCCGTCCAACCCCATTCTGCCAAGAAGCAGGAATATTGCATTCAAAGCACCCCCGACAGATGGCCATCCTACCTCTAGAATCAAAGAATCATAGAATCAAAGAGTTGGAAGAGACCTTGAGATGAGGAAAACTTCTCTTCTGACGTTTCGCCTGCATCTATGGCAGGCATGTTCAGGATGTGAGGTCTGTTGGGAACTAGGAATATGAGGTTTATATATTTGTGAGAGAAAGAACTCTTCTCTGTTGAAGGCAAAATGTGAATGTTGCCATTGGCCACCTTGACTAGCATTGAATGGCCTTGCAGCTGCAAAGACTGGCTGCTTCCTGCTTGGAGGCCTCCTTTGTTGGGATGTGTTAATAATAATAATAATAGTAATCCTTTATTTATACCCCACTACCATCTCCTGCAGGAGTCGGTGTGGCTTACAAGAGGCCAAGCCCAAATACATCAAAAACAAGAAACACAACAACAACAATACAGCAAAAATAACTCATAGTAAAGCAAAACAATAACAAAATCACCGCGCATTTAGAAAGCTGTGGCAGGGCCAAATGTAATGGTTAAATTTTTAAAAAAATGCTGGGCATGTCTAGGTTAAATAGGATGGATATTTTAGGGATAAGTGGGTGTGCGGACAATTCTAACTCTCTCATTAAGTGCATTTGGGACAAATTGCTTGGGATACCTTAATCTGGGAAGGCACACTGGAACATCCATGTTTTCAAGCTCCTTCTAAAGACTGCCAATGTTGGGGCCTGCCTGATGTTCATGGAAGGGAGTTCCAGAGTCGTGGGGCCACCACCGAGAAGGCCCTGTACCTCATTCCCACCAATTGCGGTTGCGATGCAGATGGGATCGTGAGCAGGGCGTCTCCAGATGAATGAAGAGATCGTGTGGGTTTGTACACGGAGATGCGGTCACGCAGGCAGGCGGGTCCCAAACTGTTTAGGGCTTTGTAGGTAAGGACCTGCACCTTGAATTGGGACCGGAAAATGAATGGCAGCCAATGGAACTCCTTAAACAGGAGGGTTGACCTCTCCCTGTAAGGAACACCAGTTAACAATCTGGCTGCCGCCCGTTGAACCAACTGGAATTTCCAGGCCGTTTTCAAGGGCAGCTCCACGTCAAGTGCATTACAGTCGTCCAGTCTGGAGGTGACTAAGGCATGGACCACCTTGGCCAGATCTGCCTTCACGAGGTACGGTCGCAGTTGGCGCATGAGTCTCAGTTGTGCAAAGGCCCTCCCGGCCACCGCTGATGCCTGAGATTCAAGCGACGGTGATGAGTCCAGGAGGACCCCCAAACTGCGGACCTGTGTCTTCAGGGGGAGTGTAACCGCGTCCAGCACAGGTTGCCACCCTATACCTCGATCTGGTTTACGATCGACCAGGAGGACCTCTGTCTTGTTGGGATTAATCTTCAGCCTGTTCGTCCACAGCGGCCAGGCACTCGTCCAGCACTCGAGGATCTTCCTTGGAGTTAGGTGGAAAAGAGTAGTAGAGTTGTGTGTCCTTTGCGTAGAGATGGCACCCAACTCCAAAACTCCGGATGACCTCTCCCAGCAGTTTCATGTAGATGTTAAAAAGCATGGGAGACAAGATAGAGCCTTGCAGGACCCCACAGGTCAAAGGCCAGGGGCCCGAGCAGGAGTCTCCGAGCTTCACCATCTGGGAACGGCCCTCCAGGAAGCACCGGAGCCACGACAGAACCATGCCTCCAAGACCCATCCTGGAGAGTCGTCCCAGAAGGATACCATAGCTGGCCCTGATCGTTTCCTGTCTGGAGTTCCCCTGTTTTCTTTGTTTGGAATCCTCCCAGCAAAGAATTCTCCAAGGCAGGAACCAGGCTTTGAAGTTGCAAAGTCTACATGCTAATCATTGTGGCCAATTGCAACATACATGCTTGCCTCAATAATAATAATAATAATAATAATAATAATAATAATAATAATACTTTATTTATATCCCGCCACCATTTTGGGGCAGCTTATATGAGGCCAAGCCCAACAACGCATCAATAAAACAACAACAAGCAAATAAAACAGTACAATTAATATAACTCACATATAAGCAATAACACACAAAAATTTAAAACCTTAAGTCCGGGCTAGATATAATAAATTAAAATTTTAAAATAAACACTGGACGCGAACAGAGGTAGGATGTGTCTAAACAGGAGAGTTTTAAGGATAATGTAGGGAGGTCAACCCAACGGGTAGTTAAGGTGCTTCTGAGGAAATTTTGCAGGGAATTAGATGTTTTGATGTTTTACTGTTATTGCTTTAATGTTTATTGGTTTGCTTTATGAGTTTTATTGTTGTATTTGTTAAGCTGATGTTTTACTTAGGGCCTTGGCCTTTGTAAGCCGCACCGAGTCCTTCGGGAGATGTTAGGAGGGTACAAATAAAGTTAATAATAATAATAATAACACTTTATTTATATACCACTCTATGTCCCCAAGGGGGATTCAGAGTGGTTTCCAAACAACGTCACCAAAACATACAAACAGAATAACATAAAATTAACAAAACAACATAAGCATAAAATTATCGAAATAAGGTAAAAGTAGGGGTTTTCCCTTAACATTAAGTCCAGTCATGTCCGATTATGGGGTGTGGAGCTCATCTTCATTTCTAAGCCGAAGAGCCGGCATTGTCCGTAGACACCTCCAAGGTCATGTGGCCGGCATGACTGCATGGAGCACCCTTACCTTCCCACCGGAGCGGTACCTATTGATCTACTCACATTTGCATGTTTTCGAACTGCTAGGTTGGCAGGAGCTGGGCCTAACAGCAGAACCTGCGACCTTTCGGTCAACAAGCTCAGCGTTTTAACCCATGATGCCACCGGGGGCTCCTATCACAATAGCAAATATATATTAAAAATAATCCTTCCTGTTCAGAACAAATAAAAGGCCAGCCAAGGCTAGTGCAAACTCAAAATATGAGGGGACTGGGAATTAAGTACAGTGCAATAGCAGGCTAACAGCAATAGCAGGTATGGTTCTGTGGCTGATCATTTCCAGGGCCTATTAGAGGGATAGAGAAAGACAGTTCTTCCTCTCAGCCTGGACATCATTCCACAGGTATATAAACTCCACTTGTCTAGTTTCCAACAGACCTCACAACCTCAGAGGATGCCTGCCATAGATGCAGGCGAAATGTAAGGAGAGAATGCTTCTGGGATATGGCCATACAGCTCGAAAAACTTACAGCAACTGAGTAATAAGTTATTTATATACTGCCCTATCTTCCCGAAGGGACTCTGACAAAAGTAACAAAGTGGCAAATAGTCACTGCCAAAACAAACAAACAAAAACAACAACAATAAATCAACTGGAGCCGCAGCTGCCTCAAGAAGGGCAATGCCATTGGTTTTTCTCCGTACAGAGACTCAAAGTGGCTATGTGTATATTAATATTAGAATGCATTATTATTGTTATTTTATAGTATTACTATGTTTATTTATATTCCATCATTGGTGTGGTTCAGAATGCACTTTGATTGTAGGTGAAATATAAATCCCAGCAACTACAACTCCCAAATGACAAAATCATTTTTTTTTAGTGAAGGACATACATTAGGTTGTTAGGTGTCTTGTGTCCAAATTTGGTCCAGTGGTTTTTGAGTTCTGTTAATCCCACAAACATTACATTTTTATTTATACAGATTAACACACTATTATTTTTATTATTACGTTTATTTATATTCCGCTTTTTCTCTCCATACGGAGACTCAAAGCAGCTCACAACTAAAAGCATCATGATACAACTTCAAATATACTAGTATTAAAACTATTATTATGATGTTTACTTATTTCCCGCGTTTTTTCTCCCCATACAGAGGGCCCTTCCAGACAGGCCCTATAGCCTAAGATCTGATCCCACGTTTTCTGCTTTAAACTGGATTCTATGAGTCCACACTGCCAGATAATCTGGGGTAAACAGAATACCTGGGATCAGATCTGGGATATAGATTCTGTCTGGAAGGGCCGGAGACTCCTGGAGAGATGGCCGAAGTTGACCCATGCCTGCTCTGGGACTGAGATCTTCTTAGAGGTCTGTTTAGCTTGGTAGTTGAGGCGAGGGAGAGAGAGACTATTTCCTCTTTAAAAACCTCTTTGCTGCCTTATACTGATTCAGTTTCTTCTTTTATATTGGCAAGGACTTTCTTTGTGCTGTTAAACCTTTGTACTTTATATCGCAGGCAATGAAGCACTCTTGTGTATAACCAAGTAACAGTTTATTTATAACTTCTGGCTCCAACGCTTGTGGTTACGTTTGTGTTTTGTTGCAATCTTGAGGCTTACAGTCAGTATCATTCACTTGGTTAACTTTTCTGAATAAACTATCAATGTTTCACATTCACAAACAGGTTACTTGCCTAACACACTCTTGGCTGAATTATATTCTGAACTAAGACAACACTAGCCTTCTTTATGTTCCTTAAAACTCGAGCTCTATTTAACTAACTTCTTCTCTATATCAGAAGTCTTTAGCACATCTTCATAACTGCTTATTTCTATCAGGCACTCAAAAACCAACTCTCCTCTTCACACACAGATTCCTAACTGTCATTTTCAAACTCCCTCACTCTAACTGGCTCTTTCAGAACCTTGGCTCCACCCCTTTGGAATGTTTGGAATTCTTCCCTATCTGCCATATGTAAACATAGAGCTATACACCAAAACTTTGATATAGAGTAGCAATTTCACTACAGTAGTTTATAAAGCAGAGGCTGGGTGGCCAACTGTTGGGAGGGCTTGGATGGTGTCTTCCTTCCTGGCAGAAAGGGGTTGGACTTGATGGCCTCCCTGAGGGTCTATTCCAATTGTATGGCTCTATGGTGGGATGTCTTTCTGGATTAAACGTGTATGGGGCGGGATATGTTGACAAGAGATAACTATCCCCATTGTCTGGAAAGAATGAAAGAGTTATAGCTGGTGGATATAAATACAATCTCAGTCCTTGGAGAAAGATTGGCTCAGGTAGACTTTAGCTTGATGCCACTTTTAATTGTCATTGCTTCTCAACAATAGGAGTTGTAGTTTGACAAGGTCCGTGTCCTCAGGCAGAGAGTGCAGAGGCCTTGCCAAGATTAGGATTCTGTGGCAGTTAAAATGTTTTTGTGTCGTGCACTCCAGCGTTCGTCTTATTTTGGAAAGTCCTTCTTTTGTCTGTTACGGAATGTTACTGTTTTGATTGTAGCGATGTTTATGGAGCCAGGTCTTCATTTTGAGGGCCAGGTCTTCATTATGAGATGGTATCTTATACAAACGTCCTCTCCCTTCTCCCCTTGTGCCCATCCTTCTACAAGCGCAGCCAGTTGTACCTTCAGGAGATTGTATTGTTGAAGGCTTTCATGGCCGGAATCACTGTGTTGTTGTAGGTTTTTCCAGGCTATATGGCCATGTTCAAGAGGCATTTTCTCCTGATGTTTCACCTGCATCTATGGCAAGCATCCTCAGAGGTAGTGAGGTCTGTTGGAAGTAGGAAAATGGGTTTATATATCTGTGGAATGACCAGGGTGAGACAAAGGACTTTTGTCTGCTGGAGCTAGGTGTGAATGTTTCAACTGACCACCTTGATTAGCGCTGATTGCCTGGCAGTGCCTGGGGGAATCTTTTGTTGAGAGGTGATTTGATGTGCCTGATTCCCTGAAGGGTTGTTGTAGGTTTTTCTGGGCTATATGGCCATGTTCCAGAGGCATTTTCTACTGATGTTTCGCCTGCATCTATGGCAAGCATCCTCAGAGATAGTGAGGTCTGTTGGAAGTACAAAAGATTCCCCCCAGGCACTTCCAAGCCATTAAATGCTAATCAAGGTGGTCAGTTGAAACATTCACACCTAGCTCCAGCAGACAAAAGTCCTTTGTCCTACCCTGGTCATTCCACAGATATATAAACCCATTTTCCTACTTCCAAGAGACCTCACTACCTCTGAGGATGCTTGCCATAGATGCAGGCAAAATGTCAGGAGAAAATGCCTCTAGAACATGGCCATATAGCCCGGAAAAACCTACAATAACCCTTCAGGAGATTGTTTTCAGAACTGCTGCTCTCCCAGTGCTTCTCTTGGCAATTGGTCTTATTGTACATCTGCCTGAGGGAATGTGTTAGTCAAAGCCTTGTCTGTTACTTTTCGTCAATGTTTAGCACTTTGAAGAAGAGCAGATGTATTTCTAACGTTCTGCAGGAAACAACCTGTTGTGTAGTTTTGTAAAAGGCTTTCAAAGGTTCACCCAGAATGTAGAGACTTGAGTTGTGCACCTGTATGATTTCACTATAGCCATTTTTAATGTTAAATTGATTTTAGGGTATTTGTTGTAATGTCTATCTATGTTTTGGTTAATTATTTCTTACTGGGTTGTTTTATTTATTTACTAGCCGTCCCCTGCCATGCGTTGCTGTGGCCTACGTGGGGGTTCTGTGTGGGAAGTTTGGCCCAATTCTATCGGTAGTGGGATCCAGAATGCTCTTTGATTGTAGGTGAACTATAAATCCCAGCAACTACAAGTCCTGAGTGTCAAGATTCTGTTTTCCCCAAACTCCACCAGTGTTCACATTTCGGCATATTGAGTATTCATGTAGAGTTTGGTCCAGATCCATCATTGTTTGAGTCCACAGTGATCTTTGGATGTAGGTGAACTACAACTCCAAAACCAAAGGACATTTGCCTCCAAACCCTTCCAGTATTTTCTGTTGGTCATGGGAGAACTGTGTGCCAAGTTTATCCCAATTCTATTGTTGGTGGGGTTCAGAATGCTCTTTGATTGTAGGTGAACTATAAATCCCAGCAACTACAACTCCTGAATGTCAAGATGCTATTTTCCCCAAACTCCACCAGTGTTCACATTTGGCCATATTGAGTATTCATGTAGAGTTTGGTCCAGATCCATCATTGTTTGAGTCCACAGTGATCTTTGGATGTAGGTGAACTACAACTCCAAAACCAAAGGACATTCCCCTCCAAACCCTTCCAGTATTTTCTGTTGGTCATGGGAGAACTGTGTGCCAAGTTTGGCTCAATTCTATCGTTGTTGGGGTTCAGAATACTCTTTGATTGTAGGTGAACTATGAATCCCAGCAACTACAACTCCCAAATGAGAAACTCTTTTTTTTTTTTGAGTGAAGGACATACATTGGGTTGTTAGGTGCCTTGTGTCTAAATTTGGTGTCAATTCATCCAGTGGTTTTTGAGTTCTGTTAATCCCACAAACATTACATTTTTATTTATATAGATTTATTTATTTACAGTATTTATATACTGCCTTCTTCAGCCCTAGAGGGACTCAAAGATACACATAGATAATGACAAAAAATTTATGCCTTATAATTACAATTGTAAAACCACACATAAATCATATTAAAAACAGTACATTACCAAATATCAGAATAGTTATTAAAACTATTAAATAATCTCATCACTCGAGTGGCTGTTCCAGTCCTTGTCCTGCTAAAAGCTGCATACATCTATTGTCCGAAGGCCTGGTCCCAGAACCATGATTTTAATTTTTTTCTAAAGGTCAGGAGCGAGGGAGCAGATCTTCCCTCCTTTGGGAGTGTATTCCATAGGCAAGAGGCCACAGCCGAGAAGGCCCTTGTCCTCGACCCCACCAGATGCATTTGCGCTGTTGGCGGGAGCAAGAGCAGGGCCTTCCTGGATGATCTTAAATTGCGAGGTGGGATGTTGGGGCAGATCCATTTGGGCAAGCTGGACCAGAACCATATAGCGCTTTATAGGTCTATACATTATGTTTTATTTCTCATCACAATGCTTCATTCTTCGTTGTAAGAACACTTATTACTGTGCTTTATTGTGTATTATTTTGATACGTTTGTCCTCACCTGAGGCATTGAATGCTTGCCTTTTTGTGTGTGTAAACTGCCCTGAGTCCCTTTGCGGGGAGAGGATGGCCTAGAAATAAAGTATTATTATTATTATTATTATTATTATTATTATTATTATTTAAGTTATCCCACTATGTATTAATAGGTTGGTCTTCATTGCACTCCTTTGTGGGGGTGCAATGAAGACCAACCTATTAATACAGAGAGGCCACCCTCTCCCCCCAAAGGGACTCAGGGCAGTTTACACACACAAAAAGGCAAGCATTCAATGTCTAGAGCAGAGTCAACTTTCCTGAAAGCGTTACTTGCACAATGTATTGTTGAAGGTTTTCATAGCCGGAATCACTGGGTTGTTGTAGGTTTTTTCGGGCTATATGGCCATGTTCTAGAGGCATTCTCTCCTGACGTTTCACCTGCATCTATGGCAAGCATCCTCAGAGGTTGTGAGGTCTGTTGGAACTAGGAAAAGGGGTTTATATATCTGTGGAATGACCAGGGTGAGACAAAGGACTCTTGTCTGCTGGAGCTAGGTGTGAATGCTTCAACTCACCACCTTGATTAGCATACAATGGGCTGACTGTGCCTGGAGCAATCATTTGTTGAGAGGTAATTAGATGTCCCTGCCTGCTTCCTCTCTGTTGTTGTGTTGTTGCAATTTTAGAGTTTTTTAATACTGGGAGCCAGATTTTGTTCATTTTCATCATTTCCTTCTTTCTGTTGAAATTGTCCACATGCTTCTTGTGGATTTCAGTGGCTTCTCTGTGTAGCCTGACATGGTGGTTGTGAGAGTGGTCCAGCATTTCTGTGTTCTCAAATAAAATGCTGTGTCCAGGTTGGTTCATCAGGTGCTCTGCTATGGCTGACTTCTCTGGTTGGAGTAGTTTACAGTGCCTTTCATGTTCCTTGATTCGTGTTTGGGCAATGCTGCTGCCTTTGGTGGTCCCTCTGTAGACCTGTCCACAGCTGCATGGTACACGGTAGACTCCTGCAGAAGTGATAGGATCCCTCTTGTCCTTTGCTGAACGTAGCATTTGTTGGATTTTCTTGGTGGGTCTGGAGATAGTTTGTATGTTGTGTTTCCTCATCAGCTTCCCTATGCGGTCAGTGGTTTGAGGACCTCTGACCTAGGAGGTGTCAACGGACAATTCTGGCTCTTCAGCCTAGAAATGGAGATGAGCACCAACCTCTGGAGTCAGACATGACTAGACTTAATGTCAGGGGAAACCTTTACCTTTAGGTAGTCTGTCACTGTTGGTGGTCCTTGTGGTGATCAGCCCCCATTCTAGTCGAGGTGGGTTTTTGGGTGACGGAGCCAGTTCCATGGCCATAAAAGACCTTGACCAGCCTGGAACCACTACCAGAGCATAAAATCCGCTGGGATAGCATTCATGAACCCCCAATAACACCCTCCCAAAATGAGGTGATGGATTACGACATTGTGGAGATGGTTGTGAAATAGTTGATGAGAAGAATTCTCACTTGTGTTGAGTCCTTTTTATTTTCAAATGTTCATGGTTTTATTATTTATTTCAGTTACTTCTACCCCGCCCTTCTCACCTCAGAGGGGGACTCAGGGCGGCTTACAAAGGCACAATTCGATGCTGGCATCAACATAACAGTAGAATAAAAACAATATAGCAGCGATTAAACAATTAACAATCAGTTTCTGCACTGCAACAATAAAACCAATAAAACCGATTTCACCTAATTAACGCTCAGCGTTCACCATCTCATAGTCCAAATTCCAATTCCACTTTGTCAGTCCTGTCAATCCTAGTCGTCCAATTGTCTTCATCTAGTTGTCAGATTGCCTGAAGGCCTGGTCCCACAACCACGTTTTTAATTTCCTCCTGAAGGAAAGGAGGGATGTTGATGACCTAATTTCCCCCAGGAGTGAGTTCCATAGGTGAGGGGCCTCCACTGAGAAGGCCCTGCTCCTCGTCCCCACCAACCTCACTTGTGATAGCAGTGGGGTCGAGAGCAGCCCCCCCCCCCCAGATGATCTCAAACTCCGAGGTGGGATGTAGAGTGAGATGCGTTTGGACAGATACGCTGGACCAGAACCGTATAGGGTTTTGTAGGTCAAAACCAGCACCTTGAATTGTGCTCGGAACTGAACCGGCAGCCAGTGGAGCTGACACAGGAGGGGGGTGGTATGCTCCCTGTATGATGCTCCAGTGAGCAATCTGGCTGCCACTCGTTGGACCAGTTGAAGTTTCCGCACAGTCTTCAAGGGCAACCCCATGTAGAGTGCGTTGCAGTAATCTATTCGGGATGTAACGAGCGTGGACCGCTGTGGCCAACTCAGTGTTTGTTTCTGTTGAAGTTGCTGCATTATATTTGTGGACATGTATAATAGCATATGTTTGGATTTCTTAATCATCAGTGAGTCTTGCATGCTGTCACTTCACAGTGAAAATAGGTAGTCTCAAATTGTTTGAGCAGAAGCCAGAACAGATTTACTGGTCTTGCTTTCACTAGCATGCCACATCCCTCATCTATGAAAGATGCACTGACAGCATAGCTTCCTAGGTTGCTGTAAGTTTTCCAGGCTGTCTGGCCATATTCCAGGAAAAATTCTTTCTTGAAGTTTTGCCCACATCTGTGGCAGGCATCCTCAGAGATTGTGAGGTCTGTTGGAAACTAGGCAAGTGGGGTTTATATATCTGTGAAATAACGTCCAGGGTGGGAGAAAGAACTCTCGTCTGTTGGAGGCAAGTTGAATGTTGCCATTTGCTACCTTGATTAGCATTGAATGGGCTTGTAGCATCAAGGCTTGGCTGCTTCCTGCCTGGCTTCCATTTTTCGGTTCCTGTGTCCTTAATCTTTGCCAGCTTTTAACTAAGTTACTGCAGGCATACAGAAAGGCATATAATTAAATCATATAATTACATATTTATATTACATGTAATATTACTAATAATATTACAATATAATGGTATAGTACAATGTGATATATAATACTGATATTGTACTATGCTAATAATATAATATATTGTCCGTGTCCGTGTCCGTGTCCGTGTGTGTGTGTGTGTATGTGTGTGTGTATATATATATATATATATATATATATATAGTAATTCGCTCTGGGTCCTCTTCAGGGTGAGAAAGGTGGCATATAAATGTCGTAAATAAATTTTTATTTATTTTATTTATTTAGAACTTTTATATACCGGTCTTCTCAACCTCCGCAGAGGGACTCAGACCGGTTCACAACAAAAGATTCACAAACAGTAGTTTAAAATATCACACCACATAATGCACTAATACATAAATTAAAATACAATCATATAATTACATAAGGCCAAGTCATCGGAATTAAATCACAATTCATCGCCATCTGTCCGTGTGGTCAAGAGTTATTGACTCACTCACCGAATGCTAAATTCCAGAGCCAGGTTTTCACCAGCTTTCTAAAGGTCAGGAGAGAAGGGGCAGTTCTAATCTCCAGTGGGAGAGAGTTTATTTTTATCAGAATGATTTTGGGTTCCTTGGAGGTAGTCTCCAAAATAGCAACTTACTCTAGATCTAGGCACCCGGACACATTTTTTGTCCACATTGAGCGTTTTGGCCAATATTTGTGAATTAATTTTGGGAAGGCTCATTTCCCAATAATAATAATAATAATAATAATAATAATAATCCTTTATTTATACCCCACTAACATCTCCCGAAGGACCCGATGCGGCTTACAAGAGGCCGAGGCCCAACACATCAATAAAACAACAGCATAACAAAATACAATAAATAAACTCATAAAACAAGCAATAAACATGAAAACAATAGCAATAAACATTAGACAATATGACACATTTAAAACTAAGGCTGGGCCAAATGTAATGATTAAAAATTTTAAAATGCTGGGCATGACAGATAAAATGGATAGGTTTTTGGAGATAAGTGCGATGTGCAGACAATCTTAAATCTCTAGTAAAGTGCATTTGGGACATGATGCTTGGCGTTTCCTATTCTGGGAAGGCACACTGGAACAACCACATCTTCAAGCTCTTCCTAAAGACTGCCAACATTGGGGCTTGTCTGATGTCCTTGGGGAGAGAGTTCCAGAGTTGAGGGGCCACCACGGAGAAGGCCCTGTCCCTAGTCCCCACCAATCGTGCTTGCGACGCAGGTGGGATCGTGAGCAGGGCCTCTCCAGATGATCGGAGAGATTGTGTGGGCTCATATACGGAGATGCGGTCACGCAGGTAGGCGGGTCCCAAACCTTTTAGGGCTTTGTAGGTAAGCACCTGCACCTTGATTTGGAAAATGAACGGCAGCCAATCAGCCTCACAAAATGAGTTACTGCCAGATTTCAAACCTGATACGGCAGGCCTTCCAGATAAGGTTGGATTGCAACTCCCAGTGGTCCCAGCCAGTATAGCCAGTGATGTAGAGTGATGTACGAGACAAAGACTGGAATACATTCAAATGGTGTCTTTGTTTTCAACAGTGAAAGCAAGTTGAACACATTGGTGCAGAAGCTTCACGACTTCCTGGCTCATTCGTCAGAAGAATCTGAGGACGCAAATTCTCCTCCAAGGTTATCTGAGAGCAAAAACACAGGTAAGTCTTTGTTTTAAGACTGATTAGGTCTGTGGATCCTGAATAGTTAAATCTGCCATGCCACACTGTGGAACTATTTGGGGAAACACAGAATGCCATTTTTCTCATCTTGGTCTTGATAACCATTGAGATGGAAAGCGGGTGACTTCCACATTTTGTGCCCAAGTGAGTCAATTTTATCTTGTTCCTTAGTATATTGGGAAGTGAAAATATATTCTTGTTTCAGTTAGCTTTCAGTACTTTTGTTGTTCCTTGCATTAGAACTGTGTAACATGCTGTACTGTCTGTCTCCTGGTGCCAGCATTAACT
Organism: Anolis sagrei; assembly: GCF_037176765.1. Taxonomy (NCBI): domain Eukaryota; kingdom Metazoa; phylum Chordata; class Lepidosauria; order Squamata; family Anolidae; genus Anolis; species Anolis sagrei. The sequence continues at coordinate 33,243,192 of NC_090030.1, read as the reverse complement.
ACCATGGATTGTGGTGAATGCTGAGAGCCTTTAAAAACGTGTATTTATTTATTTATTGCATTTATATACCACTTTTCTCACCCATGGGGGGGGGGCTCAAAGTGGTGTACATCAAGTAATGGCAAGATTCAATGCCAGCATACATACAAAACCAAAGTGTAATATCCAAAATGATGACCTGTTTATTTATTTTCCTGCTGTAGTCAACTGTGAATCGCACATATGGTATTCCGGCGCCTGCGCAGGCCAGCTTCGGAACCTTCTAGAATCTTAAACATTTTTGCTCCCTTGGTCCCCCCCCCCCCTTGAGTATATAAGGCCCGTGGGCGGGGCCAGCCGTCAATTCTCTTTTTTCCGCCGATGTATTTATTTATTTACTGCATTTGTTGACCGCCGTTCTCAGCCCTAGGGCGACTCACGGCGGTGTACAACATATAAAAACAGTTTACAATAAGGCAATAACACAACAAAATATCAACATAACTATCAATAATACAACAATAATACAAATTACACTAAATCGATAGAGTAGGCATTAGCATAGCGAACCTTTATCTTGACCTTTGGCTTTTGACTGGACTGGACTTTGACTACGATCTTCTGACTGGACTGTGCCTCAATATGATTTTCTGGCTCCCCTGACTGTGGACTGAACGACATCTCTACGGACGACCTTAAGATGGCTACCACCTCATTCAAAAAGTGAATTAAATGCCCAAACGTGCTACTGGACACGGATGGACACGAATTATGCTTTGCGTGCTTGGGGGAAATCCATCTCTCTCAGCCCTGCACGATTTGCGCGGCCTTCACTCCGCAAACACAGAAAAACAGGGAATTGTGCCTGAAGGCAGCCCTATATGAAAGGGCCCTCCTGCCCCAAAGCCATCACTGGGGCCTGAACCGATTCTCTTACCTGCCGAGGCTGGGCCAAAAAAGAAGGCCAAGAAGCCGAAGGAGAAGGCCCAAGATGGCCGCATCGAACCTCAGTTCATCGAAAAAGGCAGGAAAGTCGACCTCCGATACCCGGCAACTCTCCCTGCCGATGCAGGCGAATGCAGGCCTCTCCTCCCACCGGGAGGCATGGCGCTGCCCCATGAGCCCACTACTCAGGCCGCGCAGCCGCGGGCTCCGAGCGCGGCATCGGAGGCTTCCCTGACACCTCCGACATCGGGACTATCTTCTCCTCTTCCAACTGCAACTATCCAGAAACAGGATGCAGCCGAGGCTCCCATCCACAAGGCGTGAGTCGGCGCCAAGGCTTGCTCCACCTCCACCGACTCCGCCCCTCCCGACCTCAGAGGTTGCACGTCCGCTGTGGGAGGAGCCACTGCCTCCCAGCTGAGCGCGGCTGCCGGCATTGGGGCCAATATGGGCAGGCCGCTCGACATCGCGAGGGCTGCCACGTCCCTGATATTGACGGGCAGTCTGGCGGTTCTAGAAGGTTCCGAAGCTGGCCTGCGCAGGCGCAGGAATACCATATGCGCGAATTCACAGGTGACTACTCAGGAAACTACGGTTACAGGTAAGCAACCCATAATTATTTATTTACGACTCGAGGTGGTTTACATTTGGCAATCAATGTCCTACAAGATAAAAATATAGTCAGAACAGTTACATATAAAATAACCATGTAAAACAATAAACAATTAACAACATAAATACAAATCTCAGCATCCCATCGTTAAAATTATTTTCCGTTGCATTGTCTTGTCATTCCACGAGTCTCAATCAATCAGTTATACTGCATATGCAAATGTTTGCTCGAATAGCCAGGTTTTTAACTCTCTTTCAAAATGTCAGGAGGGAGGGTGCCAATCTAATACCCCTAGGGAGGGTATTCCATAGCCCAGAGGCCACTGCTGAGAAGGCCCTGTCTCTCGTTCCCGCCAACCGGATGTGCGAAGAAGGCGGGACTGAGATCAGGGCCTCTCCAGAAGATCTTAAAGACCTATAACTATACATTAAAACCACTAAAACCTCACTACCTCTGAGGATGCTTACCATAGATGCAGGCGAAATGTCAGGAGAAAAAGCCTCTAGAACTTGGCCATATAGCCTGGAAAAACCTACAACAACCCAGTGATTCCGGCCATGAAAGCCTTCGACATTAAAATCATATTAAACATGAAATATAAAAAAGCATTTGGACAATAAAATATAGAATTAAAACATCTTAATATTAACATTAAAATTACATTGTTGTTAATAATAATAATAATAATAATAATAATAATAATTTATTTATACCCCACCACCATCTCCCCGAAGGGACTCGGGGCGGCTTACATGAGGCCAAGCCCGTCAAATACAAATACAACAGTACATCAACAAAGCAAACAAGCAAATAAAACAATATAAAAATATAACTAAACATATAAGTAATAACACACAAGAGATTTAAGACACTATGGCAGGGCCAGATGTAATAGATTAAAATTTTAAAACACTGGGTGTGTACAGAGCAGGGTGTGTCTAAACATGGGGTTTTTAGTGAGTGATGTAGGGAGATCAATCCAACGAATAGATAAAGTGCTTCAGAGGACATATAGAAAGAAATTGGTCAGATTGGGTATTATTTCCTTTATTCAGGGGAGGCACATTGAAACAGCCACATTTTCAAGCTCCTCTTAAAGACTGCCAAAGTGGGGGCCTGTCTGATATCTTTAGGGAGTGAGTTCCAGAGTCGGGGGGCCACCATAAAGAAGGCCCTCCCCCGCCCCCACCAATTGCGCCTGCGAAGAGGGCAGAAGCAAGTGTTGGGCCTCTCCAGATGATTGAAGAGGTCGCGTGGGTTCGTAAGTCAGAAAGTGTGAAGAAACAGCATGCAAAAGCAGAATACTATTGAGAAGTCATGCTACCCCTCTATTCCATCTTGGTCAGACTGCTTTACCTGGAATCACGCTGTGTTCCATTCTGGACACTGCAGTTGGAGGAAGATGTTGACTTTAAGCTGGAATGTGTCCAGAAGAGGTTGACTCAAAGGATCATGGGTCTGGAGAACAAGCCCTATGAGGAGTGGTTGAAAGAGCTGTGCATGTTTAGCATGCAGAAGAGAAGATTGAGAGGAGACATGATAAAGGGAGGTCATAGGGAGGAGGGAGCAAGCTTGTTTTCTGCTGCCCTGGAGACTGCAACACAATGGAACAATGACTTCAAACTACTGGAAAAAAGGAGATCTCACCTGAACATGAGGAAGAACGTCCTAACTCTGAGAGTTCTTCAACAGTGGAACTCTCTCTCTGCCCCAAAGAATGCCTTCTTTGGAGGCTTTGGAACACAATCTGGATGGCCATCTGTCAGGGGTGCCTTGAGTTTGTTTTATCAAAAACAAGTCATGCCAGACTAATCTGATCTCTTTTTTCGATAGAGTTACAAGCTGGATAGATGTAGGGAATGCCGTGGATGTGGCGTACCTGGATTTCAGTAAGGCCTTCGACAAGGTCCCCCATGACCTTCTGGCAAGGAAACTAGTCCAATGTGGGCTAGGCAAAACTACGGTGAGGTGGATCAGTAATTGGTTAAATGGATGAACCCAGAGGGTGATTCTCCCCAAGGCTTCCTCTTCATCTTGGAAAGAAGCGACAAGTGGAGTGCCGCAGGGTTCCGTCCTGGGCCCGGTCCTGTTCAGGATCTTTATTAATGACTTAGATGAAGGGCTAGAAGGCATGATCATCAAGTTTGCAGACGACACCAAATTGGGAGGGATAGCCAATACTCCAGAGGACAGGAGCAGGATTCAAAACGATCTTGACAGATGAGAGAGAAGATGGGCCAAAACTAACAAAATGAAGTTCAACAGTGACAAATGCAAGAGACTCCACTTTGGCAGGAAAAACGAAATGCAAAGATACAAAATGGGGGACGCCTGGCTCGAGAGCAGTACGTGTCAAAAAGATCTTGGAGTCCTCGTGGACAACAAGTTAAACATGAGCCAGGAATGTGATGTGGTGGCAAAAAAAGCCAATGGGATTTTGGCCTGCATCAAGAGGAGCCTAGTGTCTAGATCTAGGGAAGTAATGCTACCCCTCTATTCCGCTTTGGTTAGACCACTTTACCTGGAATATTGTGTCCAATTCTGGGCACCACAATTCAAGAGAGATATTGACAAGCTGGAATGTGTCCAGAGGAGGGCGACTCAAATGATCAAGGGTCTGGAGAACAAGCCCTAGGAGGAGCGGCTTAAGGAGCTGGGCATGTTTAGCCTGAAGAAGAGAAGGATGAGAGGAGATATGATAGCCATGTATAAATATGTGAGAGGAAGCCACAGGGAGGAGGAGGGAGCAAGCTTGTTTTCTGCTTCCATGGAGACTAGGATGCAATGGAACAATGGCTTCAAACTGCAAGAGAGGAGATTCCATCTGAACATGAGGAAGAACTTCCTGACTGTGAGAGCTGTTCAGCAGTGGAACTCTCTGACCTGGAGTGTGGTGGAGGCTCCTTCTTTGGAAGCTTTTAAACAGAGACTGGATGGCCATCTGTCAGGGGTGATTTGAATGCAATATTCCTGCTTCTTGGCAGAATGGGGTTGGACTGGATGGCCCAGGAGGTCTCTTCCAACTCTAGGATTCTGTCAGAGTTTTATATTGTTTATGTCATTTCTTAAGTGAAAAATGGGTAAGTGATTGTAAGAATCATGCCCAATCATTGTATGGCCAGCAACAATCAAGTCACCTGTGAAAGCTTAGGTACTACTAATAGAGACTAAGCACGTTGTATTACTTTGATGTTGGTTGGATGTTTGAGGTTGGCGTAGAGGTTGGAGGCTGGAGAGAGGTTGGCTGGAGACTGGAAAGAAGCTGGAAAGAGGTTTGGAATTGCTGGAGTTGTATTATTTGCTGCGACGTCTGAAGAACAAGACTGTGAAGATAAAGTCTTTGTGTTTATAAGCTTTTTTATGGATATTCCAAGGACTCCGCTTTGTTTGTGAATACTTCTACATAAATATTTTCTTTGCTAAAGACAGTTTGCTTTCCGTTGGGTTTTTTCCTCCTTGGGCGACGGGGTGCAACTTCTACAGAAGGGGTTTGAATGTTTGGAACCAACCCCAGTTTGATAGCAGCGACAGATTCTAAATTAAAATCCATTAATAGCTTTTTGTAAATAAATTCTCCATTTAGTCTGGTAGCCGATTCTGGCCAGGATACACTGAACTGAAAATTTTCCTTTCCTGCTATCACCTTGAGCCTCATTTGAGATAACAGTGATATATACTGTATATACTTGAGTATAAGCCTAGTTTTTCAGTCCCTTTTTTAGGCTGTAAAAGCTCCCTTCGGCTTATACTCGAGTCAAGGTTATTTATTATTTTACTCTGTTAAAAGTATTATTTTTATTACATGTACTAGCTGTCCCCTGCCACGTCTTGCTGTGGCTCAGTCTGATGATCTGGAAAATAAAGTAATGAGAAAGTGTTGGTTTCTAATATATGTAATTCCTTGATGCTTGTGAGTAAACAGTATTTCTTGTTGTTTCTTTGTCAGTGTTGATGTGGAGAGTGTCTGGTTTGCCTACTCTGGAATATGCAACATATAATTGTCCTTCTTTAAGGGTCTCTTTCAAATCTCTGATACTATATCTGTGTGTGAGAATCATATCTATCTATCTGGCTCTTTGTCAGGAGGGCTCTGATTACATTTTCTTGCCCTGGTGAAGAGAGTTGGACTGGATGGCCTTAAGTATTTTCTGTTGGTCATGGGGGTTCTGTGTGGGAAGTTTGCCCCAATTCTGTCGTTTGTGGGTTTCAGAATGCTCTTTGATTGTAGGTGAACTATAAATCCCAGCAACTACAACTCCCAAATGTCAAGGTCTATTTCCCTTAAATTCCATCTGTGTTCATATTTGGGCATATGGAATATTCGTGTCAAGTTTGGTCCAGATCCATCATTGTTTGAGTCCACAGTGCTCTCTAGATGTAGGTGAACTATAATTTCCAAACTCAAGGTCAGTGTCCACCAAACCCTTCCAGTTTTTTCTGTTGGTCATGGGAGCCCTGTGTGCTAAGTTTGGCCCAATTCCATCATTGGTGGAGTTCAGAATGCTCTTTGATTGTAGGTGAACTATAAATTCCAGGAACAACAATTCCCAAATGACAAAATCAATTGTTTTGAGTGGAGGACATAAATTGGACTGTTAGGTGTCTTGTGTCCAAATTTGGTGTCAATTCCCCCAATGGTTTTTGAGTTCTGATGGTAGCATGAACTAACATTACACTTTTATTTATATATATTATCTTACTCTACTATTACATTTAAATTATTTTACTCTATTATTATTTTATTACATTTATTATTTTACTCTATATATTACTGTTTTGATTACATTTATTATTTTTTATTATTATTATTACATTTACATTATTTTACTCAGTTATTTTTATCACGTTTATTATTTTGCTCTCTTTATTATTATTTATTTATTTATTTGATACACTTGTATACCGCTAATATCTCAGCCTGTGCGGCGACTCATTGCGGTTTACAACTTGTTAAAATACAATATACAATATACAATATACAATATACAATATACAATATTATTGGAAGGATATGTAGGCACGTTTACGTTGAAGAAGGTTAAAATAATGGTTTAATCAGAGTTGGACAGTCTTATCTTAAATTACAGTTTTATGTAAATATTCGAAAACATTTATCCTACTAATGCCTCAATTAATGTAATTTTATTGGTATCTATTTTTATTTTGAAATTTACCAGTAGCTGCTGCATTTCCCACCCTCGGCTTATACTCGAGTCAATACATTTTCCCAGGTTTTTTGTGGTTTATTTTTTTTATTTATCGTGTCAGTGCAACCAGTCGATTATATTACATTTCTAACAGAACAAAGCAAACAAACAGACAAAATACAAAATTTGTGAGTTTGGTAGTTGATTAAATGTCCTTTGACCAGGATCTGGCCGCTTGGAGTGCCTCTGGTGTTACTATAAGAAGGTCCTCCCTTGTGCATGTGGCTGGGCTCAGGTTGCATTGCAGCATGTGGTCAATGGTTTGCTCTTCTCCACACTCGCATGTCGAGGATTTCACTTTGTGGCCCCATTTCCGAAGGTTGGCTCTGCATCTCGTGGTGCCAGAGCGCAGTCTGTTCAGCGCCTTCCAAGTTGCCCAGTCTTCTGTGTGCCCAGAGGGGAGTCTCTCATTGGATATCAGCCATTGGTTGAGTCCACTTTTGGACTCTCGCTTGCTGAGGTGTTCCAGCGAGTGTCTCTGTAGATCTTAGAAAACTATTTCTAGATTTGACGTGCTGGCTGATGCCCAAACAAGGGATGAGCTGGAGATGTCTCTGCCTTGGTCCTTCCACTATTGGCTGCTACTTCCCGGCGGATGTCAGGTGGTGCAATACCAGCTAAACAGTGTAATTCCTCTAGTGGTGTAGGGCGCAGACACTCCATGTCTCATTAAGAGCCACATCCACTGTTTGAGCGTGGTGAGATGTGTTCCACACTGGGCATTCATACTCAGCAGCAGAGTAGCACAGCGCAAGGGCAGATGTCTTCACTGTGTCTGGTTGTGATCCCCAGTTTGTACCAGTCAGCTTTCGTATGATATTGTTTCTAGCACCCACTTTTTGTTTGATGTTCAGGCAGTGCTTCTTGTAGGTCAGAGCACGGTCCAGAGTGACTCCCAGGTATTTGGGTGCGCTGCAATGCTCCAGTGGGATTCCTTCCCAGGTGATCTTCAGAGCTCGGGATGCTTCTCTGTTCTTGAGATGAAAGGCACATGTCTATGTTTTAGATGGGTTGGGGATCCGCTGGTTTTCCCTGTAATAGGCAGTAAGAGCACCTAGAGCTTTGGAGAGCTTCTGTTCTACCATCTCAAAGCTCCCTGCTTGAGCGGTAATGGCACAATCATCAGCATAGATGAAGCTCTCTGTCCCTTCTGGCAGTGGCTGGTCATTTGTGTAGATGTTGAACATGGATGGGGCAAGCACGCTCCCCTGAGGCAGGCCATTCTTCTGTTTCCGCCACCTGCTTCTCTGGCCCTGGAACTCAACAAAAAAGCTCCTGTTTTGTAGCAGGTTTCCTGTGAGGCGGGTGAGGTGGTCGTCTTTTGTGATATACATTTTTCTCAGGAGGAGGCGGTGGTTCACAGTCTCATAGGCTGCTGACAGGTCTATGAAGACAACTCCTGTGATCTGCTGCCTTTCAAAGCCGTCTTCTATGTGCTGAGTCAGGTTCAGCACTTGCGATGTGCAGCTTTTGCCTTTTCTGAAGCCAGCTTGCTGTGGGATCAGTCAAGGGTCTATTTTTTCCGCAAGCAAGAGTCATTGCCACCCTGAAGCCAGGCAAAGACCGTAATGACCCAAAAAGCTACAGACCAATCTCCCTGCTGTGCCACCTCTCCAAAGTTCTTTTTTGTGGTAATATTAGGTAACGCGGCTTATATTCGGTTCGGCTTATACTCGAGTATATACGGTACATGTTATATGTAAATAAATATAAATAATGCTGTTACTCGAAAATATGGTTGCCAGGGGTGATAACAGAGATTGCTGCCTGTGTATATTAAAATATTTGTCTTGTGCCTTCAATGAATGAGTCCCCTTCAGGGTGAGAAAAGTGGAATATAAATGCTTTAATTAAAATAAAATAAAATAAATAAAAAGCATCAAATCTTATTTCACCCCTTGCTACATCTGATCACTGCGCTTTTTTTCTTACAGATAACGCTACCATGCCTGGAAATAGTTCACCCCCAGCAGAAAACAGCAAGGAAGAGGTAAGAATCGAATTTTGTAAATGTACTTTATTTACTTTGCATGTAAAAAAAAAGTTTGTATGAAGCATCTAGAAATGATTATAACATCTTTCATAATCCCCAGTGTGAACATCCGCTGTAAACCAATGAACTTGAGAGGGAAAAAAATGAAATGAGTCACAACATAGAGCAAATAATAACTTTGTCTGTTTTGTCTGTGTGTGAGTGAGAAAGGGATAACGAGAATAATAATAATAACTAGCTGTCCCCTGCCAGGCGTTGCTGTGGCCCAGTCTGTTGATCTGGAAAATAAAGTAATGAGAAAGTGTAGGTTTCTGATATATGTAATTTCTTGATGCTTGTGGGTAAACAGTATTCCTTGCTGTTTCTTTGTCAGTGTTGATGTGGAGAGTGTCTTGTTTGCCCACCCTGGAACATGCAACATATCATTGTCCTTCTTTAAGGGTCCATTTCACATCTATGATACTATATCTCTCTGTGTGTGAATCATATCTATCTATATCTATGGCTGCATGGCTCTTTGTCAGGAGGACTTTGATGATGTTTTCTTGCCCTGATGAAGGGAGTTGGATTGGATGACCTTAAGTATTTTCTGTTGGTTATGGGGGTTCTGTGTGGGAAGTTTGTCCCGATTCTGTTGTTCATGGGGTTCAGAATGCTTTTTGATTGTAGGTGAACTGTGAATCCCAGTGAATACAACTCCCAAATGTTAAGGTCTATTTTCCATAAACTCCATCTGTGTTCATATTTGGGCGTTATGAGTGCTTGTGCCAAGTTTGGTCCAGATCCATCATTGTTTGAGTCCATAGTGTTCTCTGGATGTAGGTGAACTACAACTCCCAAACTCAAGGTCAATGCCCACCAAACCCTTCCAGTATTTTCTGTTGGTCATGGGAGTTCTGTGTGCCAAGTTTGGCTCAATTCCATCGTTGATGGAGTTCAAAATGATCTTTGATTGTAGGTGAACTATAAATCCCAACAACTACAGCACCCAAATGACAAAATCATATTTTTTTGAGTGATGGCCACTCCTTGAGTTGTGAGACGTTTTGTTGCCACATTTGGTGTGATTTCGTTCATTAATAGTTAAGTGAACTATAAATCCTAGCAGCTACAACTCCCAAATGACAAAATCATAATTTTTTGAGTGATGGTCACTCCTTGTGTTGTGAGACGTTTTGTTGCTAAATTTGGTGTGATTTCGTTCATTGGTTCTTTTGGTTTTTAAGGAACTCATTATGCACAGAGCATTTTTTTATATATAGATTGTTATTGCTTTAATGTTTATTGTTTTGCTTTATGAGCTTTATTGTTGTATTTGTTATGCTGTTGTTTTATTGAGGGCCTTAGCCTTTTGTAAGCCGCACCGAGTCCTTCGGGAGATGTTAGCGGGGTATAAATAAAGATAATAATAATAATAATAATAATAATAATAATAATATTTCTTCATTTAAGTCATTGGCGTGCTGGATGAGCTTAAATTAAGTGATGTTTTCCTGGTCTCTTCAGAGCAGACAAAGTTGCCATAAAATCAGGTTCATGTTTAGTTCTCAAGTTTGCCTTTGTTCCTGAAAGAGTTTGGTCTTGAAAAAGCTCCTGTTTTCATGCTTATGGATTTATGCTTATGCTCTTGACTTCATGGATTTCGTGTACTTTGCTGTCTTGGACTATTGATGTTTGTATGTGTGGACTATTCAAAATGGGAAATGCCCATTTTCCCTTTTGTATACGCTTTTTGTAAACCAACTACTGTAGTTAGCTACTACTGTGTGGTCCTGGACTAGCATGCAACATCCCAAGTCGATAATGTTAGTTGTTCAGGTGGGCGGGGTGTGAATAAAATAAAATATTTTCCCCCAAAGCATTATGAATGCTAGTTACTTGTGAGATGTATGTAACAAAGATAAGTGATGTGCTGAATTTAAGCAATGAATAATACATTACTTGCTGGTGGCGCAGCAGGTTAGACCACTTAGCTGCTGAACTTGTTGACTGAAAGGTCGGCAGTTCGAATCCGGGGAGCGGCGTGAGCTCCTGCTGTTATGCCCAGCTTCTGCCAACCTAGCAGTTTGAAAGTCCAGATCTTGGAGTCCTCGTGGACAACAAGTTAAACATGAGCCAACAATGTGATGTGGCGGCAAAAAAAGCCAATGGGATTTTGGCCTGCATCAATAGGAGGAGCATAGTGTCTAGATCTAGGGAAGTCATGCTCCTCATGCTCTATTCCGCTTTGGTTAGACCACACCTGGATAATTGTGTCCAATTCTGGGCACCACAATTCAAGAGAGATGTTGACAAGCTGGAATGCGTCCAGAGGAGGGTGACTAAAATGATCAAGGGTTTGGAGAACAAGCCCTATGAGGAGCGGCTTAAGGAGCTGGGCATGTTTAGCCTGAAGAAGAGAAGGATGAGAGGATATATCATAGCCATGTATAAATATGTGAGAGGAAGCCACAGGGAGGAGGAGGGAGCAAGGTTGTTTACTGCTTCCATGGAGACTAGGACGCGAAACAATGGCTTCAAACTACAAGAGAGGAGATTCCATCTGAACTTGAGGAAGAACTTCCGGACTGTGAGAGCCATTCAGCAGTGGAACTCTCTGCCCCGGAGTGTGGTGGAGGCTCCTTCTTTGGAAGCTTTGAAACAGAGGCTGGATGGCCATCTGTCAGGGGTGATTTGAATGCAATATTGCTGCTTCTTGGCAAAATGGGGTTGGACTGGATGGCCCAGGAGGTCTCTTCCAACTCTAGGATTCTATGATTCTATGAAGTCATGCAGATGTGAGTAGATCAATAGGTACTGCTTTGACGGGAAAGTAACGGCGCTCCATGCAGTCATGTCAGTGGCTATATGGCCTTGAAAGTGTCTACGGACAATGCCTGCTCTTCGGCTTTGAAAAGGAGATGAATGCCACCCCCCAGAGTCGGACACGACTAGACTTAATGTCAAGGGGAAACCTTTATTTTTAGTAACTTTGTAAAACTTTGATACAGTTACAAACATTTTGAAGATACACCTGTCCTCTGTCCCTAAGAAATGAATTATAAGCTGAGAATAATATTGGTGGTGGGGTGCATAAAACTGACGTTTAGCTACATGTAGAGATGAGGGACGTGTCTTTTCTGATGTTCCATCAGATACTTCAAATTGTGTGCTTCCTCTCCATTTAGGGTAGCAGTTCTTCTGAAAAATCCAAATCCGTAGGATCATCCCGCTCCAAAAGGTTGGTGTGATGTGCCTTATGCTTTTTTGAATTACCTGGTTCACTAAGATCAGGGAGTTTATTAAAGTGCTATATATACATGTTTCTTATATCTTTGTGTCTTCTTCCCTTGTAGGAAACCCACAGTCGTAACAAAATATGTTGGCTCCGATGACGAACAAAATGTGGATGAATCCATGAATCAGGATGGCTCGAATGAAAACTCCGAAAATGAAGTAGACATGAAAAGCTTGCCGAAAGGTAAATGGTTTAAAGTTTGCCAGGGCACGTGCATTCATTTATTTCAGTAGGTGTTGAAATCATATTTTTGTGAGCTTTTGGCTTCTCTTTTCCTTTTCCTCCCATTTCACGGCCACAGAAAGATGATCAAAAATGTATCTCTTGTTGGGCGAGTGGGCTTATTAACAAAAGACCCTCCTCATAAATGTACAGCAGAGTAGCGTAGCAGCAGCAGCAGCGTGATCCAGCATCAGTAGTCAAAAGTGATAAAAAGAACAAAAACACCGACCTAACTGGACCGACTTACAGGGAGTGGTCAACCTCCCTGTTTAAGGAGCTCCATTGGCTGCTGTTCATTTTCCGGTCCTTATTCAAGGAGCAAGTTCTTACGTACAAAGTCCTGAACGGTTTGGGACCCGCCTACCTGTGTGACCGCATTTCTGTGTACGAACCCACGCGATCTCTTCATCTAGAGACGCCCTGCTCTCGTTCCCGCCCCCTTCGCAGGCGCGATTGGTGGGACAAGGGAGAGGGCCTTCTCTGTGGTGGCCCCCCGATTCTGGAACTCACTTCCTAAGGATATCAGGCAAGCCCCCACATTGGCAGTCTTTAGGAGGAGCCTGAAAACGTGGCTGTTCCAGTGTGCCTTCCCTGAATAAGGAGATAATCCCCAGCAAAATGTCCTCAGAAGCACTTTAACTACTCGTTGGATTGCTCTCTCTTCCCTCCAGCGGGAAGGCACACTGGAACAGCCACGTCTTCAAGCTCCTCCTGAAGACTGCCAGAGTTGGAGCCTGTCTGATATCTTTAGGGAGTGAGATCCAGAGTCGAGGGGCCACCACCGAAAAGGCCCTCTCTCTCGTCCCCACCAAAAGCGCCTGCGATGCTGGGGAAAAAACATGTTCAGTAGTCTGTTCAGTTGCATCAGGAAATACAATCAGAGAATCAGGTTCAGGTTCACACGCAGGCTGAACCCCAACATTAACATTCTGAAACTGTGCGGCAGTGTCCTCCTCCTCGCCAGCTCCGCTGCTCCCCGCTCCTTCCTCGCCAGGCTGGGCACCAGACTTGGGCACCCAGCCTGGCAAGAAGGGGCCTCTGGGGCGGGGAGCAGCAAAGCCCGGCAAGGAGGAGGATGCCGTGAAGTAGGGACACTCCACTCACTTGAGTGGGCAGAGCGTCCCTACTTCACGGATTTTCCCTTATCACGGGTGGTCCTGGAACAGAACACCCGCGATATGTGAAGGAACACTGTACATGTAAAAATTCAGTGGTTTTGTATTATTCCTTGTCTTACATCTACATTATATGATTTTGTGTGTGTGTCTATGATATATATGTGTGTATAATGTAGGGGAGATTACTGTTGAGACTCATTTTTGGATCATTAAACTTTATTGGAGGGGAGGAAACCTGTAGATTCTGTGTCTCCTCATAACATTTGTGGAAAAGCCTTATTCAAATTAGTCAGCTTTTACAATGATTTGGGCCTTTTCTGCGTTGGCATGTATGAAAGCCATTCCCTGACTCCAAACGATTACATTCTTTAAAACTGGGATTCTGTATTTAATTTACTATCTTAGGTACCGTAGTGGTGCAGCCAGAGCCAGTCCTTAATGAAGATAAAGACGACTTCAAAGGACCTGAATTTAGGAACAGAAATACTACTAAAATAAAATCTGAAACTCCAAAGAAGCGTGCAGGTAAATGCATCATGAATCACGTCCAGTAATGTGTTTACATTGTTCCATTTTGGTTATTAGAGCATGTGTCTTCCTGGCGGTTTCCACTGTGCATCTTTTCCAGCAGACAAGGGAGAAATCTATCTAAATAAAAATGTAATGTTCGTTTGTGGTATTCATAGAACTCAAAAACCACTGGGGCAATTGGCACCAAATTTGGACACGATACACCTAACAACCCAATGTATGTCCACTCATAAAACACTGAAAAACACAGCAGAAGGGACTTAAAAAGCTAAATGACAATACAGAAAAAAGGAAAAAAGAGGGAGGGAAGGGGAGAAAAAAAGAAATAAAAGAGAGAGGGAGGAAAAGAAAGAAGGAAAGGGAGAAGGAAGCATGGAAGCAAAGAGAGAAGGAAGTAAAGAGGTAGAGAAGGAAGAAAGGAGAGAAAGAGGGAGGGAAAGAAAAAGGGGGAAGGAAGGAAAGTTAGAGAAGGAAGGAAGGAGAGAAGGAAAGAAAAAAGGGAAAGAAGGAAGGAAAGAGGGAGCGAAGGAAAGGGGGAAGTTGTAGAGCAGTGGTTCTCAACCTTCCTAATGCCGCGACCCCTTAATCCAGTTCCTCATGTGGTGACCCCCAACCATAACATTATTTTTGTTACTACTTCACAACTGTAATCTTGCTCCTGTTATGAATTGTAATGTAAATACCTGATATGCAGGAAAAAGGTACAGAGAATGAATATGTCAAAATACTCTGGCACAAATACACAATACGCCCAAATTTGAATACTGGTGGAGTTGGATGGGGGATTGATTTTGTCATTGGGAAGTTGTAGTTGCTGGGATTTATAGTTCACCTACAATCAAAGAACATTCTGAACTCCACCAATGATGGAATTGAGCCAATCTTGGCACACGCTTCTCCCATGAGCAACAGAAAATACCGGAAGGGTTTGGTGGGCATTGACCTTGAGTTTTGGAGTTATAGTTCACCTACATCCAGAGAGCACTGTGGACTCAAACAATGATGGATCTGGACTAAACTCTACACGAATACTCAATATGCCCAAATGTGAACATTGGTGGAGTTTGCAGAAAATAGATCTTGACATTTGGGAGTTGTAGTTGCTGGGATTTATAGTTCACATTCAATCAAAGGGCATTCTGAATCCCACGATAGAATCGGGCCAAACTTCCCAAACAGAACCCTCACGACCAACAGAAAATACAGTGTTTTTGATGGTCTTTGGCGACCCCTCTGACACCTGCTCACGACCCCCCTAGGGGTCCCGTCCCCCAGGTTGAGAAACACTGTTGTAGAGTAAGGGAGGAAATAAAAGAAGGAAAGAAGGAAGAAAAGAGATAGCAGAAGAGAAAGAAAGGGGGTAAAGAAGGAAAGACATAGAGAAGGAAGATGGGAAGGAAAGATGAGAAGGAAGGAAGGAAGGAAGGAAAGAAGGTGTGAAGGAAGGAGGGAAAGATGGAGAGAAAGAGGGAAGGTTGGCCACAGCTAGTCTATATAAATAAAAATGCAATGTTCATTTGTGGGATTAACATAACTCAAAAACCACTGGGTGAATTGACACCAAATTTGGACATAATACACCTATCAGGCCAATGAGTGACCTTCACTCATAAAACATTGAAAAACACAGTGCAAGAGACTTAAAAAGCCAAAAACAAAACATTACAACACATGTGTAAAAACCATATATATACATATAAACACAAATATATACATACAGAAAACATATAAACGGACTGGGTCACAGCAACGCGTAACGGGACGGCTAGTATATATAAATAAAAATGTAATGTTCATTTGTGGGATTAACATAACTCAAAAACCACTGGACGAATTGCCGCCAAATTTGGACACAAGACACCTCTCAGGGCAATGAGTGACCATCACTCATAAAAAATACTGAAAAGCACAGCGGAAGAGACTTAAAAAGCTAAAAAATAAAAAATGCATTACAACTCATGCACTAAACCACATAAATATACGCAAAAAGACATATATACACATATACACAAATATATACACACACATACACATATATACACACAGAAAACACATATTACACAGACTGGGACGCAGCAACGCGTGGCAAGGAATAGCTAGTTTAAGATAAGATTGTCCAACTCTGATTAAACCATTATTCTAACCTCCTTCAATGTAAATGTGCTTACGTATCCTTCCAATAATAATAAAAAGAGTAATTTAATAAACATAATAATAACAACAGTAATAGAGAGAAATAATGGAAATGTCATAATAATAGAGTAAAATAATAATCGTGGCATCATTAAGAAGTGCCGTTATGAAAAAAACATTCTCTACAAAATTCATATGTGTTTGGTAGCAGAAAATAATATTGCATTGATTCGATTTCCCTGCATTTTTGCAGAGGACGGACTCCACGGCATTGTGAGCTGCACTGCTTGCGGACAGCAAGTGAACCACTTCCAAAAGGATTCGATTTACAGGCATCCCACATTAAACGTCCTTATTTGCAAGGTATGTACATGTCTCGTGTGTAGTGTTTAAACCAGCGTTTCTCAACCTGGGGAGGGGTTGCAACCCCCCGTGTCAGAGGGGCCACCAGAGACCATCAGAAAACACAGTGATTTTTGTTGATCACGGGGGTTCTGTGTGGGATGTTTGGCCCAATTCTATCATTGGTGGGGTTCTGAATTCTCTGATTATTTATACCCTGCCACCATCTCCCGAAAGGGGAGTTGAGGTGGCTTACATGGACTATAAATCCCAGCAACTACAACTCCCATATGTCAATGTCTATTTTCTCCAAAGAGATCTAGAATTGCCTGCACGCCCCTTCTATCCCTAAAATATCTATCCTATTTCACCTGATCATGCCCAGCACTTTTAAAAAAAGATTTTAAGTATTACATTTGGCCCTGCCACAGGTTTTAATGCAGTGTTATTGTAAATGTTTTTGCTTGGTTTATGAGTTTTTTGTGTTTTTTATTATTGTATTGTTGTTGTTGTGTTTTTCTGATGTATTTGGGCTCGGCCTCTTGTAAGCCGAGTCCTTCAGGAGATGGTAGCGGGGTATAAATAAAATTTATTATTATTATTATTATTATTATTATTATTATTATTATTATATTGAGCATCCGTACCAAGTTTCGTCTAGATCAGGGGTCCTCAAACTTTTTAAACAGAAGGCCGGATGACAGTCCCACAAACTGTTGGAGTACCAGATAATAATTTGAAAAAAAACATGAATGAGTTCCTATGCACACTGCACATATCTTATTTGTACTGCAAAAAAACACTTTAAAAAATACAATAATTAAAATGAAGAACAATTTTAACAAATATATACTTATTAGTATTTCAATGGGAAGTGTGGGCCTGCTTTTGGCTGATGAGATAGGATTGTTGTTGTTGTTGTTGTGTACTTTCAAGTCGTTTCAGACTTAGGTTGACCCTGAGTGGGTGCCGGGTAAATGACCTTGGAGGGCCGTATCCGGCCCTCGGGCCTTAGTTTGAGGACCCCTGGTCTAGATCCATCATTGTTAGAGTCCATAGTGCTCTCTGTATGTAGGTGAACTACAACTCCAAAACTCAAGGTCAAAGCCCAGCAAACCCAGTATTTTCTGATGGTCATGGGATTTTTGTGTGCCAAGTTTGGTTCAATTCCAACATTGATGGAGTTCAAAATGCTCTTTGATTGTAGGTGAACTATCAGTCCTAGCAACTACAACTCCCAAATGACAAAATCAATCCTGCCCCAACCCCACCAGTATTCAAAATTAGTCATACTGGGTATTTGTGCCAATTGTGGTCCATTGAATTAAAATATATCCTGCATATCAGGTATTTACATGATGATTCATAACAGGAGCAAAATTACAGTTATGAAGTAGCAATGAAAATAATGTTATGGTTGGGGGTCACCACAACATGAAGAACTGTATTAACGGGTCACGGCATTAGGAAGGTTGAGAAACACTGGTTTAGACTTCCAAATTACATTTATAGAATACATTCTCTGCTCGATTTTCTGCTTTCAGTAATAATGTTCAAATTGTGTGTGTAATTGAGCCAGTGAATGTGATGTAAAGTTTCTGAGAAAATAATCTTTTCTTTGCAGTCTTGCTTCAAATACTATATGAGTGATGATATCAGCAGGGATGCTGATGGAATGGACGAGCAGTGTAGGTAAGTATATAAAAATAACTTCTCTGGAATTGTATTTACTAGGGTTACGAGTGGCTAGTAAGGTCCCTGTTACCTTTTTTTTTAAACCTTTTTTTAAAGAGTGCATGTTGATGGCGTCCGCCCCCCCCGCCCCCCGATTCTCAGTAATGAGCAGCTATTGTGGCAAAATGTTTGAATTCTTCCCTCATGGAGCAAACACTAAAATGTATTGTCGAAGGCTTTCATTGCCGGAATCACTGGGTTGTTGTAGGTTTTTTCGGGCTATATGGCCATGTTCTAGAATGCCTCTAGAACAGTGGTTCTCAACCTGGGGTCCCCAGATGTTTTCTGCCTTCATCTCCCAGAAATCCTAACAGCTGGTATACTGGCTGGGATTTCTGGGAGTTGTAGGCCAAAACACCTGGGGACCCACAGATTGAGAACCACTGCTCTAGAACATGGCCATATAGCCCCGAAAAAACCTACAGCAACCCAAACACTACCTGCAGTAGTCGTGTGCATTTGTTTCATGTCCCAGCTTTCGGTGGGGCACCCAATCAGTTTCTGCCAAACCTCCCGAAATCGGGAGGGCAGATATTTGTTTTCAGTTTTCAAGGCAGAAAGATTTCTTTTCTTTTGACCCATTATTGGGAGGGCAGGGTGTTCCCACCCATACTTGGATGGGGTTTGTCTCACCTTTACTTTGGGCTCCCTGGCTGAGGCTGAAGACCCATTGTATTTGCTGCCAGGGGTCTTGCTCTGCAACTCAAAGCGTAGGCCCAAAGCGCCCAGGCTTGCAGCTGAGCGCTGAGTAAGCAGCAATAATAATAATAATAATAATAATAATAATAATAATAATAATAATAATAAATATTGTCAAAGGCTTTCATGGCTGGAATCACTGGGTTGTTGTAGGCTTTTTCGGGCTGTATGGCCATGTTCTAGAATGCCTCTAGAACATGGCCATATAGCCCCGAAGAAAACCTACAACAACCCAAACACTAAAATATTTAATTTCACTCTGCAGTAGTCGTGTCCATTCGTTTCATGTCCCAGTTTTTGGTGGGCCCCACAATCCGTTTCAACCGAAACTCCCGAAATCGGGAAGGCAGATATTTGCTTTCAGTTTTCAAGGCAGAAAGATTTCTTTTCTTTCGACCTATTATTGGGAGGACAGGGTATTCCCACCCATACTTGTATGGGGTTTGTCTCACCTTTATCTGGTGAGTTGAAGGGCTCCCTGGCTGAGGTTGAAGATCCATTGTGTTTGCTGCCGGGGGTCTTGCTCTGCAACCCAAAGCGTAGGCCCAAAGCACCCAGGCCTGCAGCTGAACGCTGAGAAAGACGCGGTCCCTACTCTGTGCTCGGCTGCAAGACTAAGTGCTTTGGGCCTATATGCGTGGCAATCAATACGAAAGCAAGCTTGGAGTTGGTACCTATTCCCGCCTTCCTTTCGTATCAAGTTTATTTTCATTCCAGGAGAGGCCTTCCCGTTCCGTGCCATCCGGAAGGATGGAATGAAACAAATAATAATAATAATAATAATAATAATAATAATAATCCTTTATTTATACCCCGCTAACATCTCCTGAAGGACTCGGTGCAGCTTACTAGAGACCAGGGCCCAACACATCAATAAAACAACAGCATGACAAATACAACAATAAAACTCATAAAAAAGCAATAAACATTAAAACAATAGCAATAAACATTAGACAATAACACCACGATGCATTTAAAACTAAGGCCGGGCCAAATGTAATGATTAACATTTTTAAAAATGTTGGACATGACAGATTTATTTTATTTATTTTATTTATTTATTTATTTACTGTACTTGTATACCGCTGTTTCTCAGCCTAGCTGGCGACTCAACGCGGTTTACAACAAAATACCAAATACAATAGTCAACAGTATACAATTTAAAACCATAACAACATAATACACAATATTGGTACATCAATAACAATCCAATGCATCTCCTGACTAAAATCATGATCCAGTTTCGTCGTCCATATTACCAATCCTTTAATCATCACATTTATTGCACCGAATTAACCAAATGCCTGTCCGAACATCCAGGTTTTTAATCTTCTTCGGAACACCATCAGCGAGGGGGCTGATCTTACCTCCATAGGAAGGGCGTTCCATAGTCGAGGGGCCACCACAGAAAAGGCCCTGTCTCTCGTCCCCGCCAGCCGCACCTGTGAAGCAGGTGGGATAGAGAGCAGGGCCTCCCCAGAAGATCTTAGGGTCCTGGTGGGCTGATAGGCCGAGATACGTTCGGATAGCTAGGTTTTTGGAGATAAGTGCGGTGTGCAGACAATCTTAAATCTCTAGTAAAGTGCATTTGGGACATGATGCTTGGAGTTTCCTATTCTGGGAAGGCACACTGGAACAACCACATCTTCAAGCTCTTCCTAAAGACTGCCAATGTTGGGGCTTGTCTGATGTCCTTGGGGAGAGAGTTCCAGAGTCGGGGGGCCACCATGGAGAAGGCCCTGTCCCTCGTCCCCACCAATCACGCTTGCGACGCAGGTGGGATCATAAGCAGGGCCTCTCCAGATGATCGAAGACATCGTGTGGGTTCATGTGGGTTGCGCTTCTCCCTGTTGTATTTGTGACCTGCAAATCTCCTTCCCCACACTACCTGAATGGTGCCCGTCTCTTCCGGAACCCCTCCCTCTCCCTGGGAATTAGATTCCGTGGCTAGTCAGCTCTCAGCAAGGTGGGAGCTCAGTCGTGGGCTACCCTGAAACAAAAACGTGATTCAAACTGATGAAACAGGTACCAGGCCCATGACTACTTTGCAGTTAGTCTTAGTGCCTTCTGATAACAGGCAACCTCCCTCAAAATGAAATTTTGAATGAATTTTACGCAAAAAGCACTAGCCATCCGCGAGAAGATGGAAGCAGAGAGAGGTGACCTTGCTGCCATCAACAAAATTCAAACTTGAAAACTTAATATGGACATGCCACTAGTTTTATCTACCCGCGCCCCTGCCCAAACCCTACTTTAAGGAATTAATCAATTTTTAATCTTTTTATCTTGTAGTTGCACAATCATTTAGGAGTGGGTTGATAGGCCTTGTACTCATATATGGTTTTACTGTGTGTATGGGCAGATGTGTATGTTTTTGTATGTTTTGCATGTTTTGATATAGTCAAAATTGACTAATCAATAAAGAATTGTTGTTGTTGATAGGGATAATGTGAACATAAGATGCGGAACCTTAATTGCAAAGGCACCAGTAGCACTGTCCTGTCAGGACAACCCTTGCAATGAGATGGTGGGCTCATGTGCTCAGGCATCTTGAGAAATGATCTCCATTTGTTTTGAAACCTGTCTCGACTTTCCTTCCAGGTGGTGCGCTGAAGGTGGGAACCTCATTTGCTGCGACTTTTGCCATAACGCCTTCTGCAAAAAATGCATCCTGCGGAACCTGGGCCGGAGGGAGCTGTCGGCCATCATGGACGAGAACACGCAGTGGCACTGCTACATTTGCCACCCAGAGCCCTTGCTGGACTTGGTCACGGCTTGCGACAGCGTGTTTGAGAACTTAGCCCAATTGTTGCAGCAGAACAAAAAGAAAATCAGATCGGAGAGCGACAAAAGTAAAATGTATGACCACACACTGAAATATTCCTCAAAGAAAAATAGCTCAAGCTGTAATGGCGAAGAAAAGAAAGCGGACCATCCGTATGCTGGCTCTATAAACTATTCATATAAAGCATTAATGGTGCCAAAAGACCTGCTGAAAAAGACAAAAAAACTGGTCGAAACAACCACTAACATGAACGCTAGCTTTGTAAATTTTCTTAAAAAGGCAGCTGAAAACTCTGAAATAAACTCCACAATCCACTTGCGTCAACTCAAGGCTTTTAAATCGGTGTTGTATGACCTCAAAAAGACCCACGCAGCTTTGGAGGAAGGTCTCAATCTGGAGATTGAAGCTCTAGGTGTTAAAATAAGGAGGAAAGATACCAAAGAGAAGGGACGCGAGGCTAAATTGGCTGGCGGCGAAGCAAAGAAGACCGAAGAAAAGGAACCCAAGGAGCAGAAAGCCACCTCCGAGGCAGATGAGCAGAATGTATCCGCAGCAGAACAAACGGCAAGCAAAAAGTCTGTTTCCAGAGAGAGAAAAAGTGGGAAAAGTGACGATCTTCAGTACGAACCCAATAGCACAGAGGCCTCCGATATGGATATTGTGTCTGTCCCCTCCTCTGTTCCCGAAGACATTTTTGAGTCTTGCATGGAAGCGCAGAAAGCTGGGGAGCCGGGGGCAGCAAACACGAATGCGAGGCCGAAGGACAGCAAGGGAGGGGCGAAGCAACAAGTGCCGTCGGCGAAAGTCAAAAAGGAATTGGTGGTCAAGCTGACTCCCGTTTCCCTCAGCGATTCTCCTGTGAAGTCTGACGATCCAGATGGAAAGTCGGAGAAGGAAGAAGATGGAACAGACGGTCTTGAAACTGACCATCCAGCCGAAAACGAGGTCGTCTCGGTGGTAGAAGATCATGACCTCAGGAGGTCTCCGCGAGTTAAAACCACCCCTCTGAGACGCCCGGCGGATGTCAAAGCCTTAACATCTAACTCTGAAGAGGAAGGCAACGGTGCCTACAGTGAAAGACATAGAAGAATGCCGGCCAAGTCCAAGAGGAAAAGTGACCAGCAGAGTTCTCCTGATTCCTCTCTTAGTCAACCTAATGCGCTGAGTGAGACTGACAAACCGGACGCAGCGGACCTCAGTTCCGATTCCGACGAGGTGCCGGCGGTCCTCCAAGAAGTGGCCATGATGAGCCACAGCTCTTCAGACGCCGACAGCCACTGCGAAACGTCAAAGGAGCCCCTGAGCGCTGCAAAGAGAGAGCCTACCAAGGAGGACAACGGGAAGCGGAAAAGGAAAAGTTCCAGTTCCGGGTCAGACTTTGATGCCAAAAAGGGCAAATCAGGTCAAGAGTTAGCTGCAGTGAAAAAGAAGCGGCAGACCCGCTCAGAGTCTTCTAATTGCAATTCTGGGGCAGAGCGGGAGTCCAAAACGGAGTCTTCTGGAAAAGCGACGAAAAAGAGCCCCAAGAGCGAAGATGAGGAAAAACTAACCAAAAAGGGGAAAAAATCAGAGCCGCTGGAGGAGGAGGAGGTATGCAATGAAGCTGACAACGTGGAAGATCCATCTCCAGGTGAAGAGAAGCCAGGTAGTGCTTCGGAAGAGGAAGCTGCGGAAGCCAAGGGAACGAGGGATGTGAAGGAGAGACCTTCCAAAGGCAAGCAGAAAGATAATGAAGAGCCTGCCGTCTCCAGCAAGAGAAGCAGGAAGGCGAAAGAAGAAGGGCAGGAACTTTCTTCGGATGGGAGTCGAGAGCGGAGTGGCGAGTCCTCAGACGATGTGGGGAAGAAGGCGAAGAAAAGCCCAAAAGGAAAGAGCGTGGGCCAAAGGAAAGGCGACTCCTCTTCTGAAGCGGACAAGCCTGAAAAGGAGACCTCCAGCGCTTCCGGAAGTAACACCAAGAAGCAGAGTCCTCCCGAGGAGAAGGTGAAAAGGGCCCTCAGGGAGCGCGTTCCCAAGAAGGCCCCGGACCAAGCTTCTGAGGCCGTGAAGTCTCCCCAGAACGACACTTCAGAAGACAACCTAACGAAGAAAAGAGGAGTCTCCAAAGAAAAGAAAAAAGCCGCCCCCAAAAGGAAGAACTCCAAAAAAGCAAGTGGCGACTTGCTGTCGTCTTCTGACGAAGAGTCCTACGAGGAGAAAAAGACCAAAAAGAGAGGGGCGGCCGCTAAGCGAAACAGGAAAAGCGGTCAGGACAAGAAGCAGAAGACTGCGGGGAAGAAGACCAAGACAGAGGCCGCCAGCAGCACCACGACTTCGTCATCGTCCAACGATGCCGAAGAAGACGCCAATTCCAGCGGCGCAGAGAGCAGCGACAAGCAGAAAATCAAGCCCTTGACGGAAAGCCTGTTGCCGCCGACCAAGCTGGGATTCTGTCAATCTTCAGGTGTGCAACTTATTTCACATTTGAGAGTTGTTATGAATTTTAAAAAGTGGTTCTCATCCTGGGGATCGGGACCCCCGGGGGGGGGGGGGTGTCAGAGGGGTCTCCAAAGACCATTAGAAATCACAGTATTTTCTGTTGGTCATGGGGGTTCTGTATGGGAAGTCTGGCCCAATTCTATTGTTGGTGAGGTTCAGACAGGGCCGGCTCAACCATTACGCAAAGTAAGCACTCGCAGTACAGTTGATTTTGCCCAGGGGAGCTCTTGAGGCGCTCTTGGGGGAAAATAGACCTTGATATATGCGAGTTGTAGTTACTGGGATTTATAGTTCACCTACAATCAAAAAGCGACTTACCAATCCCCTGGTTGGGCCATCTTATCCGGCACCGAATTATGGAAATAAATAATTCTGTGTCGCTTTCAGGAAAGGGAAAAGCTGTGCCTCACAAATGCTGAACCAGACTCTTCACATAGACAAGGGCTGCTCAACCATTATGCAAAGTAAGCCTTTGCAGATTTTACCCAGGGACGCTCTTGAGGCGCTCTTGGGGGAAAATACACCTTGACATATGCGAGTTGTAGTTACTGGGATGTATAGTTCACCTACAATCAAAAAGCATGCTGAACTCCACCAATGATGGAACTGAACCAAATATGGCACATAGAACTCCCACGACGAACAGAAAATATATATCAGTAATTTGTTGGGGGGGGGGGGGGGGCAAAATACTGTTTGCTTACCGTTGAGGGAAAATTACCTAGGGCCGCCTCTGGGTTCAGAATATTCTTTGATTGTAGGTGAACTATAAATCCCAGCAACTACAGCTCCCAAATGTCAAGTTCTATTTTCTCCATACTACTAGTGTTCACATTTGAGCACATTGAGTATTTGTGCCAAGTTTGGTCCACATACATCATTGTTTGAGTCCCCGGAATGTAGTTGAACTACAACTCCAAAACTCAAGGTCAGTGCCCACCAAACCCTTCCAGTTTTTTCTCTTGTTCATGGGAGTCCTGTGTGCCAAGTTTGGTTCAATTCCATCGTCGGTGGAGTCCTGAATGCTCTTTGATTGGAGGTGAACTATAAATCCCACAACTCACAAATGACAAAATCAAACCCCCCCCCCCCCCCCAAGTATTCAAATTTGGGCATAGCAGGTATGTGTGCCAAATTTGGTCCAGTGAATGAAAATACATCCTGCATATCAGATATTCATATGATGATACATAACAGTTGCAAAATTACAGTTATGAAGTAGCAATGGAAATAATGTTATGGTTGGGGGTCACCACCACATGAGGAACTGTATTAAGGGGTCGCGGCATTAGGAAGGTTAAGAACCACTGATTTAAAACTTTTTCCCACTTTTTCAAATTGTACTTCCAGTGGTGGGGGGAGCGTGCAATTTCAATAATAAAACTGCATGTCCACAAAGAGACCCATGGATACGTCCCCTCCTCCTCCTGGCGGGTAAAACAGCCGGCCGTTAAAGCCAGGTGCGCGTGCATGGCCACACACACACAAGCGAGAGTGAAGTGGGGTGGAGGCTTGCCACATGGAGCCCCTTCTCTTTCCCTGCTATGTCAGTAGGGCGGTCTTCTCCTCCTCCTCCTTTCCCTGTTGGAAGAGGAAGGGGCAGATGAGTGGCAGCGGCAGCAGCAGAGCCCCCAGGCAAGGAAGAAGGGGAGGAGGAGGAGAGGAAGGTCGGCGGTACTTGAGTGAAGGACCTTCCTTCTCTCCCTCAATCCCTTCCCTTCTTCCCTCCCTTTCCTTCCTTCCTTCCTTCCTTCATTCCTCCCTCCCTCCCTCCCTTTCTTTCCTTTTCTTCCTTCCTTCCCCTTCCTTTCCTTCTTTCCCTCCTTTCCTTCCTGTCCCTTCTTCCTTTCCTTCCTTCCTCCCTTTCCTCCTTCTTTCCCTTTCTTCATTTCCTAACCTTTCATTTCCTTCCCTCCCTCCTTTCTTCACCTCCCTCCCTCCTTTCCCTCCTTCTTTCCCTCCTTCTCTCCCTCCTTCCCTCCCTGTCCCTCCTGCTTTCTTTTCCTTCCTTCCCTTCTTTCCCACCTTCCCTCCGTCCCTTTTTCCTTCCTTCCTGTCCCTCCTTCCTTCTTCCCTTCCTTCTTTCTATGTAAGATATAAACACAATATTAAATGGAAGGGATAGTCAAGAAGTAATGAGAGAAGGAGGAAAGAGGGAAGGAATGAAGGAAGGAAAGGGGGAAGGAAGGAAGGAGAGAAGGAGGGAGGGAAAGAAGGAAAGAAAGAAAGTTAGAGAAGCATGGAAGGAGAGAAGGAAATAAAAAAGTGAAAGGAAAAAGAGAGGTAAGAAAGGAGAGCAGGAACGAAAGATAGGGAAGGAAGGAGAGAAGGAGGGAGGGAAAGAAGTAAAGAAAGAAAGTTAGAGAAGCAAGGAAGGAGAGAAGGAAATAAAAAATGAAAGGAAAAAGATAGGGAAGGAAGGAGAGAAGGAAGGATGTAACCAAAGAGCAAGGAAAGGGAGGAAAGAAACAGGTAGAGGTGGAAGAAAGAAGAGAAATAGGGAAAGAAAAAGAGGAAAGGAAGGAGAGAAAGAGGGAGGGAAGATTGGCCACAGCAACAGGTGGTGGATACAGCTAGTATTAACTAAATACATGGAAGAAAGATTAAAATACAGTAAACACGAGACTGTTGGGGTTCAGCCTCCGTGTGAATCTGAACTTGATTCTATGATTGTATTTCCTGATGCAACTGAACATGTAGTTTTCCCTGATGGTTTGGAAACTGTTGATTCTGAGGGCAGTGGCTGGGAAAGTGAAACTAAACATCCTGATGAGGATGTTTCAGAGTCAAGTGGTGATAACTCTCCAGAGGAGTCAACACCTGTCTTTTTTAATGAGGATAGAAGAAGGCAGATTTGGGAAAACAGGAGTGAATCACAGAGTCTGCGAAGGTCAAGTAGATTAACGCAGAAGGAGGCTTCCAAGCCTGGAGGCGTGTCCCGAAACAGTTTCTTTAGTTTAAAGTGTCTCCCCCCGGGCTGTCTTGTTAGATCACACATTGTTTAGACCAGTGTTTCTCAACCTTCTGAATGCCGCGACCCCTTATTACACTTCCTCATGTTGTGGTGACCCCCAACCATAGAATTATTTTATTGCTACTTCATATCTGTAATTTTGCTACTGTTATGAATTGTAATGTAAATATCTGATATGCAGGAGCAGGCCCGTAGCCAGGATTTTGATTTGGGGGGGGGGGGCTGAGTTTGATTGGGGGGGGCTGAGTCTGAGTGAAAGAGGATCTACCCTAGCAAACCTTTTGTATCGTTACCCCAATACCCCCATGCATATGGGATATATTGAGTATGTTGATCAGATCATGATATGAATAAACGTAACAGTTTAAATAATGCACCAGTAAGGCCTTCTCGCGGACCAACCTGAGAATTTCGGGGGGGGGGGCGCGGCTGAAGCCCCTCAAGACCCCCACCCCTGGCTACATGCCTGTACAGGAGATATTTTCATTTGGCACAAAAATCCGATTTGAATATTATTGGGGTTGATTTGGTCATTTGGGAGTTGTAGTTGCTGGGATTTATAGTTCACCTACAATCAAATAGTATTCTGAACTCCACCAATGACCAACATAAAATACTGGATGTGTTTGGTGGGCACTGACCTTGAGTTTTGGAGTTGTAGTTCACCTACATCCAGAAAGCACTGTGGACTCAAACAATGAGGGATCTGGACCAAACTTGGCACAAATACTCAATATGCCCAAATGTGAACACTGGTGGAGTTGGAGGAAAATAGACTTTGACATTTGGGAGTTGTAGTTGCTGGGATTTATAGTTCACCTACAATCAAAGAGCATTCTGAACTCCACCAGTGATAGAATTGGTCCAAACTTCTCACACAGAATCCCCATTAGCAACAGAAAACACTGTGTTTTCTGATGGTCTTTGGCGACCCCTCTGACATCCCCTCGCGACCCCCTTAAGGGTCCCGACCCCCAGGTTGAGAACCACTGGTTTAGACTGAGGCATTACCTTGGCTGAGTTCCCGTTTCCCATGGCCTGCATTCCCAGAGGCTTCTAGTTCAAAGTACGGTTAGTGAGATACTAACAGGTTCCAGGTTTTTATAGTGTTGCGTTTGGAATTTTGATCTAGTTCAGAAATTTTCCTGACTGCTGAATTTTACTGTGGCTTTTTGACTTTGCATTTTCTTCTATTTTGTAACCATTTTTTCATCAATAAAAAAGGATTGTTTTTCCCACAAAACCAGAGGTACTCAACACACAGCCCTGTGGTGTCCCAGGGTTGCGAGTGAGAACCGAAGAGGTATGATTACATAATCTACCCTTCTGGAAATGTCCAGACAAAAATACATAATTCAAGAAGAGATTGAATATGAGAATCCAGGATCCATAAGTTTAGACACCAGTCTAAACTTATGGATTTAATCTTATGGTCTTGTTTCCTGATCTGGGTTGCAACAAAATTGACAGTTGAAAGCAGACCGCGTCTTCAGTCCTGAAAGAGATGCTTTTAGCTAATGTAAGAAGCAGATTCTTAGTAGTGATTATTGTTTTTGTTGTGATTTCTCCATGCAACGAGAGTTCCTTTCGTGCCAGATTTATACCCCTTTTTCCTTACTTTTTCCCTGAAGGTGATGAAGGCGAAACCAAGCCGGCCGCCGTGCCGATGGAGGCGGAGGAAGACGATGACGACGACGACGATCCCGAGAATAGGTATGATTCCGACCGTAAGGACCTTAGCAAGGTTGTGAGACCCCCTAGGCGCAGGTGCACACCAGCGCAACGGAGCTGCAAGCAGGTTGTAGAAACCCGAAGTCCCTGCCTGGTCCAGACTCGCCTGGTCCAGACTCGCTCCCAGGCTGCCCGCAAGTTTGAACGAGGGGCCAGAAAGCAAGCCCCTAAATCTGGGCATGAAAAGAAAACCAGAAAATAGATTCAAGTATTAACACTCACACACGCCTTGCGTAGGGTGTGTTATAAATGTCCGTTCTGGGATTTCCATGTGAAATGTAGATTTTGTGTAACTTGTACATTCAGTCTCATTTGGGAGCAGAACGGGGAAACCGGTTTCTTACTTAATGGCTGCCCAAAGAAGTAAGATTGACAAAACGTTTGTTGTGCATCTCAACGAAGTTTCCAGTTGATGCATGAACTGGTTCTGATGAAAATATAGGACCATAATGTCCCAAATATTCACTCCATAACTTTGAAAGTGACTATCTGGTGACATTTGGCAACATAAACAGAGTTCCACTTCCCTTGAGTGACGCTTTATTGGTGGGGTTTGGATTTAAATCCATGTGTTGATGTAAACATGTGGGTCAGTGTACTTTTTTTTTCACTGTGTTAAAGCAGTGGTTCTCAACCTGTGGGTGTTTTGGCCTATAACTCCCAGTTTAGGATTTTGGGGAGTTGAAGCCCAAAATATCTGTGGACCCACAGGTTGAGAACCATTGTAGTTCAAGAATTTAGGGTCACAGGCCAGTTCTGTAGTTATGTAAACCAAAAGAGAAAAAAATAAATAAAACAGAATAAGGGTTTTTAATTTAAAGTTTGATTACCCTCCTAAATGGATGGATGCACTTATAAGTAAGCCTTGTTGGACCCAGTGGGGTCTATTTTTGCAGAAGTTTCTTTTTGGGTGTGCTCTTCTTGCATGGATCAAAGGCAAATGTTGGTGTCTGGTGTTGGTTTCTTTTGTAAGAACTACAGTAGAGTCTCGCTTATCCGACCTTCGCTTATCCGACATTCCATCTTATCCGCCCCCCTTTTTCTTTTCTTTTTTCTTTTTAAAAATTTATTTTTATACTTTTTCGACACAAAAATAGTACCATTACATACGATCATTGTTAGAAATTCAGTTGCTAAATTACATATATGAATACATATCACATATCGCATATTGTTTTCCTAATGCTCTTACCTGTCTCCCCTTCACCTTACCCTTGTGTCTGACAGTTTTACACCCCCACCCCCACCCCAGGGAACAGTATTTACCTTAAGTCAGATCTTAATTTAATTGAACAATTGTAAAAATGGTTTAGCACATTATATCTTTCTTTTCCTTCCACTTTTTCGATCAGTCTTTCCCATTTCTGCACCCAAGTTTTCTTAAATCGGCATGTTGTGTATTTGCTTCTTTTTCATGGATATAATCCTGAAGCATATATTCTGCTAAATACTCATACCATTTTAACCTCCCATTTTCTATAATATTTCCACCACAATGCCACAGTTGCTTGGGCAGCTAATATCATATATTTTATAATTTCCTCTCAGGCTTTGATATTATCTTTTTTGTCAAATTTCTGTGTTAAAAATTCTATTTTATTCAAAGCCAGTTTATATCTGTCGAAGGCTTTCATGGCTGGAATCACTAGGTTCTTGTGGGGTTTTTTCGGCTATATGGCCATGTTCTAGAGGCATTTTTCCTGACGTTTCGCCTGCATCTATGGCAAGCATCCTCAGAGGTAGAGAGGTCTGTTGGAAGTAGGAAAATGGGTTTATATATCTGTGGAATGACTGGGGTGGGGCAAAGAGCTCAAAACAGCAGAGAGGAAACAAACAACCAGGCACATCTTAACACCTCTCAACAAAACATTTTCCCAGGCTCAGCCAGGCCTTCAAATGCTAATGAAGGTGGTCAGCTGAAACATTCACACCTAGCTGCAGCAGAGAGCTCTTTGCCCCACCCCAGTCATTCCACAGATATATAAACCCATTTTCCTACTTCCAACAGACCTCACTACCTCTGAGGATGCTTGCCATAGATGCAGGCGAAACGTCAGGAGAAAATGCCTCTAGAACATGGCCATATAGCCCGAAAAAAAACACAAGAACCCAGTTTATATCTTATTATTTCTTCCATTTCATTCATTACTTTGTTATAGAACTCTTGTACTCTTATCACAATCCCACCACATGTGGGAATAGGAGCCAATTTTCCCACATCTATGCCAACAAAGTTTTGTGGTAGTTTTTGTCATCTGGGCTATTTTAATTGGGGTTCTATACCATTTAGTCAATAATTTCCTTTGCGTTTCTCTAATCTTTATATGCTTAATATTTTTAATTGAATCAATCCAGTTTTCTATTTCTGAAACTTTATTATTTAAATCATCCTTCCATATTTCTATCAAAACTTGTTTTAAATTACATTGTATTCCAATTAATTTCAGTCCCCCCTTTTCCTCTCACATTTCCCCTTCAATTAAAGGAGCGCTCCCCAACTCTCTCCATTCCAAATAAATGAAAAAGGCAAAACAAGGAGGAGGAAGGAGTAGGAAAGGGGGAAAAGAGGCAGAAGCGGAAGCATCCTCCCTCCTTCCCTCTGTGATTCCCACGCTCCTCTTCCACATTATCCGGGCACTTCCTGCAGGGCTGCTCTAGCCCTGAGGTCTTGCCATGCCTTAACCCTTATCAGACATCCCCTTTTCCTCCAACATTTCCCTTTCAGTTAAAGGAGCACTCCCCAACTCTCTCTTCATCTATATAAATAAAAATGTAATGTTCGTTTGTGCTATTCACAGAGCTCAGAAACCCAATGTATGTTCTCCACTCAAAAAAACAATGAAAACCAAAAGCAGAAAGGACTTCTAAACTGCATGTCCACAAAGGGGAAACTGCATGTCTACAAAGAGACCCATGGCCACGCCCCCCCCTCCTCGCGGGGAAACAATCGGCCGTTAAAGCCAGGCGCCCATGCACGGCCTCTCACACACACACACAAGTGAGTGTAGTGGAGGTGGAGGCTTGCCGCATGGAGCCCCTTCTCTTCCCCTCCTATGTCAGGAGGGCAGTCTCCTCCTCCTTTCCCTGTTGGAAAATGCCAGCAGAGGAGGAGGAGGAGGAGGAGGAGGAGGAGGCGAGGAAGGTCCACGGTGCTTGAATGAAGGACCTTCCTTCTCTCCCTCCCTTCCCTTCTTTCCTCCCTTTCCTTTTCTTCTTTCCTTCTCCTTCCTTTCCTTCCTTCCTTTCCTTCCTCTCCCTCCGTCCTTATTCCTTTCCTTCTTTTCCTTCCTCCCTCCCTCCCTCTCCTCCTTCTTTCCCTTTCTTCATTTCCTTCCTCTTCATTTCCTTCCCTCCCTTCTTCATCCCCCTCCTTTCTTTCCCTCCCTCCTTCCTTCATTCCTTCCTTCCTTCTCCTTCCTTCCTCCCTTCCTCCTTCCTTCCTCCTCCTTCCTTCCCTTCTTTCTTTTCCTTCCTTTGCTTCTTTCCCTCCCTTCCTTTTTCCTTCCTTCCTTCTTCCTTTCCTTCTCTCTATGTAAGATATAAATACAATATTAAATGGAAGGGACAGTCAAGAAGTAACGAGAGAAGGAAGGAAAGAGGGATGGAAGGAGAGAAGGAGGGAGGGAAAGAAGGAAGGAAAGAAAGAAAGAAAGAAAGATAGAGAAGCAAGGAAGGAGAGAAATAAATAAAAAAGGGAAAGGAAAAAGAGAGGGAAGGAAGAAGGAATGAAAGATAGGGAAGGAAGGATGTAACCAAAGAGCAAAGAAAGGGAGGAAAGAAACAGGTAAAGATGGAAATATGAGAGATAGGGAAAGAAAAAGAGGGAAGAGAGGAGAGAAAGAGGGAGGGAAGGGTGGCCACAGCAACGTGTGGCGGGTACAGCTAGTTCCCAATAAATGAAAAAGGCAAAACGAGGAGGAGGGAGAAGGAAAGGGGGAAAAGAGGCAGAACCGGAAGCAGAAGTGTCCTCCCTCCTTCCTTCTGTTGATTCCCACGCTCCTCTTCCGCATTATCCGGGCATTTCCTGCAGGGCCGCTCTAGCCCCGAGGCATTGCCATGTCTTTAACCTTTGAATCCCTGTTGTTGGTGTCTAGTGCTGCGTTATTATCCGACATTTTCATTTCTCTGACATTTTCATTTATCCGACATTTTCATTTCTCTGACATTTTCATTTATCCGACATTTTCATTTATCTGACATTTTCATTTATCCGACATTTTCATTCATCCGACATTTTCATTCATCCAACATTTTCATTCATCCGACATTTTCATTCATCCGACATTTTCATTTATCCGACATTTTCATTCATCCGACATTTTCATTCATCCAACATTTTCATTCATCCGACATTTTCATTCATCCGACATTTTCATTCATCCGACATTTTCATTCATCCGACATTTTCATTCATCCGACATTTTCATTTATCCGACATTTTCATTTATCCTATGTTTTGCCGGCCCATTTATGTCGAATAAGCGAGACTCTACTGTATTTCTCTTTTTGGGGAAACTAACTACTGCTGCAAACTCAGTACGGCGATTTGGAAATAGGGTGTCTTTGACAATGATAAATATACACTATTATCTAGGGGAGGGATAAGAATCCCTTGTTTGATAAATATACGCTATTATCTAGAGAAGGGGGAGGGATAAGAATCACTTGATTGGTTTTTAATTAGAAAAAAAAAACACCTTTTCTTCCTTTGTTTTCCTTTCCTTTTTGGTTTGTACCTAAAGTGAATATTAATGCTTTACTTGGGTACAGACAAGAATGCTGCTAATCTAGCTGTTACTTGCGCTTTGCAAATATTTAATACTGAATGCTAATACTTTTCTTGGTGATTAAGAGTATAGAACAGGCATGGGAAGACTCCGGCCCTGGGGGTGTTTTGGACCGCAACTCCCACAACAGGTTAGAGCAGTGGTTCTCGACCTGTGAGTCCCCAGGTGTTTTGGCCTACAACTCCCAGAAATCCCAGCCAGTTTACCAGCTGTTAGGATTTCTGGGAGTTGAAGGCCAAAACATCTGGGGACCTACAGGTTGAGAACTTTCTGGTGGCATGACACTCCCTGCCTAAAACTTACTAATAAAATTACAGTGTATTGTCGAAGGCGTTCATGGCCGGAATCACTGGGTTGTTGTAGGTTTTCCGGGCTATATGGCTATGTTCTAGAGGCATTTTCTCCTGATGTTTCGCCTGCATCTATGACAAGCATCCTCAGAGGTAGTGAGGTCTGTTGGAAGTAGGAAAATGGGTTTATATATCTGTGGAAAGACCAGGGTGGGACAAAGGACTTTTGTCTGCTGGAGCTAGGTGTGAATGTTTCAACTGACATGCTAGTCAAAGTGGTTTTGTCAAGATCCAGATGCCCAAAGTACAGCCAAACACAAGATGGAAGGACCCAATCTGGAGAGTTGGCAGCCACAAAGATTTATGCCCAATAAAGACACTTTGCCTCCTACGGAGGACTAAGGCGAAACATCCCAATTTAAAGTTTATTATACAAAAAGAGTCTCTTAAAGCACTTAACTTCAGTGCAGTAAACTTCAGCAGTAAATTGGCATCAAAAACGAAGGAATGTAGCGAGAAAAAAATAACCCGGTTTATAACGCTCTTAATGCGGGTTAAACAAAAGATTGAGCAAACCGCTTGAAAATCAGCACAGTTCACGGTAGTAAAAGGAGATATCCAGAAATCGAAGTCCCAAAACAATGCAAGGTCAGAACACAGAGTAATAGTAATGCAGTCCCAAAAATAAGCACATAGGTCAAACCATTTCGAAGTCAAGCCGTTGAAGAATGTAAACACAGGAATCACAGGAATGCAGAAAACACAGGAACGCTATAGTCCCAGGACCCAAACTGGAGAGTTGGCAGCAACAAAGATTTATGCCCAATACAGACACTTTGCCTCCTGCGGAGGACTAAGGCGAAACATCCTAACTTAAATATCATAACTCATTATCACTACTGGAACAACTCCCTTTGTCATTACTGCTATCAGCTGCCTCATCCCCCACAACTGCCTGCTGATCCTCCCTCCAGCGTTGCCAGCGTTGCTCGAGTCCCAGGTCCTGCCAAGAGCTTCCTTCTTGCCAGTCCCTATTAAAACCTTCAAAGTCCTCGCTAGAAGTGGGTTGCGTGCAAATGTCCCATATTTCTTGAACACGGGTCCAACTCACCTCCTGTTCCCCTTCCTCACCACTTGAAGACCCATCACCATCATTGAACCCCATAAATTCATCTTCAGATGTTGGTGCATTGAGTATGTCTCTAATACGTTTTCTTTGCAACTCTTCATCTGAATCAGGATCGCGAGTAACCAGCTTTCTTCCCCTGCTTTCCTCTCCCACCTCCATCTCGCTTTCATTGCAACTCTCGAAGTCCTCTGAGTCAGAAGGAGCCATCAAGATATCCCTAATATGCGTACGCTGCTGCTCCTCCTCTTCCGAGTAGACCTCTTACCCCTTCTCACAGTAGTAGCTACGTTACTACCACGCTGAATCACAACAGGTTTAGTTGAAACATTCACATCTAGCTCCAGCAGACAAAGGTCCTTTGTCCCACCCTGGTCTTTCCACAGATATATAAACCCATTTTCCTACTTCCAACAAACCTCACTACCTCTGAGGATGCTTGCCATAGATGCAGGTGAAACGTCAGGAGAAAATGCCTCTAGAACATGGCCATATAGCCCGGAAAACCTACAACAACCCAAATTACAGTCAAATAATAATGTATTTGACTCACTGCCACATTGTTGGATCATCAAATGTCTAGATGTCATCGGGGTTTGTGAAAATATTAGAACAAGCCAGTCAAGGTGGTCCCAGTGGTGATTGGCACACCGGGCGCAGTCCATTTACATCATATCGTCATAGTGCCATCATTCGACTACAATTGCTATGGTTCCATGTTATGGTATCATAGGATTTATAGTTTTGAGAGGCACTAGCTCAGGTATGGGCCAACTTGGTTGTTTTGGCGGTCCAAAATGTCTGCAGGGCCGAAGTTTGCCCATACCTGGTATAGAATAATAAGCAGAGAGTTGGGGAAAGTTGTAAGACTTTGTTTCAAAGAAGTCACTACTGGCTTCCTTATTTAATTCTTAAAGCATTTATAGTAGATAGAAAAAAAATGGTTGGTTGGGTTTTTCTTGCTTTATTTTGTTACGTAGCAGGCGAATCCTGAAATAATAATATTTTAATCAGAAATAATAATTTTTCTGTAGTTTCGAGGGGAGGGAATGGCATGCCGATGAATGCTGTGTAATCCAGGAAATGATCTATCTACCTCTCTGAGATTGCCCTGAACAATATGCAAACGTAATCTGTGCTAACGCTGTTTAATTTATCTGGAGGCTTCAGTTTGGCCCTTTTTTTCCGAATAGGGAGAGCTCCAAAGAGCTGACTTGTTTGATCTTCAAAGGATGCACTTAGGGCTTGTTGTGTGTTTTTTAATTGTGGCTCGCTTTTTCCTTTTGAGCAAAACACTTGACTCTTTCGAGGCCAAAGAGGGATGGATGCTGGAGATGCAGAGTCTTAGTGACCTGACACCTTGTACAGTTGTATCTACAGTTTTTTCTCTCTCTCTAAATAAACCATTTAAACATTGCCTCTTATTAAAATGTTAAAATTATCTCCTTAATTTTTTTTTGCCAAAGTGCAATATTTTAGTTTTAATATAACAGACTGTGCTGTATTTTGTTGTGGTGTGCATTTGTTTCTTCTTGATTTGTCTGCATTTTCCAAATAGTGCTGTTTTTAATATGTTTGGAGTTGATTTTTTTTCCATTTTTTGCTCTTTTGTTCCTTAAGAGATCCATAGTGTATTCATGCACAATGCCTTTGGAAGTATTTGATGGATGCAATAAATCTTTGTAAAACACGTTTCTCGTGCAAGCATTTAATTTGCAGAAATATACAACACAATGTTGACTAAACTATATTTTCATTTGTGTTCGTACTGAGAATTTGCTCACGAAATGCGCAGCTTCTCCTTTCCGTTGTCTCAGCGTTAAGATGGAAATGTGTTAATTGTGGTACATGAGTTAAAAAGTAGTGCTGCTGAACTTGTTGACCCAAAAGGTCGGTGGTTCGAATCCGAGGAGCAGGGCGAGCTCCTGCTGTCAGCCCCAGCTTTATTTATTTACTTATTTCGGACATTTTGCCCTTCTCACCCCCCCAGGAGAAACTCAGGGCGGCTTACATCCGGTACAATTCGATGCCAACAATTACAATAAAATGCAATAACAATAATAAACAATCAGGCACATCAATTCACTCTCAACAAGAGATTCCCCCCAGGCGCTTCCAGGCCATTGAATGCAAATCAAGGTGATCAGCTGAAACATTACCCTGGTCATTCCACAGATATATAAACCGATTTTTCCTACTTCCAACAGACCTCACTATCTCTGAGGATGCTTGCCATAGATGCAGGCGAAACGTCAGGAGAAAAATTGCCTCCAGAACATGGCCATATAGCCCGGAAAAACCTACAACAACCCAATAACACAATAGTTAAAAACATACAATTAATACAAAATCAACTAAAACCGCTCTATAGCCCGCGTTCATCGAGTTCTAATATCCATCAATCCATTTAGCATTACCATAGTCCTTTCCAACTCTAGTCATCATTACCTTTTTGATCTGCCAGATTACCCAAATCATTACCTTTTTGATCTGCCAGATTACCCAAATGCCTGGTCCCATATCCATGTCTTCAGCTTCCTTCTAAAGGAGAGGAAGGATGTTGACGACCTGATTTCTCCGGGGAGTGAATTCCACAGGCGAGGGGCCACCACTGAGAAGGCCCTGTCCCTCGTCCCCACCTGTCTCACTTGTGATAAAGGTGGGGCCGAGAGCAGGGCCTCCCCAGAAGCTTCTGCCAACCTAGAAGTTCGAAAACATGCAAATGAGAGTAGATAATTACGTAGCGCTCCAGCGGGAAGGTAACGGCGCTCCATGCAGTCATGCCGGCCACATGACCTTGGAGGTGTCTACGGACAGTGCCGGTTCTTTGGCTTAAAAATGGAGATGAGCACCACCTCGCAGAGTCGGACACGACTGGACTTAATGTCAGGGGGAAACCTTTACCTTTTAGTGCAGGTGTCCTCAAATTAAGACCCAGGGGCCAGATGCGGCCCTCCAAGGTCATTTACCCAGCCCTCACTCAGGGTCAACCTAAGTCTGAAACAACTTTGAAAGCACACAACAACAACAACAATCCTATCTCATCAGCCAAAAGCAGGTCCAGTGTGCAAAGAAATTAATTCATTTTTTTCAAGTTGTACTCTGGCCTTCCAACAGTTTGAGGGACTGTGACCTGGCCCTCTGTTTAAAAGGTTTTTTAGAGTAGGGACCGCCAAATGCAGCGTTGCCCAAACACGAATCAAGGAACATGAAAGGCACTGCAGACTACTCCAACCAGAGAAGTCAGCCATAGCAGAGCACCTGAGGAACCAACCTGGACACAGCATTTTATTTGAGAACACAGAAATGGTGGACCACTCTCACAACCACCATGTCAGACTACAAAGAGAAGCCTTGAAATCCACAAGAAGCATGTGGACAATTTCAACAGAAAGGAGGAAACCATGAAAATGAACAAAAACTCTAAAATTAGAACAGCACAACAACAGAGAGTAAACAATCAGGCACATCAAATCACCTCTCAGCAAAAGATTCCCCCCAGGCACTTCCAAGCCATTAAATGCTAATCAAGGTGGTCAGTTGAAACATTCACACCTAGCTCCAGCAGACAAAAGTCCTTTGTCCCACCCTGGTCTTTCCACAGATATATAAACCCATTTTCCTACTTCCAACAGACCTCACTACTTCTGAGGATGTTTGCCATAGATGCAGGCGAAACGTCAGGAGAAAATGCCCCTGGAACATGGCCATATAGCCCGAAAAACCTACAACAACCCATTAACAGCCTTATTTGTGTTTCTGTTTTACTTTGCCTCCTTTGGCCTGTTTCTCAGATTCAATGCTAGTTTTGCAATAAGTAGATTAAAGTTAGAGGTAAAGAAAAGCAGGGGCTTATTAGTAAAATATGGACAGGCTCAAATTTTATGACTCAAGAAAATGTGCATTTATTGGGAGGCATTTGCATTTACAGTCAGTTCCTCATAGCCCTTTTTTGTGGTCCGTACAATCCTCGCTGCAACTTACAGAACCACCAACCAAAGCATAACCCATCCAGGTTGCATGATGACCTAGGAAGTCGTCAGGAATATTAGTTGTGGTGCAATTTGGCTGTTCTCAGGATCGGAATTGGTCGTTTTTGAGTTTCTAGAGCCAAAACATGACACTGTCCGTGGTCTTTTCTCAGGCCCCCATGACTTCTCCTCTAATTCTGGGTCCCATACTGGCACTCGCTGGTTGGCTTTATGTCCTTCGAAATGCACAGCACATTTGCAGTCGATGGCTTGCAGATTGGCTCATCTGGTGTTGACTTGCAGCGGGCCAAATTCTTGAAGCAGAATGTCTTCCCCAAACCTGGGAAGAAGGAGGTCCATTCAACACGAGCGAATGACATTTCCATAAGGTTTTGGGTTGGTTTGAGGCCAGGAGAACTTCCTTTGTGGAGTATACTCAACTAGATCGCTGATGTATTGTCGAAGGCTTTCATGGCCAGAATCACGGGATTGTTGTAGGTTTTTTCAGGCTAGAAGGCCATTAGAGTACCACATCAGTCCTGATGATATCTATTAGGCCTGAAACTAAAGTTCTGGTGGTGAAAATTTCAGAACTCTAACAAAACTCTCAAAATTTCATTATAAAATGGCCAATGATGAAATAATAATTAAATTTTGAAAGAGTTCTGGTGGTGAAAATTTCAGAACTCTAAGAAAACTCTCAAAATTTCATTATAAAAATGGCCAATGATGAAATAATAATTAAATTTTGAAAGAGTTCTGGTGGTGAAAATTTCAGAACTCTAACAAAACTCTCAAAATTGCATTATAAAAATGGCCAATGATGAAATAATAATTACATTTTGAAAGAGTTCTGGTGGTGAAAATTTCAGAACTCTAACAAAACTCTCAAATTTTCATTATAAAAATGGCCAATGATGAAATAACAATTAAATTTTGAAAGAGTTCTGGTGGTGAAAATTTCAGAACTCTTAACAAAACTCTCAAAATTTCATTATAAAAATGGCCAATGATGAAATAATAATTAAATTTTGAAAGAGTTCTGTAATTTTCACCACCAGAACTCTTTCAAAAGGATGCTTGCCATAGATGCAGGAGTTCTGGTGGTGAAAATTTCAGAACTCTAACAAAACTCTCAAAATTTCATTATAAAATGGCCAATGATGAAATAATAATTAAATTTTGAAAGAGTTCTGTAATTTTCACCACCAGAGCTCCTCACAACCTCTGAGGATACTTGCCATAGATGCAGGCGAAACGTCAGGAGAGAATGCCTCTAGAACATGGCCATATAGCCCGAAAAAACCTACAACAACTCAGAGTAATATATTAGGCCTGTTCAATGCATGGTTCTAAATGGTTCTAAAGGACTTACAAAATAATTAAATTTTGAAAGAGTTCTGAAATTTTCACCACCAGAACTTTAGTTTTGTAAGTACTGTATATACTCGAGTATAAGCCTAGTTTTTCAGTTCTTTTTTTAGGCTGAAAAAGTCTCCCCCGGCTTATACTCGAGTCAATGCTATTTATTATCTTACTTTGTTATTGTTATTATTATAATAATTATTATTATTACATTTATCATTTTATTATTGTTATAAATTATTTATTATTGTTATAAATTATTATTATTGTTATTTATTATTATTATTATTACATTTATCATTTTATTACTGTTATAAATTATTTATTATTGTTATAAATTATTATTATTATTACATTTATCATTTTATTATTGTTATACATTATTTATTATTATAAATTATTTATTATTGTTATAAATTATTATTATTATTGTTATAAATTATTTATTATAAATTATTTATTATTGTTATAAATTATTATTATTGTTATAAATTATTAATATTACATTTATCATTTTATTGTTATATTTTATTAATTCCTCTTCCTATTTAATGTGGTCATATCAATATCTTGACCTGGTTTGCCTTTAACCAATCTTTAACGGGATTCCAGTCTGTTGCTCTGATGGGTGTGTTTCGTGCACAAGCCAAAATGTATATTAGGTGGTCCATGTTCATAATGTCCAGTACCTTTTCCATCCATTCTTCCTTTGTTGGTATTTTGTTTGTCTCCATACTCTTGCCAGAAGGATGCGGGCAGCTGTTATTAGATAAATAAATATCTAATAACAAGGTGAAAGCCTTCTGGAAAATAATACAGGAAGCAATACAGAAAATACTGAAAAGTGACATCCCTTTCAAACCAGAATGTTATCTATTAGGACTAACCACAAAGAAATGGGACAAGAACACAGATCAATTATTTATTTATCGAATCGCATGTGTCTGTTTCAACCAATGGAATCCGCCTTTTTTGTTTCACTCTAAAGAATTGCCAAGAAAATGCTTTTAGAAGAGATCAAAGCCAATCTTTCCTCAGACGACGAGGCCTCTTCCGACGAAGACTCCGACGGCGGGAAGGAGAAGAAGAAGAAAGGACGGAAATCCACAGCGACCGAGGAACAGGGTGAGCACATTCTCTGTGAATCTGCGATGAATTCAGGGTCTGCCGTAAACGCAGATCTCTAGGTCCTCCAGCATGACCTTTTTGTGTTGGGCTTCCAACAGAAGTTGGTCGGAGAATTTATTTATTTATTTATTTATTATTTACAGCTTTTTTCTCTTTTTTTTCTTTTTCTTTTTTTTAATTTATTTTAAAAAAACTTTAAACCCTCCACCAGGACCAACCAACTCATGTTGTTTCACCATTCCCAAATATCATTGTTTCTCTTGCTGGCTTATACCCCTTTCCCTCATTAAACACATACTCGATAAATTTTCCCCATATTTTCCAAAAGTCTGTTTGTTTACATATTCCCCTTTTAATTTTAATATTGCAAGTTAGCTTATCATTAATCGCTATATTCCAAATTTCCCTAGACCATTCTTCTAATTGAATTTTTTTTTCCTTCCAATTTTTTTGCTATTAACAATTTAGCTGCTGTTATCAAATTAGAAACCAATTCTTTCTCCTCTTGTGCGGGAATTATATTATCATGTATAAGTAATAAATAGTAGGGCTGGGTGGTTTCGTTCATTAATTTCGTAATTCGTTATTAATTTGTTTGTTTTTTTTATAACGATGCGATATTGAACCATTCAGGAGCAACTAAAAATCGAAACGAATTTTTAAAATTTATTTTGTAATTGTTTCGTAATTGTTTCGTTATTATTTCGTAATTATTTCCGTATGTCTGGTGCAAGTTTTATAGTTGTTGTTTGTTTTATCAGTGATAAAAAAATAAATTATCACACCAACAGTCAACAACAGAGGGAGAGGGAAGCTTCAGAAGTTCCCCCTGTCCCATTTGGAGGGTTTTTTAGCGTTTTGCGCAATTGTGTCCGCCATTAACGAATTGATTCGTTATTGTTTCGAAATTGTTTCGTAATTTCCGAAATTTCGTAAATATCGAACTTTTTTAAAGAAAAATTTTGGAATTCTTTTAAAAAACGAAACGCAAAAACTCCCTAAAAACGAATCGAGTTTACAAACAAATTTTTCCGTGTTTACCCAGCCCTAATAAATAGGGCTGGGCGGTTTCGTTCGTTAATTTCGTAATACGTTATTCGTATTTAAATTAGCTTACGATCCGATATTGAGCCATGCAGGAAGAGTGTGAGGAGTAAATTAGATTCGAAACAATTTTTTCAATTTGTTTCGTAATTATTTCGTAATTATTTTGAAATTATTTCGTGATTATTTTGTAATTATTTTCGCATGTCTGGTGCAAGTTTTATAGTTGTTTGTTTTACCACACCAACAGTCAACAACAGAGGGAGAGGGAAGCTTCAGAAGTTCCCCCTGTCCCATTTGGAGGGTTTTTTTTAGCATATTGCGCAATCGCGTCCGCCACTAACAAATCGATTCGTAATTATATGAAATTTTGTAAATTTCGAAATTTTTAAAAGGAAAAATTCGGAATTCTTTAAAAAAACGAAACGCGATGGACCCCAAAAAACGAAACGAGTTTAGAAACAATTTTTTTCCATTGTTACCCAAGCCTAGAAGATACGTCCCTATTTCCTGACAACCTCTCCAACACTGATTTGAATATTTTTTTATCAATCTGATTTAATCTAATAGGGGTTAGATACCACCTCCATATCATTTTGTAGTAATTTTCTTTAATTCTGATAGACATATTTTTTAGTATCCTCATATTCCATATATTTGCCCATTCTTGATTATTCATTTTCCCCCCCAAGTCTGTTTCCCATACTTCCTTCAAATAATCTTGTTCCTGTTCATTCATTAATAACAGTTTATAGATATCACTTACTGTGCCTTTTAATGTTACATTCCCTTCTTTAGTCTCCCTTTGAGTTATCATCTTTTCTATTTTTGTGTATTCCCTACCTCCATTATACTTTTTCCTTATATCACTTGACGATTTACCCAATTAGGTTCTTGTGGGTTTTTTCGGGCTATAGGGCCATGTTCTAGAGGCATTTCTCCTGACGTTTCGCCTGCATCTATGGCAAGCATCCTCAGAGGGAGTGAGGATGCTTGCCATAGATGCAGGCGAAACGTCAGGAGAAATGCCTCTAGAACATGGCTGTATAGCCCGAAAAAACCCACAAGAACCTAGTGATTCCAGCCATGAAAGCCTTCAACAATACATTTACCCAATTGTAGATACTTATACCAATCTAAGTCTCCTAATTCCTCTTTTATTCTTTCCATATTTACCATTTTCAGATCCCAGTCTTTTACTTTCATTAAACCCCTTCCA
This sequence comes from Anolis sagrei, assembly GCF_037176765.1. Lineage (NCBI taxonomy): Eukaryota > Metazoa > Chordata > Lepidosauria > Squamata > Anolidae > Anolis > Anolis sagrei. Next base: position 33,199,501 of record NC_090030.1, on the reverse strand, counting down.
TTAAGTTCTACTTCCAAGTTCTTTTTTTAAATTTTCTAGGAAGTTTTCTATCATTAAAACTGGCATGAGAGGAGAAATACCTGGCATTAGGGTTTTTTTTTTTATATCTCCCCCAAATCTCTAAAATATTTTTAGAAAGAGATTGTTTAAATTGTTATACCATTTCTTTTTATTCTTTTCTCTATTACCCCTATAAAATATATTCTAATTTCAGTTCTAATTTTTTTATCATCTTCTTCTAACCCAGTGGTCCTCAACCTTCCTAATGCCGCGACCCCTTAGTACAGGTCCTCATGTTGTGGTGACCCCCAACCATAACGTTATTTTCGTTGCTACTTCATAACTCTCATTTTACTACTGTTAAGAGTCATAATGTAAATATGGAGGATTTAGCACAAATACCCTATACGCCCAAAATTTGAATACTGGTGGGATTGGGGGTGATTGATTTTGTCATTTGGTAATGGTGGAGTTGCTGGGATTTATAGTTCACCTCAAATCAAAGAGCCTTCTGAACTCCATCAATGATGGAATTGAATCAAACATGGCACACAGAATTCCCATGACCAAGAGAAAATATTGGGAAGGTCTGGTGAACATTGACCTTGTGTTTTTGGAGTTGTAGTTCACCTACATCCAGAGAACACTGTGGACTCAAGCAATGATGGATCTGGATCAAACTTGGCACAAATACTCAATATTTGAGTATACTCAATATTTGAGTAATACTCAATATTTGAGCCCAAATGTGAACTCTGGTAGTTTGGAGAAAATAGACCTTGCTATTTAGGAGTTGTAGTTGTTGGGATTTATAGTTTACCCACAATGAAATAGCATTCTGAACCCCAGCAATGATAGAATTGGACCAAACTTTCCACACAGAACACCCATAACCAACAGAAAATGCTGTTTTCTGATGATCTTTGGTGACCCCTCTGACACCTCCTCGCGACCCCCACAGGGGTCCCGACCCCCAGGTTGAGAAACACTGTTCTAACCACTCCAAGCTCTTTTGTTTTGCTAAACTTTCTACTATATATCTAATTTACAGCTTTTCTATTCCGCCCTTCTTCTCACCCCGCAGGGGACTCAGGGCGGATTACAGTGTAGACATATATGGCAAACATTCAATGCCAATTTTTAACATACAAACATATACAGACATACACAGAGGCTATTTAACTTTTTCTGGCCACCAGGGGAGCTGTCACTTTCATCGTCCATCTGCAACGCTGATGAAGCACTTCCGCATTCCCCGCATGCTTCTCCGCTGGAAGGCTTTGCTGGCGTCTTCTGACTGCAGCAAATCCTACTGGGGGTCTTGTTGATGCCACGATGATGGTGATACAGGTGAAAATAACTTACATGCCCTTTTTTCCTTTTCTGACAGAAGAGAATGATGAGGATGAGGATGATGATGACCTTGACTCAGATTCGGAGGTTGAAGAAGCCAAGAAGCCAAGGTACAGGCACCGCTTGCTGAGGCACAAGCTGACTATGAGCGACGGAGACTCCGAGGAAGAAGATCCAAAGGGAGGGAAGTCTAAAGAGGCCAAAGATGGAAAGCGAAGAAATCGGAGGAAAGGTACGGAAGCTATGCGTGTATTTTATGCGAGCACCAATGAGGCTCTTGAGGCAGCCATGTTGCGTCTGATGAGATTTTTAAAATTTTAACTTTTGAAACTGGCCCTGCCCATTGTGCTCATTTTTCGCGTTGAGTTGTTTTGATTTTATATTATTGCGCTGTTTATTTACCGTATATACTCGAATATAAGCCGACCCGAATATAAGCGAAGGCACTTAATTTTATCACCAAAAACTGAGAAAATGAATTGAGTTGAGTATAAGCCGAGGATATAGTATAGGCCCAGTCTGGTGATCTGGAAAATAAAGTAATGAGAAAGTGTTGGTTTCTAATATATGCAATGCCTTTATGCTTGTGGGGAAACAGTATTTCTTGCTCTTTCTTTGTCAGTGTTTATTTATTTATCGTGTCATCCGCAACCAGAACACTGTTCCACGTTTCTAACAGAACAAAGCAAACAAACAGATAAAAAAAACACACACATTTTGCAAACTTGGTAGCTGATTAAATGTCTTTTGAGCAGTATCTTGCCCCTTGGAGTGCCTCTGGTGTTGCCGCAAGAAGGTCCTCCATTGTGCATGTGGCTGGGCTCAGGTTGCATTGCAGCAGGTGGTCTGTGGTTGGCTCTTCTCCGCACTCGCATGTCGTGGATTCCACTTTGTACCCCATTTCTTAAGATTGGCTCTGCATCTGGTGGTGCCAGAGCGCAGTCTGTTCAGCGCCTTCCAAGTCGCCCAGTCTTCTGTGTGCCCAGGGGGGAGTCTCTCATCTGGCATCACCCACGGATTGAGGTGCTGGGTTTGAGCCTGCCACTTTTGAACTCTCGCTTGCTGAGGTGTTCCAGCGAATGTCTCTGTAGACCTAAGAAAACTATTTCTTGATTTAAGTCGTTGGCGTGCTGGCTGATGCCCAAACAGGGGATGAGCTGGAGATGTCTCTGCCTTGGTCCTTTCACTATTGGCTGCTACTTCCCGGCGGATCTCAGGTGGTGCAATACCGGCTAAGCAGTGTAATTTCTCCCGTGGTGTAGGGCGCAGGCACCCTGTGATAATGCAGCATGTCTCATTAGGAGCCACATCCACTGTTTTAGTGTGGTGAGATGTGTTCCACACTGGGCATGCGTACTCAGCAGCAGAGTAGCATAGCGCAAGGGCAGATGTCTTCACTGTATCTGGTTGTGATCCCCAGGTTGTGCCAGTCAGCTTACGTATGATATTGTATCTAGCACCCACTTTTTGCTTGATGTTCAGGCAGTGCTTCTTGTAGGTCAGAGAACGGTCCAGAGTGACTCCCAGGTTTGTCAGTGTTGATGTGGAGAGTGTCTGGTTTGTCTAATCTGGAACATGCAAGATATAATTGTCCTTCTTCAGGGGTCCCTTTCAAATCTATGATACTATATGTGAATCATATCTATCTATATCTATGGCTGGATGGCTCTTTGTCAGGAGGGCTTTGATTATGTTTTCTTGCCCTGGTGAAGGGAGTTGGACTGGATGGCCTTGAGTATGGAGGTTCTGTGTGGGAAGTTTACCCCAATTCTGTCGTTGGTGGGATTCAGCATGCTCTTTGATTGTAGGTAAACTATAAATCCAAGCAACTACAACTCCCAAATGTCAGGGTCTATTTTCCCCAAACTCCACTTGTGTTCATATTTGGACATGTGGAATATTCGTGCCAAGTTTGGTCCAGATCCATCATTGTTCACCTCCATCCATGGTAGTCTCTGGATGGAGGTGAACTACAACTCCCAAACTCAAGGTCAATGCTCCCCAAACCTTTCTAGTGTTTTCTTTTTTTTAATAATCATGATTGTGAGTTTTCCTTTCACAGTGAAAGAGGGAAAACAATCGGAGTGACAGGAAATTATTTATTTATTTATTTATTTATTTATTAGCTATATTTCTATACCGCTTTTCTCACCCCTGGGGGGACTCAAAGCGGTTTACAACATAATCGGTGGCAAATTCAATGCCTCACATATATATAAAAATATCACATATCTAAATCAATGACATATAACTGCAGACAAAAAAAAAATTAAAACTATATATAAAAAACATAGACATAAGCATAAAACATATTATTGCTGCAATTAACAATGTAGACCCCTTCTCTTGAGTAGGAAAGTAGGAAATTAATAGATTGGCAGGAAAATATAGGAAGGGGAGAAGGTATGGGTAGGGGATGTAGGAGAAAAGCAGTCCACCCACCAGTGCAACCCCACCCCCAAAACAAAAACCATAAATGACTTTCCGTTCAGTCCACAGAGGTAATGTCTTTGAGTTATGTACATCTTCTTGTGGTCTATCATTCGTTCCATGTTCAGTTTGGTTCCTAATGCCCAGGATTATATATTGAGTTTATTTTTCTCTCTTAGATACTCTTGTAATTGGTTCCAGTTTATTTGCTTTTCCTTTGTTCATTCGTTCAGTCGTCTCCGACTCTTCGTGACCTTCGTGTTTTTCCTTACTCTGGTCCTTTAGTAGATATGAGAGTCTGTCCAAGTCCATAAATTCTACTGCCTTCTTAATCCATTCTTCATTGGAAGGGGTTTCTTTAGTTTTCCATTTTTGTGCAATTAGTATTCTTGCAGTTGCTGACAGGTAAAAGATTTTTTTTTCCTCATTGCTCTTTAAATCGAGGTTTGTAATGTTCAACAAATAGTACTCTGGTTTCATATCAAATTTGGTTTTAATTCTATTTTGTATATGTTTGTGGACCAGTGGCCAAAACTTTTGGATCTCCTTACAACTCCAAAATAGGTGATAATATGTTCCTATTTCTTTCTTACATTTCCAACATATATTGTTATTATTATTATTATTATTATTATTATTTTCAAGTGTTTTCTTTTGGTCGTCGGAGTCCTGTATGCCCCGGTTGGTTCAATTCTATCATGCACTTTAATAAAAAAAATGATTTTGTCTTTTGGGAGTTGTAGGTGAACTATAAATCCCAGCTACCACAACTCCCAAAAGACAAAATCAATTTTTTTTTAGTGAAGGACATACATTGGGTTGTTCGGTGTCTTGTGTCCAAATTTGGTGTCAATTCGTCCAGTGGTTTATGAGTTATGTTAAGTCCACAAACGAACATTACGTTTTTATTTATAGAGAATTCTGTTTTGTTTCCTCTTCAAGTGAGCAGCGAGGAGTCTGATAATTCAGAAGGGAGCGAATCTGGGGTCAGCGAAGAAGTCACTGATTCGGAGGACGACCAGCGCCCGCGAACCAGGTACCGGAGACTGAACAATTCACAGGAGACACAATTCCTTTGAATTACAAACAATACACGATTTAAGTACAGTTAACAGTATTTATTTATCGTGTCAGTGCAACCAGTCAATTATATTACATTTCTAACAGAACAAAGCAAAAAAAAACAAACAGAAAAATGCAAAATTTGTGAGTTTGGTAGTTGATTAAATGTCCTTTGACCAGTATCTGGCCCCTTGGAGTGCCTCTGGTGTTGCCGCAAGAAGGTCCTCCCTTGTGCATGTGGCACGGCTCAGTTTGCATTGAAGCAGGTGGTCAGTGGTTTGCTCTTCTCCCCACTCGCATGTTGAGGATTCCACTTTGTGGCCCCGTTTCCAAAGGTTGGCTCTGCATCTCGTGGTGCCAGAGCGCAGTCTGTTCAACGCCTTCCAAGTCGCCCAGTCTTCTGTGTGCCCAGGGGGGAGTCTCTCATTTGATATCAGCCATTGGTTGAGGCTCTGGGTTTGAGCCCGCCACTTTTGGACTCTCGCTTGCTGAGGTGTTCTAGCGAGTGTCTCTGTAGATCTTAGAAAACGATTTCTAGATTTAAGTCGTTGACGTGCTGGCTGGTACCCAAACGGGGTGAGCTGGAGATGTCTCTGCCTTGGTCCTTTCACTATTGGCTGCTACTTCCCGGCGGATGTCAGGTGGTGCAATACCGGCTAAGCAGTGTAATTTCTCCAGTGGTGTAGGGCGCAGGCACCCTGTGATAATGCGGCATGTCTCATGAAGAGCCACAGCTACTGTTTTAGTGTGGTGAGATGTGTTCCACACTGGGCATGCATACTCAGCAACAGAGTAGCACAGCGCAAGGGCAGATGTCTTCACTGTGTCTGGTTGTGATCCCCAGGTTGTGCCAGTCAGCTTTCGTATGATATTGTTTCTAGCGCCAACTTTTTGCTTGATGTTCAGGCAGTGCCACGGTCCAAAGTGACTCCCAGGTATTTGGGTGCGCTGCAATGCTCCAGTGGGATTCCTTCCCAGGTCATCCTCAGAGCTCAGGATGCTTGTCTGTTCTTGAGGTGAAAAGCACATGTCTGTGTTTTAGATGGGTTAGGGGTCAGCTGGTTTTCCCTGTAATAGGCAGTGAGAGCACCTAGAGCTTCGGAGAACTTCTGTTCTACCATCTCAAAGCTCCTTGCTTGAGCGGTGATGGCACGATCATCAGCATAGATGAAGCTCTCTGTCCCTTCTGGCAGTGGCTGGTCATTTGTGTAGATGTTGAACATGGATGGAGCAGGCACGCTCCCCCGAGGCAGGCCATTCTTCTGTTTCCGCCGTCGGCTTCTCTGGCCCTGGAACTCAACAAAGAAGCTCCTGTTTTGTAGCAGGTTTCCTATGAGGCGGGTGAGGTGGTCGTCCTTTGTGATATTATACATTTTTCTCAGGAGGAGGCGGTGGTTCACAGTCTCATAGGCTGCTGACAGGTCTATGGAGACGGCTCCTGTGATCTGCTGCCTTTCAAAGCCATCTTCGATGTGCTGAGTCAGGTTCAACACTTGCGATGTGCAGCTTTTGCTTTTTCTGAAGCCAGCTTGCTGTGGGATCAGACAGGGGTCTATTTTTTCCATAATTCTATGCAGAATAAGTTAACAGTGAAATGGGCAATATATAAATGCCTCTGTTGTAGGGAAGGTGAAGCAACCACTGTGCTGCAAACCTCCCAAAAAACTTGTCTTCCAGTGGGAGAGATTCCATTGTAACTGCGATAGGAATCCTGGTAGTGAGACCAGTTCACAGCAACCGCCTATTTCGTCGGTGCCTTTCGGGATTCTATGAAATAGGACGATTCATGTACTGTTAATAGTGAAATGTTTCAAGGGGCGGTGTTTCTTTTTCTCCTTTTTTCCAGGTCGGCCAAGAAAGCCGAATTAGAAGAAAACCAGCGCAGTTACAAACAGAAAAAGAAGAGGAGGAGGATAAAGGTCCAGGAGGACTCGTCCAGCGAAAATAGCAAGGTATGGGTGGGCTCAGAGGCCCTTGGAGGGTAGTTTTCAAAGCCCTAAACGATTCCGGCCCAGCTTACCTGTCCGAACGTATCTCCTCCTATGAACCATCTAGGAGCTGAAGATCATCTGGGGAGGCCCTGCTCTGGATCCCACCTGCCCCGCAAGTTTATTTTTGTGTTTTGTTTCACAGAGTAATTCAGGCGATGATGACAACGATGATTCCAAATCTCCAGGGAAAGGCAGGAAGAAGATACGGAAGATCATCAAGGACGATAAGCTCCGAACGGAGACGCAGAACGCACTGAAAGAAGAAGAGGAGAGGAGGAGGCGGATCGCGGAAAGGGAGCGCGAGAGAGAGAAGCTCAGAGAGGCAAGTGAGCTTCCTCTAGGCAACAGGCCGCAGCCAAAAGGGGGTTTTCGGAGAAGTTTTAAGGGTTGTGCCACTCAGCTTTCATACGATATTGTTTCTAGCATGGCCATATAGCCCGAAAAAACCTACAACAACCCATTATTATTATTATTATTGGTTGACCCTGAAACAGCTTGATTTATTTACGCAAACACCCCCCCCCCCCCCCCAGGTGATTGAAATATTGGATGCGCCCGTTAAATGCCCCATAACAACGAAGCTGGTTTTGGACGAAGACGAGGAAACCAAGGAGCCCATCGTTCAGATGCACAAAGACATTGTGACGAAACTGAAGCCCCATCAAGTGGACGGTAAGGAAACAGGACCCAGGCGTTGATCTTGAGTCTCTGTTTATTAAAAGTAAATTGGCTTGAACAGGCAGGATGACTTTTAATATATGTGTGTTATGGCGACAATTTTTATGCTTATATTTTGTTTTGTTAATCTTATGGTTGTGTTGCTTTTTACTTTGTATGTTGTGTGATGTTGCCTGGGAACTGCTCTGAGTCCCCTCGGGGAGATGGAGCGGTATATAAATAAAGTTGTTGTTGTTATTATTATTATTATTATTATTATTATTATTATTATTATTATTATTACTAGCTCTCCCCTGCCACACATTGCTGTGGCCCAGTCTCATGAGCTGGAAAAGAAAGTAATGGTTTCTAATCTATGTAATTTCTTTATGCGTGTAGGTAAATGATATTTCTTCTTGTTTCTTTGTCATTGTTGATGTGGAGAGTGTCTGGTTTGCCTACTCTGGAATATGCAACATATCATAGTCCTTCTTTAGGGTTCCCTTTCAAATCTATGATACTATATCTCTCTGTGTGTCAATCATATATATCTATCTATATCTATGGCTGGATGGCTCTCTGTCAGGAGGGCTTTGATTACGTTTTCTTGCCCTGGTGAAGGGAGTTGGACTGGATGGCCTTAAGTATTTTCTGTTGGTCATGGGGGTTCTGTGTAGGAAGTTTGCCCTGATTCTGTCGTTCGTGGGATTCAGAATGCTCTTTGATTGTAGGTGAACTATAAATCCTAGTAACTACAACTCACATATGTCAAGGTCTATTTTCCCCAAACTCCATCTGTGTTCATATCTGGGCATATGGAATATTCGTGGCAAGTTTGGTCCAGATCGATCATTGTTTGAGCCCAAAGTGCGCTCTGGATGTAGGTGAACTACAACTCCCAAACTCAAGGTCAATGCTCACCAAACCCTTCTAGTGTTTTCTGTTGGTCATGGGAGTCCTGTTATACCACGTTTGGATCAATTCCATCATTGGTGGGGTTCGGAATGCTCTTTGATTGTAGGTGAACTATAAATCCCAGCAACTACAAGTCCCAAAAGACAAAATCAATTTTTTTGAGTGAAGGACATACATTGGGTTGTTAGGTGTATGCTGTCCAAATTTGGTGTCAATTGGCCCAATGGTTTTTGAGTTCTGTTAATCCCACAAACGAACATTACATTTTTATTTATATAGATAATAATTATAATAATAATAATAATAATAATAATAATAATAAAAATTATTATTCCTGTGGGTTTACAGCTTTGAATCAATAGAGGTGGAGAGAAACCCCAGTCCAATTGGTTGTAAATTGCTGTTTTCCTCCCCCCCTCAACCCCCCCCCCCCCTTATATTTCTAGGTGTTCAATTTATGTGGGATTGCTGTTGTGAATCTGTGAAAAAAACACGGAAATCTGCCGGCTCCGGCTGCATCCTTGCCCACTGCATGGGCCTGGGGAAGACCCTGCAGGTAGGTTTCCTTGCTCCTTCCACCTTCTTCCTGCCCATATGACCCTGGGTGTCATCATCACCATCATCATTTTGTGTTGTCAACACCTTCTCCAGACTCACAGAAAGGCCAATCCTCCCACAAACATTGAATTGCTTTCATCTGTCATGTCCACTCGCATCTCAGCACCCTGCAAGAAGCACATTATTTCTCTCTTATCAGAAAAGATGGGATATGTCAACATAATAAGTCAGCAAGAAACTCTCATATGACAATTCTAAAGCTTGGCAAAAATTGGTACATAAAACTAAGAGTAATGCCTCAGTCAGGTCAACGTTGGAAGGAATGTCTCAGTCAGGTCAACGTTGGAATTTGATCACGGTCTTGCTTCAAAGTGCTCTTAGTTTTATGTACCAAGTTTTGAGTCTCCATATGGAGACTCAAAGGGGCTATTTATCTATTATTAGTATTAGAATGTGCAAAATCAGCATAGGAAACTCCAAAAGTGACACTCTACCAATACTACACATCTCTATGTTTTAACATTTCAGCATTTCTTGAAATCACACAGTTTAAACAATAAGCAATTTTCACACCATATAACATAGGTTATTTACATAATAGAGTACAATAATATAATAATAAATAGAGTAAAATAATAAATGTAATAAAATGAAAATAATAAGAGTACAATAATATAATAATAAATAGAGTAACATAATAATAAATAGAATGAAATAATAAATGTGATAAAATAAAAATAATAGAGTAAAATAATATAATAATAGAGTAAAATAATAAATGTAATAAAATAAAAATAATAGAGTAAAATAATATAATAATAAATAGAGTAAAATAATAAATGTAATAAAATAAAAATAATAGAGTAAAATAATATAATAAATAGAGTAAAATAATAAATGTAATAAAATGAAAATAATAGAGTTAAATAATAGAATAATAAATAGAGTAAAATAATGAATGTAATAAAATAAAAATAATAGGGTAAAATAATGCAATAATAATAGAGTAAAATAATAAATGTATAAAATAAAAATAAGAGTACAATAATATAATAATAAATAGACTAAAATAATAAATATAATAAATATAATAAATAAATATATAAACATAATAAAATGAAAATAATAGAGTAAAATAATATAATAATAAATAGAATAGAATAATAAATGTGATAAAATCAAAATAATAGGGTAAAATAATAAAATAATAAGAGTAAAATAATAAATGTAATAAAATGAAAATAATAGAGTACAATAATATAATAGAATAAAATAATAAATGTAATAAAATGAAAATAATAGAGTAAAATAATAGAATAATAAATAGAGTAAAATAATAAATGTAATAAAATAAAAATAATAGGGTAAAATAATGGAAATGTAATAATAACAGCAATAATAGAGTAAAAATGTAAATCTAATCATAATAATAGAGTAAAATAATAGAGTAAAATAATGGAAATGTAATAATAATAATAATTGAGTAAAATATTAAATGTAATAATAATAATAATAATAATAATAATATCAGTAAAATAATAAATAACCTTGACTCAAGTATAAGCTGAGGGGGGGGGGGTGTTCAACTTAAAAAAGGGCTGAAAAGCTAACTTATACTCGAGTATATATGGTAATAATAATAATACTGGTTGGATGGAGGTAAGTTAATACTGTCGCTGTTGATTCATTGATTTCTGTCCCACCACTGTTCAAAAATGTCAATATAAGTATGGATAGAAAGGTGATTTAAAAGCAATTAAACCACGTTTAAAGTTGAAAAACATTTACACTCGTGAAAAGACTTCACGTCAAGCTTAGAAACAGCAATGCCCAACATTACAAGGCCTTCTCAGTCATTTTCTAGAAGTACAATGACCTAAATAGGGACAGAGTGACAAAATCAGGGAGCAGCCACCAAGAAGGCCCTGTGTCCAAAGGGTCTCACCATTTTAAGTGTTTTATAAGGGTATTGGGTATCCCTTTTTTGCAACTTTGTGAGATAGACTGAGGCGTCATGCTTAACTTCATAACTCAGACCCAGCTTGCAAAGAAAGGTTCATTGCTACATACAGAACAATTCTTTTCCCGAAGGGGATTTGCTGCTAATTTTTGAAATACCTTCTTTTTTTTTTTTTTTTAAAAGGCATCTATATTAACGCTGGATGTGCTTGTCTTTCTCTCTCTTGAAGGTAGTCAGTTTCCTCCATACCATCCTGTTGTGTGACAAACTGGATTTCAGTACCGCTCTTGTGGTTTGTCCCCTGAACACAGCCCTGAACTGGCTGAACGAATTTGAGAAATGGCAGGAAGGCCTGGACGACAGCGAGAAGCTGGAGGTATGTGCTGCTCGAGATAAGTTCGCCCTATTGTTTCACGATCCCTTGCCTTCCCCACCCTTAGAAATAATTGTCGTACACCAAAGCAGGAACCCCTCTGACTTTGGTAAAATCAGCAAGCAGTTTATTTAAGAATATATGTAGGAAAAGCAGTAAAAATAGCAGAACAGTAAAGTTCCAAAACAAAGGATAATCCATTAATGTGTTGTTGAAGGCTTTCATGGCTGGAATCACTGGATTGTTGTAGGTTTTTTGGGCTGTATGGCCATGTTCTAAAAGCATTCTCACCTGACATTTCACCTGCATCTATGGCAAGCATCCTCAGAGGCGAAACATCAGGAGAAAATGCTTTTAGAACATTTATTTATTTATTTATTATTCGAACTTCTATGCCGCCACTCCCCTGGGGCTCGGAGTGGCTTATAAGAACAGGCTAAAATCTAACACAATTTAAAACAGCAATATCAAAAATCAAAGGCCTGTCGAAACAGATATGTCTTACATGCCCTGCGGAAAGCTGATAAGTCCTGCAATCAGGTGGCAGAGTATTCCAGAGCGATGGTGCCACTGCTATAAAGGCTCTGCGCCTGGTTGCTGTTAGACGCAAGGTCTTGACATTGGGAATTTCCAACAAATCTTGGTCCTCAGAACAGAGGGATCTCTGGAGTTGGTAGGGGGTGAGGCGGTCCCAAAAAACCGACAACAACCCACATTCTTACTTAGGTGATCCCTCATAGCCCGAGGATGATAGTCCTCCAAGTGTAGTGTCTTGGTGGATTTGTAGGCGGCTGTGGAGCCCTATTCTTGATCCGCATGATCATCCACTACCGCCTCTTACACTGAGGCGAACTAACTGTTGAGGCCTACTCACGCTAAGGCCTACTAACACAGAGAGGTCCTTCTCCTATAGAGACCTCTCACAGACTGAGGCGAACTAACACTGAGGCCTTCTCACACCGAGGCCTCTCACAGACTGAGGTCTGCTAACACTGAGGGCTCCCTCAGGCACACCTTCTTATATAGAACTGCAGCTTTTGCAGAGCCATTGTGCCCATTTAACTCTTTCAGTGCTTGACTCCCATTTTTGAAAGTAAAAATACCTATTGAATATTTCTGTCATTCTTTTCCTCCCCCTCCATCCGTGAAGGTGAATGAGCTGGCCACAGTCAAGCGGCCTCAGGAGCGAGGCTACATGCTGCAACGGTGGCAGGAAGAGGGCGGCGTCATGATCATCGGCTATGAAATGTACCGGAACCTGGCCCAAGGGAGGAACGTCAAGAGCAAGAAGCTGAAGGAGATCTTCAACAAATCCTTGGTTGATCCAGGTAAGCAGGACATCCTACCAAAACTCCATCTGTCCCAGTTGCACCTACACATTCGGCCACACTCTCCCGCCCAAGAACGCTCCCTCTTTTCAGCCCACTTAGTTCCCTTGACGATTCACTCTCCACTCTGTCATCAGAAATATCCCTACAGGCCGTCCAAGGGAAATTATACTCCAGCCCCGCTTCCTCAGAGAGTTGACTAGCCACAGATCCTAGACACGCGGGGGGGGGGGGGGGGGGGAGGGGTTCCGGAGGAGGGGGGCACCATTCAGGTCGTGTGTGGGAGGAGATTTGCTGGTCACCAATGTCCCAGGGAGAAGCGCAACAGAGTCCTTGCGACCCTGGCAAAGGTAGGAAGTGGTAGACTCCATGACAGACCCCCTGGCCTTAAGGTTCTGCTGGTAAATGCCAGATCTGTCAATGGAAAGACCACCGCCATCCAGGACTTGATCTGGGATGAGGGGCAGATCTGGCTTGCATTACTGAGGCCTGGTTGGACGAGTTGGGTGGGGTAAATCTCACCCAGCTATGCCCACCGGGTTCGGGGTGCACCAGCAGGCCAGGCTTGGGAGGCGGGGAGGAGGAGTCGCAGTAGTCTTTCGGCAATCCATCGCCGTGGTCAGATGCTCTGTTCCGCAATCATCTGGGTTCAAGTGTGTCCACCTGAGGGTGGGGAACCGTGATAGCTTGGGCTTTCTGCTGGTCTACCGCCCACCCCGTGACTCAGCAGTCTCCCTGACTGAGCTAGCAGAGGTGGTCTCCTACTCAGCCTTGGTCTCCCAGCGCCTGGTTGTGCTGGGAGACTTTAACATTCATGCCAAGACCTCCTTGACTGGTGCAGCTCAGGATTTCATGGCTGCCATGACGACCATGGGGCTCTCACAAATTATATCTGGACCCACCCATCAAGCTGGACATACACTCGACCTAGTTTTTGTGGTGGACAGTGTAAGGGTCAGAGTGGAAGAACAAAACATCCTTCCTGTGTCATGGTCTGATCACTATCTGATCAGTTTTAGACTTTCTGCGACTCCTAACCTCTGCAGGGGTGGAGGACAAATTAAGATGGTCCGCCCCAGGAGACTGATGGATCCGAAGGGATTCCTGAGGAATCTTGGAGTTCTTCCTGCCATGGAGCCTGGCGATCCTGTCGATGCCTTGGTTGAGCACTATAACAGTGAGATGACCAGGGTGATAGATACGATCGCTCCCGAACGCCCCATCATGTTGCATCATGACATGCTGTCTCCTTGGTTTACCAAGGAGTTGGCTGTGATGAAACGCACGAGAAGGGGGCTAGAGTGCATTTGGAGGAAATCTCGAGACGTTTCTGACCAAGCACGGGCTACAGCCCGTATAGCGTCATGACTGCCCGTATAGCGTCTGCAGCAAAAAGATCATCGGCGCTGTTTCGGGTCGTTGGGGAACTCCTTCAGCCACCTGCGGTGGAGGAGACTTTCGATGACCCAACAGCTCGGTGTCGTGAGTTTGCACACCATTTTGCAGGCAAAGTTGCTCAGATACGCCTTGAGTTGGACTCCAATTTCATCACAGTGCCAGGGGATGTGATTGAAGCACCTGCTTGTGGGATTCTTTTAGGCTTGTTCTTCCTGAGACCGTGGAGGAGGTCCTTGGTGCTGTGGGGGCAACCACGTCGGCTTTAGACCCTTGCCCGTCTTGTCTAATTAAATCGGCCAGGGAGGGGTTGGTTGATTGGTTTGTGTTGATCATTAATGCATCATTGGAGCAGGGTTTTTTTCCATCTCGGCTAAAACAGGCTGTGGTTCGTCCACTCCTTAAAAAGGTCTCCCTTGACTCCACGGTGCTGAACAATTACAGACCGATCTCCAACCTCCCTTTTCTGGGCAAGGTGCTGGAGCGGGTGGTCTCCTCCCAGCTTCAGGGCTTTCTAGACGACATCAACTACCTAGATCAATCACAGTCTGGTTTCAGGCCTGGTCACGGTACCGAGACAGCCTTGGTCGCCTTGGTGGATGACCTCCGTAGAGAGCTGGACAGGGGGCACAACCTGGGGATCACAACCAGACACAGTGAAGACATCTGCCCTTGCGCTATGCTACTCTGCTGCTGAGTATGCATGCCCAGTGTGGAACACATCTCATCACACTAAAACAGTGGATGTGGCTCTTAATGAGACATGCCGCATTATCACGGGGTGTCTGCGACCCACACCACTGGAGAAATTACACTGCTTAGCCGGTATTGCACCACCTGACATCCGCGGGGAAGTAGCAGCCAATAGTGAAAGGACCAAGGCAGAGACATCTCCAGCTCATCCCCTGTTTGGGTATCAGCCAGCACGTCAACGACTTAAATCAAGACATAGTTTTCTTAGAACTACAGAGACACTCGCTGGAACACCCCAGCAAGCGAGAGTCCAAAAGTGGCAGGCCCAAACCCAGCACCTCAATTCATGGGTGATACCAGATGAGAGACTCCCCCCTGGGCACTCAGAAGACTGGGCGACTTGGAAGGCGCTGAACAGATTGCGCTCTGGCACCACGAGATGCAGAGCCAATCTTAAGAAATGGGGCTACAGGGTGGAATCCTCGGCATGCGAGTGCGGAGAAGAACAAACCACTGACCACCTGCTGCAATGCCCCTGAGCCCTGCCACATGCACGATGGAGGACCTTCTTGCGGCAACCCCAGAGGCACTCCAAGTGGCCAGATACTGGTCAAAGGACATTTAACCAAATACCAAATTTACAAAATCTGTGTGGTTTTTTTTCTTTCTTTTTTTTTCTTTTTCTTTTTAATCTCTGTGTTTGCTTTGCTCTGTTAGAATTGTAATACAATGGTTGCTGATGACACGATAAATAGGGGGAGTGTGACTCTGTTGGTTCTCTTGGACATCTCAGCGGCTTTCGATACCATCGATCATGGTATCCTTCTGGGACGACTCTCTGGGATGGGTCTCGGGGGCACGGTTTTGTCCTGGCTCCGGTCCTTCCTGGAGGGTCGATCCCAGATGGTGAAGCTGGGAGAGGCCTGCTCGGACCCCTGGCCTTTGACCTGTGGGGTCCCGCAAGGCTCCATTCTGTCTCCTATGCTTTTTAACATCTACATGAAACCGCTGGGAGAGGTCATCCGGTGCTGCGCATGTTTAGCCTGAAGAAGAGAAGGCTGAGAGGAGATATGATAGCCATGTATAAATATGTGAGAGGAAGCCACAGGGAGGAGGAGGGAGCAAGCTTGTTTTCTGCTTCCCTGGAGACTAGGATGCGGAACAAGGGCTTCAAACTACAAGAGAGGAGATTCCATCTGAACATGAGGATGAACTTCCTGACTGTGATAGCCCTGGAGTGTGGTGGAGGCTCCTTCTTTGGAGGCTTTTAAGCAGAGGCTGGGTGGCCATCTGTCAGGAGTGATTTGAATGCAATATTCCTGCTTCTTGGCAGGGGGTTGGACTGGATGGCCCAGGAGGTCTCTTCCAACTCTTTGATTCTATGAACCTACTGATGCTCGTAAATAGAAAAAGGAACATTCCAGAAGAACTGATAAATCGCAACTTTGAATGCCTTTTTAGAGAAGAGTGGAAGTTACAAACGTGTGTGTGTGTGTGTTTTGTGATTTTTTTTTAGTATTATTGTGTTGGACTTTGCACACACCCCCTTTCCCCCCCTCTCTATCTTTTGTCTCTTTCTCTTCTTTCTTTATTCTTACAAATGTAATGCTGCTGATTTTATCATTGTATTTTTGAAAATTTTAATAAAAATATTTATATATATATATAAAAAGACTACAGGCTGTGTGCTGTTTGGTGTCTTGAGCAAGGTGATTCTACTCTGAGGTGCGACACTAAGGCCTTCTCATAGACTAAGGCCTACCTCACACAGAGGCTTCTCTCACGGACGAAGACCTTTCTCCCACTGAGGTTTACCTTAGACTAAGGGCTACTAAGCTATGGGCATAATTGCTTAATATAGAACTGCGGCTTTTGCTGAATCCTTGCATCCATTTATCCCTTTGAGTGCCTAACTCACATTTTTGTAATTAAAAATACCTAGTTAATTTTCAATATTTCTGACATGAACATGACCTGATCTATCATGACTTTATGAATATTGCTCGCTTGCTTATTAGATAACATTTCAAAACAGGTATTTCCCTTTGCACCTTGCACTAAAGGAGTGCAGAAGGCAATGCTTTTTCCTTCTGTTGACAAAGAAGAGAGTAGAGTTATTTCTAGAGCGTGCCGCACACAGGAGGACATGTTTTTTGCAGCAGCAATGAAGGATAATTGTTGGCGTCTTGTTTCCTTTCTTTAAAAACCAGGTCCTGATTTTGTGATCTGTGACGAAGGACACGTGTTGAAAAACGAGGCTTCTGCTGTGTCCAAAGCGATGAATTCCATCCGATCGAGAAGGAGGATCATCCTCACTGGGACGCCGCTGCAGAACAACCTCATCGAATGTGAGTCCATTTCTGGGGGAGGCGGGTGCCAAACAGTTGGGCTTTGTGGTTCAATATGGCGAGACATTGCTTGTCAGGCGTGTTGTATTCTACTGGGCCATGGAAGTATTTACAGAACCATGGTACACATTTTCATGAGGATCCATCCAGACTAAGGGTCACTATAATTGGCAAAATACTTACCCACTCTTCCTTATTTTCCCCTTTAGTTTTTATTCAGAAATAAAGAAAAATAAAATAGAAGGACGACAACAACAACATTATATTATGCCCTATTCTGCTCTGGTTAGACCACACCTGGAATATTGTGTCCAATTCTGGGCAGCACAATTCAAGAGAGATATTGACAAGCTGGAATGTGTCCAGAGAAGGGCGACTAAAATGATCAAGGGTCTGGAGAACAAGCCCTATGAGGAGCGGCTTAAGGAGCTGGGCATGTTTAGCCTGAAGAAGAGAAGGCTGAGAGGAGATAGGATAGGTAAAGGTAGTCCCCTGACATTAAGTCCAACCCCAGTCATGTCTGACTCTGGGGTGTGGTGCTCATCTCATTTTCTAAGCCGAAGAGCCAGCGTTGTACGTAGACACCTCCAAGGTCATGTGGCCAGCATGACTGCATGGAGCGCCGTTACCTTCCCGCCGGAGCGGTACCTATTGATCTACTCACATTTGCATGTTTTTGAACTGCTAGGTTGGCAGAAGCTAGGGCTGACAGCGGAAGCTCACGCCGCTCCCCGGAATCGAACCTGCGACCTTTCGATCAACAAGCTCAGCAGCTCAGTGCTTTAACCCACTGCGCCACCGGGGTTTCTAAAGTACTCGTGGTGAAAACTAGTGGGCGCTGGTGCTTTGCTTCTACAGTGTTGCTAAAGTTCTGGTGGTGAAAATTTCAAAACTCTATATCGAATCATTCATCAATCTGCAAACGCCTGACTCCACAGCCAGGATTATTTTCGCTGCCTCCTGAATGACAGGAGAGAGGGAGCAAACCATTTGCGCCCATACCTTGGGAAGTCTGACTTGGTCACAGTAGTCCACGCTCTGGTTACATCCCGTATAGACTACTGCAACACGCTCTACGTGGGGTTTATTTATTTATTTACAGCTTTTCTATTCCGCCCTTCTCCTCACCCCGCAGGGGACTCAGGGCTGATTACAGTGTACACATATATGGCATTCAATGCCAATTTTTGACATACAAACATATACAGACATTCACAGAGGCTTATTTAACTTTTTCTGGCCGCCAGGGGAGCTGTCGCTTTCATCGTCCATCTGCGACGCTGATGAAGCACTTCCGCATTCCCCGCATGCTTCCCCGCTGGAATGCTTTTGCTGGAGTCTTCTTTATGGCCTCATAAATCAGTTAATTTAGCCTCCCCACACTTTAAGGTGGTACCTTGTTTTCCTACTTGACAGATGCAACTGTCTTTCGGGTTGCAAAGGTCAACAACAGACTAGACACAATTGGTTGGAAACCCACTCCAACCCGGGCTGGCTTCGAACTCATGGCCTTTTGGTCAGAGTGATCTTCATGCAGCTGACACTCAGGCAGCTGCGCCACAATCCCGGTTGCCTTTGAAGACTGTCTGGAAGCTTCAACTAGTCCAGTGTTTCTCAACCTGGGGGTCGGGACCCCTGGGGGGGTCACGAGGGGGTGTCAGAGGGGTCGCCAAAGACCATCCGAAAACATAGTATTTTCTGTTGGTCATAGGGATTCGTGTGGGAAATTTGGCCCAATTCTATCATTGGTGGGGATCAGAATGATCTTTTATTGTAGGTGAACTATAAATCCCAGCAACTACAACTCCCAAATGCCAAGGTCTATTTTCCCCAAACTCCACCAGTGTTCATTCACATTACTCATGTTGAGTATTCATGGAAAGTTTGGTCCAGATCCATCATTGTGTGAGTCCATAGTACTCTCTGGATGTAGGTGAACTACAACTCCATACCTCAAGGTCAATGCCCACCAAACCCTTCCAGTATTTTCTGTTAGTCAAGAGTGTTCTGTTTGGCAAGATTGGTTCAGTTCCATTGTTGGAATTCACAATACTGTTTGATTGTAGGTAAACTATAAATCCCAGCAACTACAACTCCCGAATGACAAAATCAATACCCCCTCCCCAACCCCACCAGTATTCAAATTGGGACATATCACATATTTGTGCCAGATTTGGTCCAGTGAATGAAAATACATCCTGCATATCAGATATTTATATTATGATACATAACAGTAGCAAAATTGTAGTTGTGAAGTAGCAACAAAAATAATTTTATGGTTGGGGGTCACCACAACATGCGGAACTGTATTAAGGGGTTGCGGCATTAGAAAGGTTGAGAACCACTGAACTAGTCCAACAAACAGCAGCAGGAGTGGCGCTCAGGGAACATACAACCACTTTGTTGGGCCAGCTCCACTGGCTGCCAATTTGCTACCGGGCTCAATTCAAAATGCTGGCTTTGGCCTATAAAGCCCTAAACGGTTCTGGCCCAACTTACCTGTCCAAACGTGTCCTCTTACGAACCATCGAGGACTCTAAGATCGTCTAGGGAGGCCCTGCTCTCGGTTCTTCGTCACAAGTACATTTGGCGGGGACGAGAGACAGGGCCTTCTCAGTGGTGGCCCCTCGGCTATGGAACACCTTCCGTAGGGATATCAGATTTGCTCCC
Organism: Anolis sagrei; assembly: GCF_037176765.1. Taxonomy (NCBI): domain Eukaryota; kingdom Metazoa; phylum Chordata; class Lepidosauria; order Squamata; family Anolidae; genus Anolis; species Anolis sagrei. The sequence goes on along the minus strand of NC_090030.1, from coordinate 33,179,768 downwards.
TCCCTCTTAACATTTCGGAGGCAAGTTAAAACGTGGCTGTTCGAGCAAGCGTTTACAAATGCAGAGTAGCTAATATAGGAAATCGACAATCTATATAAATAAAAATGTAATGTTCGTTTGTGGGATTAATAGAACTTAAAAAAGCACTGCGGGAATTGACACCAAATTTGGACACAATACACCTAACAACTCAATGTATGTCCTTCACTCATAAAAACACAGCAGAACGCAGCAGAAGGGACTTAAAAGCCCCAAAAAGCTAAATGACGGAAAGCTAAATGACAATACAGACAAAAGGGAAGAGGGAGGGAAGGGGAGGAAAGAAAGAAAGAAAGAAAGGTAGAAGGAAGCATGGAAGCAAAGAGAGAAGGAAGGAAAGAGGTAGAGAAGGAAGAAAGGAGAGAAAGAGGGAGGGAAAGAAAAAGGGGGAAGGAAGGAAAGTTAGGAAGGAAGGAAGGAAGGAGAGAAGGAAAGAAAAAAGGAAAAGAAGGAAGGAAAGAGGGAGCGAAGGAAGGGGGGAAGATGTAGAGAAAGAGGGAGCGAAGGAAAGAGAGAAGGAAGAAAAAAGGAAAAAAAGGAAGGAAAGAGGGAGCGAAGGAAGGGGGGAAGATGTAGAGAAAGAGGGAGTGAAGGAAAGAGAGAAGGAAGAAAAGAGAGACAGCAGAAGAGAAAGAAAAAGGAGGGAGGAAGGAAAGAGATAGAGAAGGAAGAAGAGAAGGAAAAACGGGAAAGCAGGAAGGAAAGAGGGAATGAAGAAAGGAGGGAAAGCAGGAGAGAAAGGGAAGGTTGGCCACAGCAACGCGTGGCGGGTACAGCTAGTGCTTGATAATCATGAGTCACTAATGATGTTTGTATTGCTTTTGTGGTGTTTTGTATTGTTTAATGTTTTAATCTGTATTCTGTTTTTATATACACTGATTTGTTGAAAACCGCCTTGAGTCGTCGGTTGGCTGAGAAAGGCGGCATACAAACACAGTAAACCAATAAATAAATAAATAATCTCCCTGGGGAGAGAGTTCCATAGCCGGGGGGCCACCACAGAGAAGACCCTGTCTCTCGTCCCCACCAAACGCGCCTGCGAAGGTGGTGGGACCAAGAGCACGGCCTCTCTGGAAGATCTTATTGGGGAAAATACGTTCGGACAGGTAAAAAGTTGGGCGGCCATGTTAAGTGTATTGCCTCAGAAACAACAAAGGGGCTTGTGTCCCCTGGAAGGCCACCAGGTTTCCTTTGGCACTAATCTGTCATGGACTCCAGACTCAGTCAGCTCACAAAAGCTGATCTTCGCCGGGAACTGGACAGGGGGAGTGTGTCCCTGTTGGTTCTGCTGGACCTCTCATACCATCGACCACGGTATCCTTCTGGGACGCCTCACGGGAATGGGACTCGGGGGTACTGCTTTGCAGTGGCTCCAGTCCTTCCTCGAGGGCCACTCCCAGAAGGTGTTGCTAGGGGACTCCTGCTCGACCCCGCGGCCATTGTACTTTGGGGTCCCGTAGGGCTCAGTACTGTCCCCTATGTTGTTCAACATATACATTAAGCCGTTGGGGGAGATCATACAGAGTTTCGGGGTGTGGTGTCATCTCTACGCAGACGATGTCCAACTATGTCACTCCTTTCCACCTCTTGGATTCTTCGCTTACACTTGAGGCTCAGGTGTCGGCGGTATCCGGGAGGGCTTTTGCGCAATTGAGACTCGTGCGCCAACTGCGACCATACCTCGTGAAGGCTGACCTGGCCGGGGTGGTCCACGCCTTGGTCACCTCTAGAATGGATTACTGCAATGCGCTCTACGTGGGGCTACCCTTGAAGACGGCTCGGAAACTGCAACTGGTTCAGCGTGCAGCAGCCAGGATGCTAACTGGAGCTCATTATCAAGAGAGGTCTACCCCTCTGTTTAAGGAGCTCCACTGGCTGCCTTTCATCTTTCGAGCCCAATTCAAGGTGCAGGTGCTTACCTACAAAGCCCTAAACGGTTTGGGACCACCCTACCTGCGTGACCGCATCTCCATCTACGAACCCACACGCTCGCTTCGATCATCTGGGGAGGCCCTGCTCGTGATCCCACCCACGTCGCAAGCGCGCTTGGTGGAGACACGGGACAGGGCCTTCTCCGTGGCGGCCCCCCGACTCTGGAACGCCCTTCCAAAAGATCTCCGACAGGCCCCCTCACTAGCAGTTTTCAGAAGGAATTTGAAAACTTGGCTGTTCCGTTGTGCCTTCCCGGATTAGGAATCCCCATCCCAAGTCCTAGTAGCGCTTTAGCACAATTAACATTGCTGCACACCGTACTTTAATTCCTACGCCCCTCCTGCCATTTCAGCACTTTTAACCTTGTACCCCTCTCGCCGGCCGAACCAGTTTTAATATGTCTTGATGTATTGTTATTGCTGTCTCGCTAATTTTTGATTTTGATTTTGAGCTTGATTTGCTTTTTTGATTTTTGATTTGCTTTGTTATTACTTGTTATGTTTTCTATTGTATCGTGTTTTATGGCTTCGGCCTGTGTAAGCCGCATCGAGTCCTTCGGGAGATGCTAGCGGGGTACAAATAAAGTTAATAATAATAATAATAATAATACTAAGGAGGCTGTTCAAGTCCTGAGCCTGTGCTTGGCTGCTGTAACGGACTGGATGAGGGCTAACAGATTGAAACTAAATCCAGACAAGACAGAGGTCCTCCTGGTCAGTCGAAAGGCCAAACAGGGCATAGGGTTACAGCCTGTGCTTGTCGGGGTGACACTCCCCCTGAAGACGCAGGTTCGCAGCTTGGGGGTGATCCTGGACTCATCTCTGAGCCTGGAGCCCCAGGTCTCGGCGGTGGTCAGGGGAGCTTTTGCACAACTAAAACTTGTACGCCAGCTGTGCCTGTACCTCGGGAAGTCTGACTTGGCCACGGTGGTCCACGCTCTGGTTACATCCCGTATAGACTACTGCAACGCTCTCTACGTGGGGTTGCCTTTGAAGACTCCCCGGAAGCTGCAATTAGTCCAATGAGCGGCAGCCAGATTGCTAACAGGAGCGGGTTACAGAGATCATACGACCCCTCTGTTATGCCAGCTCCACAGGCTGCCAATTAGCTTCCGAGCACAATTCAAAGTGAGGAATGAGCCCCAGTTCCATCAATGTTTAACATTTACACAAAGGACCAGCCACTGCCAGAAGGGACAGAGAGTTTCATCTATGCTGACGATCATGCCATCACCGCTAAAGCAGGGCGCTTTGAAATGGTTGAACAGAAACTCTGAACTCTCAAGTGTCCATAGCACTGAGGAATGAGCCCCAGCTCCATTAATGTTTAACATTTACATAAAAGATCAACCACTGCCAGAAGGGACAGAGAGTTTCATCTATGCTGACGATCATGCCATCACTACTCCAGCAGGGAGTTTTGAAATGGCTGAACAGACACTCTCTGAACTCTCAGGTGTCCACAGCACTGAGAAATGAGCCCCAGCTCATTCCTCAGTGCATCAAGGTTGTTAAGATCTTCCTCAGAAGATCTTAACAACCTTGATGGTTCGTAAGGGAGAATCCGTTTGGACAGGTAAACTCCGGCCCAATTTACCTGTCCAAACGGATTCTCCCCTATGAACCATCAAGATTGTTAAGATCTTCTGGAGGGGCCCTGCTCTCGGTCCCACCACCTTCGCAATCACGATTGGTGGGGATGAGGGACAGGGCCTTCTCGGTGGTGGCCCCTCGGCTCTGGAACTCTTTCCCACTGGAGATTAGAACTGCCCCTTCTCTCCTGACTTTTAGAAAGCTGGTGAAAACTTGGCTTTGGAATATAGCATTTGATGAGTGAGTCAATAACTCGTGACCACACGGACGGATGGTGTTGAATTGTGATTTCATTCTGACGTCTTGGCCTTATGTAATTACATGTTTGTATTTTAATGTATTTTATGGATTAGTGTATTATGAAGTGTGATGTTTTTATACTATTGTGGGCTTTTGCTTTGTGACTCCTCAGATCACTGCATGGTCAACTTCATCAAGGAGAACTTGCTGGGGTCCGTCAAGGAGTTCCGAAACCGATTTATCAACCCGATCCAGAATGGTCAGTGCGCCGATTCCACTCTTGCTGATGTCCGGGTGATGAAGAAGCGCGCGCACATCCTCTATGAAATGCTGGCTGGCTGCGTTCAGGTACGCGCGTTCGTTGTTTCTCGTATTTTGTGCCATTCAAAGCCTTTGGGTTCTGACCCTTCAGCCGTAGCCACTCTGGAGTTCTGATAGACTTGTTGCTGTTGGCAGAAGCTACTTTCCCCCCAAATCTGTTGTTCCTGTTAAGCAGAAAGAAAATGTTTCTCATTGCATATTGTTTTCTTTTATTATTATTATTATTATTATTATTATTATTATTTGGAATATGTTGCTCCCTAGATTGGAGCAGATAGAAAGAAAAGAAAAAATGAAAAAACAAAAATATATCGTTGAAAGGAACCAGTATTCAGGAGATTTTACCCCAGTTCCCAATTTTAAAAAGACTTAGCCAATCTGCAATGGAGGTTGCCGATTAGGAACCAAATTTACCATCAAGTTGGAAGGGAGGCTGTTCAATTGCACCTCCTCCTTTATTAAGAAAGTAATAACTTAGTAGTAATTACACTGTATATACTGTAGCGTGACTGGAGAGAAGAATGTAGATTTATTTGGTTACTTTTCCCTGCGTTTCTGCCACCACGTGAGGTAAGTTGTAATATTGTGAGAAATGGCACTTTGTACACAGAATAGACGGAGCTGAGGCAATCTTCAAATAAAAGTTAACAATTTTATTAAGTACACAGCGTGTGGTTGCAAGACGTAACTTTTCCTTGTTGCACTTGGAATAATACTTGTAACTTTAACAGTTCATTCTTTCTAGTAACACAGTATCTTTCTGACGTAGAGCACTTGTTTCAGACAAAGTTTCCATACAGGGATGTTTCCCTTAGTTGATCCTCCCTAGATCAAATACTAAGTAAACTATTCTTTAGCCTCTCCTTAGACTAATAGAATTCCAGCTATGTTTCACCATTCGGCTGCACTAGCCTGAGAAACTTCCAATAGCCAAACCCAGCTTTTCAAAGCCTCAAAGCTTTGCTTCACAAGTCACTCCGCCACCTTTCCTTTCCTTCTCTCCCAACTCCTAACTCCTCACTCCTCTGAACCTAACTCCTGACTACTCACTCCTCTAAACCTAAACCCCTAACTGATTTTTAACTGTCGTTTTTTCAAACTCTCCCCTCTAAGCTCCTCCCACTTCCCTCTCTCCTGCATCGGTCTCCGTGGCAATGCACATGGAGGACTCCTCTGACTTAGGCCACTCCAGCATTACTGCAGCCAATCTAAACACAAATACAGTTAAAATCATACAATTTATAATCAACTCCTGTACAATCATGATTACATGGAAAGAGTGGGAACAATATTTATATAGTGAAGTGAAGTAGGGAAGCGAGAGGAGGAGGAAAGAAAAGAAAAAAGTAAAAAAAAAAAAACCATAGTGCCATTTAAAACACTTCCAGGATCTCCCAGGATAGAGAGAGTTTGGTAATGACCTTAAGTCCTTTGTTGTATTTTCATCGTATTGTTTAATCGCCGGCTTCTCGTTGATGATCCTTTGAGTTTCTTCAGGAAACAGTGCTGATATAAATTTCTTTATTTCTCTCTTTGATATACTCCAGAAAATTTCCCCAGTTCGTTTTGAGTGGTTTCGTCGTGTTTTGTGATATTTTTTGTGTCAGGATATCCATATTCATAATATCCCATACTTTTAACAACCATTGTTCTATCGTAGGGATATCTCCTGATCTCCAGATTCTAGCCAATACTATTCTCGCAGCGGTGGTGAAATAAAAGAATAATTTTTCTAGATTTTTATCCTTAATGGAGTCTATTATTCCCAGTAACATTGACTCTGGTTTAAATTCTATTTTTATCTTCAATATTGTTTTGATCTCGTTATAGATTTCATGCCAATATTTTTTAATCATTTTGCAATTCCACCACATATGAAAATAATTACCTTTATGATTTCCACATTTCCAGCACGTATCGGTTATTTTTCCTTTACTAAACTTTGCTATCTTTTCTGGAGTACGGTACCATCTATAAAAGGCCTTATACCAGTTCTCTTTAAGTTCAGATGCATAAGTATATTTTTCCTGTCGTAGTCAACTGCGAAATTGCACTTATGGTATTCCTGCGCCCGCGCAGGCCCAGCTTTCGGAACCTTCTAGACTTAAAAAGAAACATTTTGCTCCCCAGTCCCGCTCCCCCCGAGTATATAAGGTCCGTGGGCGGGACCAACCGTCAATTCTCTTTTTTCCGCCGAGAAAGTAGGCATCAGCTAGTGAACCTGTGATATATTGACTTGGACTGATCTTTGACAACGATTGCGATATCTGGCTCCCCGAACTTGGACTGAACGACGACTCTTTGACGAATCTGGCGCGGGTAGCTATTGAAATGGCGACCACTTCCTTTAAGAAGTGCACCAAGTGCCCAAACGTGTTACCCGACACAGATGGGCATGAACTATGCCTCGCTTGTTTGGGGGAAATCCACCTCTCCCAAACTTGTGCGATTTGCGCGGCCTTCACCCCGCAGACGTGGAAGAACCGCGAAACGCGCTTGAAGGCGGCCTTGTATGAAAGGGCTTTGCTACCCCCCCCGTCCCCGTCCCCGAGACCACCGCCGGAGCAGGAGGCACCCTCCTTACCTTCTGAGACGGCTCCCAAGAAGAAGGCCAAAAAGCCCAAAGAGAAGGCGCAAGATGGCCGCGCGGAACCGCAGGGCCGCAGTGCCTCCAAGAAGGAGGGAAAAACTCCACCGGAGGGCAGGCAGCGCCCCGTGCAGGCGCAACCTACGGCAAGCCTCCTCTTCCCGCCGGGAAGGCTGGCTCCGCCCCGGGACCTGAGCGCAAAGAACGCGCAAACTCGAGCATCCCCGGCGTCGACTGAGGCTCTCCCAGCGTCCTCGAGCCCGAGCCTCCCTTCTCCTCCTCCAGCCAACCGAGAGGCTCCCGAAACCGTGACTCCAGCAAGAGGGGCGGGAGTGAGCGCCTCGGCTAGCCCCGCCCCCACAGATCCGGCCCCGCCCGGAATGGGAGGAGCGGCTGCCATGGAAAGAGGAGGCGCGGACGCGCAAGAAGGAGCTGCCTCCGGCGTCGAAGAATGGGGCAGACCGCTCGGGATCGCGGGCCCCTCGATCTCGCCGAGCCCGAGAGGAGCCCTTTTGCCCCTCCCGAACCCGACTCCTTTGCCGGCTTCGCCAAGGAGGGAGGAGCGACACCGTAGACCTCGGAGGTCTAGATCTCCCTCCAGGCGAAGCAGATCTGCATCCAGACGAAGCAGAGCTTCCAGCCGTCGATACCGACGGGGATCGAGGGCCCGATCCAGGCGAACATCGTCGTTCCCCTCTGGACCTTATATACTCGGGGGGAGGGGGGGCGGGACTGGGGAGCAAAATGTTTCTTTTTAAGTCTAGAAGGTTCCGAAAGCTGGGCCTGCGCGGGCGCAGGAATACCATAAGTGCTATTTCGCAGGTGACTATTCAGGAAACTACGGTTACAGGTAAGCAACCCATATTTATTTTCCTACACCAAATTTCTTCCCATTCAGTCATGGTTTATGGGTCTACCTATATCTTGTGACTATTTAATCATGTTTCCTTTTAGCTGCTCCATTTCAGTTGACCAGATTAGTAGTTGCTGGTATATTTTTTTTATTAATTTTGCTTCCGTTTTTATTATTTTATCCCAAAAAGTTTCTTTCCTCTGGAATCCTATTTTGACATCTATTTTGAAGTTTTCTACTATTTGTTGGTATTGCATATTGTTTTCTTTTGCATTCCCTGATTGCAATTTGCCCTGCTCTCTATATTCGGTATCATGCGAATTCTTTGATTGTGTTTATTGTAATTTATTTATTTGTCGTGTCAGGACGACCAGTAAAATTATATTACATTTCTAACAGAACAAAGCAAACGAAGCAAACAATCTTTCTTTGAAGAATTTCAACAGAAACGGAGAAACCATGAAAATGAACAAAATCTGGCTACCAGTATTTAAAAACTCAAAAACTACAACAGCAAAACAACGGAGAGTAAACAATCAGACACATCAAATCACCATTCAAAGAAAGATTCCCCCAGGCACTTCCAAGCCATTAAATGCTAATCAAGGTGGTCAGTTGAAACATTCACACCTAGCTCCAGCAGACAAAAGTCCTTTGTCCCACCCTGGTCTTGTGCATACATATACGTATGCACAAGCACACACAAATATACACATGTTCACACACATAATATACATATACACATGCACACACAAATATACATATATACACAATATGCATATACACATATAAACGCACTAATACGCATATATATATATATATATATATATATCAAATCAAAATATTTATTTCGGTCATTGACCAGCACAGGAAATAGTGTCACATTTCCAGACAAACCTGGCATGCTTGGTACATTAAAAATATAAATATAACTACTAAAAACACAATATGGGTGAGGGAGCAGAAGGGAAGGGGAAACAAGGTAAAAACCATACAATGCCCAGATCCATCACCAAATTGCAGATTCAGGGAAGAAGATCACCGGACACACAGTTGACTTTTGGAACTAGTCATTCCCTGGCGGACTCTGCATGCTGCTGCACAGAACCTCGCAACACTGTAGGTTGTAGCTGAATTAGCATCTGCAAGTAGCAGGGAGGTATAAAATTGTCCCGAATGGCCTGGGTGCTTGTCTATGAGAGGTAAGATAAGCCTGGCACGGATATCCCTGTAGAACGGGCACTGAAGGAGCACATGTTCTATTGTTTCTACGTGACCCGAGTCACAGGGGCAGAGCCTCTCTGGGAAAGGGATCTTCCGGTAGCGGCCTTCAAGTACAGCTGATGGGAGAGCATGGCATCGGGCCAGGGTGAAAGCCCTTCGATGAATAGGAACCTCTAGGTATGTTAAATATGCCATAGGGGAGGCAAGGTATCTGCTGTCTTCACTGATAAGGAAGCTTGGAGCCGAGGCCAGATCTAGTTGGCGCTCTGTGTCTGTGATACGTTGTTTAATAAGTGCTTTGGCTTGATTGTAATCCATAGCTAGTAGTAGATCTGGAGAAAATCCCAACGAGGAGATTTTGGATGCTACCGCCTGCTTCCATGTGGATTGGAAGTCATCCTCCATGGTTAGTGGGGCAAGGCCAAGGGGTACACGGGACAGTCTGAGCCAGAGGTTAAGTATGGCCACCCACACCCTTATATATATATATATAAGGCTTGGGTAACCATGGAAAAATTTGGTTCTAAACTCGTTTTGTTTTTAGGGGGCCCTTGCGTTTCGTTTTTTTTAATAATTCCGAAATTTTCCTTTTAAAAATTTCGAAATATACGAAATTTTGTATAATTACGAATTGATTCGTTAATGTCGGACGCAATTGCACAATATGCTAAAAAAAACCTCCAAATGGGACAGGAGGAGCTTCTGAAGCTTCCCTCTCCCTCTGTTGTTGACTGTTGGTGTGATAATTTATTTTTTTATCACTGATAAAACAAACAACTATAAAACTTGCACCAGACATACGGAAATAATTACGAAACGATTACGAAACAGTTTTGAACCAATTACGAAGCAATTACAAAACAATACGAAATAAATTGGAAAAATTTGTTTCGATTTTTAATTACTCCTCACAGTAGTCCTGCATGGCTCAATATTGGATCGTAAGCTAATTTAAATACGAATTAATAACAAATTACGAAATTAACGAACAAAACCGCCCAAGCCTAGTGCATACATATACGTATGCACAAGCACACACAAATATACACATGTTCACACACATAATATACATATACACATTCACGCACAAATATACATATAAACACAATATGCATATACACATATAAACTCACTAATACACAAATACACACACATATATATGCAAACAAACATATATACACAAATATGCACACACACAAAACACATATACATAGACTGGGCCACAGCAACGTGTGGCAGGGGAAGGCTAGTAATACAATATAATAATATAACTATTATATATTATACGTGATATTATTAATAATGTTTCACTATAGTGGTATATTACAGTATAGTAATATATAACACTAATAAATAAATCAATAAATATAACTGGCTTCTCCTTAATGCTTCTTTTACAGAGGAAGGATTATACTGCACTAACCAAGTTCCTGCCCCCCAAATATGAGTATGTTCTCGCTGTTAGGATGACTCCTATCCAGTGTAAACTCTATCGGTACTACTTGGATCATTTAACAGGTAAGGTGGACATTGCGCAGTCCTTTGTGATACTTTACTTCCTTGGGTTTGTTTCTGTAGATGTCTGCTTCCTCTTTGCATTGCGCTGGGCGTTCTTTGGGGTCTTAATTTCATTTAATTTATTTAATTTTAGTTTGTTAAGTTATAATTGGTATTTATATGTTGGATTGTGTAAACTTTGTTAGCATGGATGTATTGTTGTTGTATTCGGGCATTGAATGTGTGCCTTTTCTGTTTGGAATCCACCCTGAATCCCTTTGGGGAAATAGAGCGGAATATAAATATTATTATTATTATTATTATTATTATTATTATTATTATCTGTACCCGCCAAGCGGGGAGATAGAGCGGAATATAAATAAAGTGTTTTTATTTATTTATTTATTTACACACGCCACTGAGTCCTTTTGGGGAGATAGAGCAGAATATAAATAAAGTTTTATTATTTTTATTTATTTATTTACTAGCTTGGGGACCCGGCGCTGCCCGGGTTATTAGAAAAAGTGGATAATGGAGGTTCTGTATGCCAAGTTTGGTCTTTATTGGTCATTGGATGATGGTTGCATTGTTTTCAGGAAGTGAGTGAAGGTACTTGAAGTCCCATCATCCATGGTCCCCCCTCCTCCAAACTGCAGCAGGATATAGAGTAGGTTATGGGGGCTCTGTGTGCCAAGTTTGGTTTTGATCAGTCATTGGATGCGGGTCGCAGTGGTTTCAGTAAGTGAGTAAAGGTGCTGCTGGTCCCATCATCCATGGTCCATCCCCTTAGAACTGCATTAAGATGTAGAGTGGGTCATGAGTACTCTGTGTGCCAAATTTGGATCTGGTCTGTGATTTGTAGGGGCTGCAATGTTCTGTGGGAAGTGAATTGGGTGAAGGTACTGCAAATCCCATCATTCATAGCCTATCCTGCCCTAAACAGCACCAGGTTGTAAAATGGGCCATTGGGCCTCTGTGTGCCAAGTTTGGTCCTGATCCGTCCTTGGTGTGGGCCACAGTGCTCTAAGGAAGTGAGTTAAAGAACTGCAAGTCCCATCATCCATGGTCCATCCTCCCTCAAACTGCACTAGGATGTTGAGTGGGTCTTGAGGGGGGTGTGTGCCAAGTTTAGTCTTGCTCTGTCATTGTTGGGGGCCACAAGGTGTTTTGGACTTCAACTCCAACCATTCCTGACAGCCTCAGGCCCCTTTCCTTTTCCCTCTACTACCTCAGAATGTTCTGGTGGCCAATCAGAGACCATATGCAAATATATATACACAAACACACATATATACACACAAAACGTACACAGAAAGAAGGAAGAAAGGAAGGAGAGAAGGAAGGAAATCAAGAAGGGGAGAGAAGGAAGGAAGGAGGGAAGGAGAGAAAGAAGGAAAAAACAAGGGTAGAGAAGGAAGGAAGGAAGGAAGGAGAGAAGGAGGGAAAGAAGGAGGGAAGGAGAGAAAGAAGGAAAAAATAAGGGTAGAGAAGGAAGGAAGGAAGGAGGGAAGGAGATAAAGAAGGAAAGAAAGAAGGGTAGAGAATGGAAGGAAGGAGAGAAAGGGGGAGAAAGAGGGAAGGAGAGAAGGAAAGGAAGAAAGAGAGAAGGAGGGAGAGAAAGAGGGAAAGGCAGAGTGAAGGAAATAAAGAAGGGAAGAAAGAAGGGTAGAGAAGGAGGGAAGGAGAGAAAGGGGGAGAAAGAAGGAATGAGAGAAGGAAAGAAAGAAAGAGAGAAGGAGGGAGAGAAAGGGAAAGGCAGAGGGAAGGAGATAAAGAAGGGAAGAAAGAAGGGTAGAGAAGGAAGGAAGGAGAGAAAGGGGGAGAAAGAGGGAATGAGAGAAGGAAAGAAAGAAAGAGAGAAGGAGGGAGAGAAAGAGGGAAAGACAGAGGGAAGGAGATAAAGAAGGGAAGAAAGAAGGGTAGAGAAGGAAGGAAGGAGAGAAAGGGGAAGAAAGAGGGAAAGGCAGAGGGAAGGAGATAAAGAAGGGAAGAAAGAAGGGTAGAGAAGGAAGGAAGGAGAGAAAGGGGGAGAAAGAGGGAAGGAAAGGAAGAAAGAGAGAAGGAGGGAGAGAAAGAGGGAAAGGCAGAGGGAAGGGAAGAAAGAAAGGAAGAGAAGGAAGGACGGAGAGAAGAAGGGAGAGACTGAAATAAGTGAAAGAGGGAAAGAAGGAGAGAAGGAACGAAATAGAGAAAGAAGGAGGGAAGGAAGGAAGGAAAGAGACAAGGAAGGATAGAACCAAAGAGCAAAGGAAGCAAGAAAAGAAATAGGTAGAGAAGGAAGAAGAAGGGCAAGAAAAAGAGGGAGGGAGGGAGGGAGGGAGGGAGGGAGGGAGGGAAGGAAGGAAGGAAGGAAGGAAAGAGAGAGAGAGAGAGAGAGAGAGAAACAGGGAGGGAAGGTTGGCCACAGCAACGCGTGGCGTGTACAACTAATACTGTAAATAAATAGGAAAGAGAGGGTTGTTTTGCACTGAGGCACGTGCTGCTTGGCCAAGGTGTCTCCATGTCCCTCCGCTCCTTTATTGCCAGGCGTCAGCAGCGAAGGCGGAAGGGGCAAAGCAGGAGCCAAGCTCTTCCAGGACTTCCAGATGTTGAGTCGGATCTGGACCCATCCCTGGTGCTTGCAGCTGGACTATATCAGCAAAGAGAACAAGGTAGGCCACCACTTCCTTTCTTCTTGCCTTCCTTTTCTCTGGTGAAGCTCTTCCGATGGCCAAGTCTCGAGGAGGCTACATGAATGGATAGACCTCCCTTTTGCTTGTCGTTGACGTGCTGGCTGATCCCCAAACAAGGGATGAGCTGGAGATGTCTCTGCCTTGGTCCTTTCACTATTGGCTGCCACTTCCCGGCGGATGTCAGGTGGTGCAATACCAGCTAAGCAGTGTAACTTCTCCAGTGGTGTAGGGCGCAGGCACCCCGTGATAATGCGGCATGTCTCATTCAGAGCCATATCCACTGTTTTAGCGTGGTGAGATGTGTTCCACACTCGGCATGCACACTCAGCCGCAGAGTAGCATAGCGCAAGGGCAGATGTCTTCACTGTGTCTGGTTGTGATCCCCAGGTTGTGCCAGTCAGCTTCTCTATGGTATTGTTTCTAGTGCCCACTTTTTGCTTGATATTCAGGCAGTGCTTCTTGTAGGTCAGGGGACGGTCCAGAGTGACTCCCAGGTCTTTGTGTGCGCTGCAATGCTCCAGTGGGATTCCTTCCCAGGTAATAATCCTCAGAGCTCGGGATACTTGTCTGTTCTTAAGGTGAAAGGCACATGTCTGTGTTTTAGATGGATTAGGGATCAGCTGGTTTTCCCTGTAATAGGCAGTAAGAGCACCTAGAGCTTCGGAGAGCTTCTTTTCAACCATCCCAAAGCTCCCTGCTTGAGTGGTGATGGCACGATCATCAGCATAGATGAAACTCTCCGTCCCTGTGTAAATGTTAAACATGGATGGAGCAAGCACGCTCCCCTGAAGCAGGCCATTCTTCTGTTTCTGCCATCTGCTTCTCTGGCCCTGGAACTCAACAAAGAAGCTCCTGTTTTGTAGCAGGTTTCCTATGAAGTGGGTGAGGTGGTCGTCCTTTGTGATACTATACATTTTTCTCAGGAGGAGGCGGTGGTGGTTCACAGTCTCATAAGCCGCTCACAGGTCTATGAAGACAGCTCCTGTGATCTGCTGCCTTTCAAAGCCATCTTCTATGTGCTGAGTCAGGTTCAGCTCTTGCGATGTGCAGCTTTTGCCTTTCCTGAAGCAAGGGCAGATATCTTCACTGTATCTGGTTGCGATCTCCAGGTTGTGCCAGTCCGCTTTTGTATGATATTATTTCTAGCGCTCACCTTTTGCTTGTTGTAGGGCAGAGAAGGAAGAGGAGGGCGACTTAAATGATCAAGGGTCTGGAGAACAAGCCCTATGAGGAGCGGCTTAAAGAGCTGGGCATGTTTAGCCTTCAGAAGAGAAGGCTGAGAGGAGACATGATAGCCACGTGAGGGGAAGTCCTAGGGAGGAGGGAGCAAGCTTGTTTTCTGCATCCTTGGAGACTAGGACGCAATGAAGCAATGGCTTCAGACTACAAGAAAGGACATTAGGAAGAACTTCCTGACTGTGAGAGCCGTTCAGCAGTGGAACTCTCTGCCCCAGAGTGTGGTGGAGGCTCCTTCTTTGGAGGCTTTTAAACAGAGGCTGGATGGCCATCTGTCTGGGGTGCTTTGAATGCAATTTTCCTGCTTCTTGGCAGAATGGGGTTGGGATGGATGGCCCAGGAGGTCTCCTCCAACTCTAGGATTCTATGACTCTAGAGAACGATTGCTAGATCTTGGGGATTCTGGGGCAGCTGTTGCAATGGTGATATGTTCCTGATGGTGCTGTGACTCAGACTTTTATTTATTTATAGTGTCATCAGCAACCATTGTATTACAATTCTAATAGAGCAAAACAAACACACAGATTAAAAAGGAAAAGGAAAAAAAAACCCCACAGATTTTGCAAATTTGGTATTTGGTTAAATGTCCTTCGACCAGTATCTGGCCACTTGGAGTGCCTCTGGTGTTGCTGGAAGAAGGTCCTCCCTTGTGCATGTGGCAGGGCTCAGGGTGCATTGCAGCAGGTGGTCGGTGGTTTGCTCTTCTCCACACTCGCATGCCGAGGATTCCACTTTGTGGCCCCATTTCTGAAGGTTGGCTCTGCATCTCGTGGTGCCAGAGCGCAGTCTGTTCAGCGCCTTCCAAGTCGCCCAGTCCTCTGTGTGCCCAGGGGGGAGTCTCTCATCTGGTATCACCCATGGATTGAGGTTCTGGGTTTGGGCCTGCCACTTTTGGACTCTCGCTTGCTGGGGTGTTCCAGCGAGTGTCTCTGTAGATCTAAGAAAACTATGTCTGGATTTAAGTCGTTGACATACTGATACCCAAACAGGGGATGAGCTGGAGATGTCTCTGCCTTGGTCCTTTCACTATTGGCTGCTACTTCCCGGCGGATGTCAGGTGGTGCAATACCGGCTAAGCAGTGTAATTTCTCCAGTGGTGTAGGGCGCAGTCACCCCATGATAATGCGGCATGTCTCATTCAGAGCCACATCCACTGTTTTAGCATGGTGAGATGTGTTCCACACTGGGCATGCATACTCAGCAGCAGAGTAGCATAGCGCAAGGGCAGATGTCTTCACTGTGTCTGGTTGTGATCCCCAGGTTGTGCCAGTCAGCTTCTCTATGATATTGTTTCTAGTGCCCACTTTTTGCTTGATGTTCAGGCAGTGCTTCTTGTAGGTCAGAGCATGGTCCAGAGTGACTCCCAGGTATTTGGGTGTGTTGCAATGCTCCAGTGGGATTCCTTCCCAGGTAATCCTCAGAGCTCGGGATGCTTGTCTGTTCTTAAGGTGAAAGGCGCATGTCTGTGTTTTAGATGGATTAGGGATCAGCTGGTTTTTCCTGTAATAGGCAGTAAGAGCACCTAGAGCTTCGGAAAGCTTCTGTTCTACCATCTCAAAGCTCCCTGCTTGAGCGGTGATGGCACGATCATCAGCATAGATGAAACTCTGTGTCCCTTCTGGCAGTGGCTGGTCATTTGTGTAGATGTTGAACATGGATGGAGCAAGCACGCTCCCCTGAGGCAGGCCGTTGTTCTGTGTCCGCCATCTGCTTCTCTGGCCCTGGAACTCAACAAAAAAGCTCCTGTTTTGTAGGAGGTTTCCTATGAGGCGGGTGAGGTGGTCGTCCTTTGTGATATTATACATTTTTCTCAGGAGGAGGCGGTGGTTCACAGTCTCATAAGCCTGTGATCTGCTGCCTTTCAAAGCCATCTTCTATGTGCTGGTTCAGCTCATAGGTTCAGCTCATGCAATGTGCAGCTTTTGCCTTTCCTGAAGCAAGGGCAAATGTCTTCACTGTATCTGGTTGTGATCTCCAGGTTGTGCCAGTCCGCTTTTGTATGATATTATTTCTAGCGCTCACCTTTTGCTTGTTGTAGGGCAGAGAAGGAAGAGGAGGGCGACTTAAATGATCAAGGGTCTGGAGAACAAGTCCTATGAGGAGCGGCTTAAAGCGCTGGGCATGTTTAGCCTTCAGAAGAGTAGGCTGAGAGGAGATATGATAGCCACGTGAGGGGAAATCCTAGTGAGGAGGGAGCAAGCTTGTTTTCTGCATCCCTGGAGACTAGGACGCAATGAAGCAATGGCTTCAGACTACAAGAAAGGACATTAGGAAGAACTTCCTGACTGCGAGAGCCATTCAGCAGTGGAACTCTCTGCCCCAGTGTGGTGGAGGCTCCTTCTTTGGAGGCTTTTAAACAGAGGCTGGATGGCCATCTGTCTGGGGTGCTTTGAATGCAATATTCCTGCTTCTTGGCAGAATGGGGTTGGACTGGATGGCCCAGGAGGTCTCCTCCAACTCTAGGATTCTATGACTCTAGAGAACGATTGCTAGATCTTGGGGATTCTGGGGCAGCTGTTGCAATGGTGATATGTTCCTGATGGTGCTGTGACTCAGATTGTTAAAAGCCTCTCATCAAACCAGTTGTTATTTGGTTTTCCAGGGCTACTTTGATGAAGACAGTCTCGATGAATTCATAACATCCGATTCCGAGGAGTCCTCAGTGAGCTTAAGCTCAGATGAATGTGCTAAGTAAGTGGAATTGTAATAGTGGTGGTGCTCATTGCGATGACTGCAATAATTATGGTATCTCTCATAACAGTTGGTACATGCTATGCCTACAGGAAGAAAAAAAACAAAGGCAAAAAGTCCAAGAAAGACAGTAGCTCCAGCGAAAGTGGCAGCGATAACGACGTGGAAGTGATTAAGGTCTGGAACTCTAGGTCTCGCGGAGGCGGGGAAGGGAACGCAGAAGAGCCCCCAAAGAATCCTCCGCCCGCCCCCAAGGCAGAGGAAGGTAATAAGCATGGCTTATGTAAATCTTGAAAGCTCAGCCAAGGAAGCCATCTTGTATTGGAAATTCCGTAACCGAATAGAAATCACTGCACCATAACCTTATTGAAAAAGTAAAAATGCTAATCAAGGTGATTAATTGCAACATTCACACTTATTTATTATTATTATTATTATTATTTACAGCTTTTCTATTCCGCCCTTCTCACCCCGCAGGGGACTCCGGGCGGATTACAGTGTACACATGTATGGCAAACATTCAATGCCAATTTTTGACATACAAACATATACAGACATAGACGGAGGCTATTTAATTTTTTCTGGCCGCCAGGGAGCTGTTGCTTTCATCGTCCATCCGCAACGCTGATGAAGCATTTCCGTTTTCCTCGCATGCTTCCCTGCTGGAATGCTTTGCTGGAGTCTTCTTTATGGCCTCATAAATCAGTTAATTTAGCCTCCCCACACTTTAAGGTGGTACCTAATTTTTCTACTTGACAGATGCAACTGACTTTCGGGTTGCAAAGGTCGACAACAGGCTACACACAATTGGTTGGAAACCTACTCCAACCCGGGCTGGCTTCGAACTCATGACCAGTAAATAATACAGTATTTATTTATTTGTCGTGTCAGAGCAACCAGTCCATTATATTACATTTCTAACAGAACAAAGCAAACAAACAGACAAATACAAAACTTGTGAGTTTGGTAGTTGATTAAGAGTCCTTTGTTGACCAGTATCTGGCCCCTTGGAGTGCCTCTGGTGTTGCCGCAAGAAGGTCCTTCCTTGTGCATGTGGCAGGGCTCAGGTTGCATTGCAGCAGGTGGTCAGTGGTTTGCTCTTCTCCACACTCGCATGTCGTGGATTCCACTTTGTGGCCCCATTTCTGAAGGTTGGCTCTGCATCTCGTGGTGCCAGAACGCAGTCTGTTCAGCACCTTCCAAGTTGCCCAGTTTTCTGTGTGCCCAGGAGGGAGTCTCTCATTTGGTATCAGCCATTGGTTGAGGTTCTAGGTTAGAGCCTCCCACTTTTGGACTTGACTTGCTGGGGTGTTCCAGCGAGTGTCTCTGTAGATCTTAGAAAACTATTTCTAGATTTAAGTGGTTGACGTGCTGGCTGATACCCAAACAGGGGATGAGCTGGAGATGTCTCTGCCTTGGTCCTTTCACTATTGGCTGCTACTTCCCGGCAGATGTCAGGTGGTGCAATACCGGCTAAGCAGTGTAATTTCTCCAGTGGTGTAGGGCGCAGACACCCCGTGATAACGCAGCATGTCTCATTCAGAGCCACATCCACTGTGTTAGCTGTCAGAGTGGTTATAGTTATTTTATATGTATGTATGTTTTCAATGTGTTTGTATTAGTATTATAATGTATTACAATGTATTAGTTTGCATTTCAAAGATGGATTCAGCTGAGTGTTAGAATTGTTATTAAGAGGCAGAGAGAGAAAGAACCTTGAGACAGAGATAACAGAAATTCCTTTGCCCAGGGAAGAAAAAAGGAGTTACCCAGCTTGAAGGACAGAATGTTTATCTTTTGCCTGTATGTTTTGTGCTGTGTCCGTCGCCATCTTTTTGTGTTCCAAAATGTAGTTCCTATGTAGTAGATGCTTTAGTAAAGCTCTCTTAGAAGAATGCTGCCTGAGATTGTTTATTTTTGAAACTACACGCCTGTTGCGCCAGACTGGAGAGTCTGAACTCTGACATTGGTTATGGGCCCGGATTATGCCCAGAATTACGCCCTGATGACCAGATCTATGGATGATAAGAGTACCAAGGAGCAGACCTGTAAGCATGCTGCCGGAGCCCTGAATTGCAACCCAGTTGACAGAAGAGGGAACTGAAACAGCCTGACGGAGCAAAAGAGAGATTTTGCCGTGGCTATTCAGTGTGAGTTGATGACAAAGATTACAGCCCTGCGGTGAGTAACGCGGCTGAGTTTTGAGAGAAGATACGCAGCGGGGCGCGCTGGGCCAATTGAGTGATTAAGAAGGTGATTGATGTTGGAATCTGCCAAGCCATAAAACTGCCAGAAGCTGTTTTTCTTACAGCTGGGATTAAATCCGGGATTCCGGAGGTTACAAAATGGCTTTTTCAAAGTTCCAACTAACTTATGAGAATGACGGATGGAGTGATGGATGTGATGAATCGTTGGTGAGATGTGCAGACCGTCATCGGTGTTATTTTTGCAACAAACGAGGACATTACAAAAGAGATTGCAAAGAGAGGAAGTTTCAACTCAGTGGAACGGCCTGTGGGAGATATGGAGCCGAGACCAGTTGCTGTGAGGATGAACAGAGAAGCAGCAGCAGAAAGATAAATTCTTGTGTGGTGTCAGCTGCAGCCAGAGAAGCGGAGCTTTCCAAAGAATTTGCCCAGGCTGGCCGGAGGTGTTTCAACTGCAATAAAATTGGACATTATGCTCGGAATTGTGTGGAGAGAAGGTACCAGTCCAGAGGGGGCCGTGTCCCTGGAGTTAGAGTGAAGAAAAGCTGCGGAAACAGAGGGGGCTATTATGGGAGAAATAGCTCAAGTCAAGCCGAAGAAGCGCGGATCATGGTTGCTGCTGTAGGAGAACTGGATGGCATCAAAAGAGACAGATGGGTACTAGATTCGGGTGCGACGCATCATATTTCGAATTCTCTACGTAATTTTAATTGCACCCAATATACCCAGGGGAGTATGGTAACAATGGCTGATGGGTCTTATCTCATGTTTGAAAAGTTTGGTACTTGTTATATCCCTTGTCTTAATGTTTGTTGGGAGAAAGTATTGTATGTACCAGAAATGAGAACTAATCTGTTAAGTGTAGCAACTTTGACTGAACATAATTATCAAGTAAAGTTCAAGGGAATTTATTGTTATATTTTTGACCCCAAGGGTGCCTTGATTGCCAAGGGTGTGAAGAAAGATAAAATGTACTTAATGTTTGAGAAATTGAATCAGACAGAGAGCAATGAGAATGTACAAGTGCAATGTGTTAAAAATGAGATTCAACATGACAGGTGCATACATTTACTCCATAGGATTATGGGGCATGCTGATATGGAAGTCTTGAAGAAAACTTTAAATTTGTGTCCAGAATATGAGCTTGAAAAATGTTATTTTGATTTAAAATGTGCAATCTGCAGTGAGGTAAAAAGACAACCAATTAAGTGTTACAAGAAGTCCAAAATTAGAGCTGAGAGACTTTTCCAAATAGGACACATTAGTATTGCAGGACCTTACCAACAAAGTGGTGCAAATTCTAGATTTACTATGTTGATAGTGGAGAGATTATCTAAATTTTCTTTTGTATATTTCTTGAAAGATTTGTCAGAGGCCACTGAGAAGCTCGGAAATTGGTTAAAAATGGTTGAGAATGTTTTCGATGTACAACTGGAGACGCTGTATATTGATAAAGGAGCTGAAGTGTGTAAAGATGAGTTAAAACAGTTTGTGAAGTCAGAAGGAATTGAAGTCATTGAAATGAGTCAGTTTAAGAATGAGGAAGGAATTGCAGATAAAAGAATGGAGTATATAAATGAAATGAAAACATGTATTTTCAAAGACTCGAAGATTGAGAATGTTTACTGGCCAGAAGCAATTCACACAGCTAATTATATAATGAATCGTTTATGGGATCAGGTGTTGGATGATATTCCTTTTCGTAAGTTGTATGGCTATGCACCAAGTTTCAGACACATGAGAATCTTTGGACACTGTGCAAATGTGTTATTATCTGTGAATGAGAGAAACAAACGCAACCGTTATCGTGAGATGTTTTTCATAGGCTATTATAAAAATTATCTAAAATTTTTGAGTTCACCACAAACAGTCAAGTTAGCTAGAGTGGCATATTTTCAAAGATTGAGAGACTGGGAAGACATACACACTAACAAAGAGAATTTACATGGTTTACCCACAAAGAGAGAGGAGAATAGAGTTGCACCAGATGTACAGGTTGAGCAGAAGCAGAAACAAGAGGTAAAGATTGAGCCAGATACACGTAGAAAGGAAAGGAGTGTTGCCACAGGCACAGAAGTGAAAAAGAGACATGAGTCAGGAACACACACACAGACAAAGAGTGAGAAAATAGCTAAGCAATATGCAGAAGTGATGCAGAGGGTGCAAGAGTTGGCAGAAAGAGGTACACATTCAAAGGAAAGAGAAGCCACATACAAGTCAGAAGCAGAATCACCAAAAAGTAGAGGAGAAATGACAAAAACACCTGAAAGAAAAAGTTTGCAAGTTAAACAGGAACCTGAAGAGCCAATAGTTACAAAGCAAATTAGTGTCATGAATGAGAGAGATGCAGTGAAATACATGCAATACCATAATTCAGCCACTGGGGGCGTAGATACAGTTGCAGTAGGTAAAGACTACACCAGCTGGGATGATAGTGAGTTCTAGAACCAGCAAGTACCAGAATGTTTTGAAATGAAATGAGTTTGTTATGAATTGGTTTAGATTGTCAAAAATGTAATAGTGCAAGATGTTTGAAATTGTGTTCAACTAAAAAAGCGTAGGTGCCTTTGCAAAAATGCAATGTGTTTTATGTTCTTTGTAGTTTTGCTATGTGTATTGCTAAGATTTTTTATAATGCATTTATTTCCCCTGTATTATTGTATTGAGACTAAGAAGTCATATCATGTGGTGTAAAGTTATAGAGTGTAAAAGGTTACAATTATTATGAAATGATTATTAAAGGTAATGGTTATTAAAGCATTAAAGTAACGAAGAATAGTAGTTATATTGAAGATATGATGTATTAAGTAGCTATGATGTACTTTAAGAAGAAATGTAAGAATGATATGTATTAAGAGAATGATATGCAATAAGAAGTAATGAAGAAGAGTAATTGTGTGTATTGAAGAGATTATAGAATCACAAAGAGACATTATGAAATGAAGAGCAGTAATGATATAGAGTTGATATGTAAAAGAAATGCAGAATTGTATGGGGACATGATTGTATGTACCAAGACATTATAAGTTTGCAGAAATGTGTTATGTAATGAAAAGAAGTTACTGTGTGTAGAAAAGTTACAATGAAGCAAAGCAGAGTAATATGGAAGAAGTCTTATATGTGTTTAAGATGTAACAGAAACAAACAAAGATATGATTGTATGTAATAGAAATGTTATTAGATTGCTAAGAGAAGTTAAGAGAAACAAATGTTTGATGAAGTTATTGCAGAAGTTAAAATAGTAGACAGATGTGTAAGAGTGAAGAGTAAAGTTAAAGAATAAGAATAAGTGAATATTGAAGTTGAGAGTCAAGAGTCAAGAAGTTACTATTATGCAAACCACATGGATGTATGTAAGAGAGGAATTGTAACACATTGAAAAAGAGGGGGAATTGTCAGAGTGGTTATAGTTATTTTATATGTATGTATGTTTTCAATGTGTTTGTATTAGTATTATAATGTATTACAATGTATTAGTTTGCATTTCAAAGATGGATTCAGCTGAGTGTTAGAATTGTTATTAAGAGGCAGAGAGAGAAAGAACCTTGAGACAGAGATAACAGAAATTCCTTTGCCCAGGGAAGAAAAAAGGAGTTACCCAGCTTGAAGGACAGAATGTTTATCTTTTGCCTGTATGTTTTGTGCTGTGTCCGTCGCCATCTTTTTGTGTTCCAAAATGTAGTTCCTATGTAGTAGATACTTTAGTAAAGCTCTCTTAGAAGAATGCTGCCTGAGATTGTTTATTTTTGAAACTACACGCCTGTTGCGCCAGACTGGAGAGTCTGAACTCTGACATTAGCGTGGTGAGATGTGTTCCACACTGGGCATGCAAACTCAGCAGCAGAGTAGCATAGCGCAAGGGCAGATGTCTTCACTGTGTCTGGTTGTGATCCCCAGGTTGTGCCAGTCAGCTTCTCTATGATATTGTTTCTAGTGCCCACTTTTTGCTCGATATTCAGGCAGTGCTTCTTGTAGGTCAGAGCACAGTCCAAAGTGACTCTCAGGTATTTGGGTGCGCTGCAATGCTCCAGTGGGATTCCTTCCCAGGTGATCCTCAGAGCTCGGGATGCTTGTCTGTTCTTAAGGTGAAAGGCACATGTCTGTGTTTTAGATGGATTAGGGATCAGCTGGTTTTCCCTGTCATAGGCAGTAAGGGCACCTAGAGCTTTGGAGAGTTTCTGTTCTACCGTCTCAAAGCTCCCTGCTTGAGCAGTGATGGCACGATCATCAGCATAGATTGAACTCTCTGTCCCTTCTGGCAGTGGCTGGTCATTTGTGTAGATGTTGAACATACAGTAAATAATACAGTAAATAGTACAGTAAATACAGTAAACAATACATTCTGATTAAATTGGTTTTCTCCCTCCCTCCCTCTCTCTCTCTTTTAAACACTTTCTTTAGGCAAAGCCACTCCATCTTCCAACCCAGGGAGCCCCGCGCCGGATTGGTACAAGGATTTTGTGACGGAGGCGGATGCGGAGGTGCTGGAGCATTCTGGGAAGATGGTGCTGCTCTTTGAAATCCTCCGCATGGCAGAGGAGCTTGGGGACAAAGTGTAAGCCCTTCTTTTCCCGTCAGGAAAGGCCCCAAAGCCACCCAGATGCGTAATGTGTCGCTTGCTTTGATAAACTGGTTCAGGCTTATGGTCTTATTGGTCAGTTTCAACATGTGGCAGGTCTATGGTAGAGTTACAAGCTGTGGATGGAGCGTGTCTGGACTTCAGGAAGGCCTTCTTTGACAAGGTCCCCCACGATCTTCTGGCAAGGAAACTAGTCCAATGGGGGCGAGGCAAAACTACGGTGAGGTGGATCTGTAATTGGTTAAATGGACGAACCCAGAGGGTGATTCTCCCCAAGGCTTCCTCTTCATCCTGGAAAGAAGTGACGAGTGGAGTGCCATCCGCAGGGTTCCCCCCTGGGCCCGGTCCTGTTCAGGATCTTCATTAATGACTTAGATGAAGGGCTAGAAGGCAGGATCATCAAGTTTGCAGATGACACCAAATTGGGAGGGAGAGCCAATACTCCAGAGGACAGGAGCAGGATTCAAAACGATTTTGACAGGTTAGAGACATGGGCCAAAACTAACAAAGTGAAGTTCAACAGGGACAAATGCAAGAGACTCTACTTTGGCAGAAAAAACGAAATGCAAACATACAGAATGGGGGACAATGCCTGGCTTGAGAGCAGGACGTGTTTGGGTATCAGCCAGCACGTCAACCTCTTTCACAGAAACTGAACAAAGGGGAGAGGAGGCGGAGTAGCCTTATATGTCAAAAACTGTTATGCTGCAGAAGAGATGCAAGAGAACAATGCAGGAAACCAGCTTGAAAGCATCTGGATAAGAATCAAGGGAACTGGGACTCAAAAAGATCTTGGAGTCCTCGTGGACAACAAGTTAAAAGGAATGTGATGTGGCGGCAAAAAAAGCCAATGGGATGTTGGCCTGCATCAAGAGGAGCCTAGTGTCTAGATCTAGGGAAGTCATGCTCCCCATGCTCTATTCTGCTTTGGTTAGACCACACCTGGAATATTGTGTCCAATTCTGGGCACCACAATTCAAGAGAGATATTGACAAGCTGGAATGTGTCCAGAGGAGGGCGACTAAAATGATCAAGGGTCTGGAGAACAAGCCCTGTGAGGAGCGGCTTAAGGAGCTGGGCATGTTTAGCCTGAAGAAGAGAAGGCTGAGAGGAGATGTGATAAATATGTGAGATGAAGCCACAGGGAGGAAGGGAGCAAGCTTGTTTTCTGCTTCCTTGGAGACTAGGATGTGGAACAATGGCTTCAAACTACAAGAGAGGAGATTCCATCTGAACACGAGAAAGAACTTCCTGACTGTGAGAGCCGTTCAGCAGTGGAATTCTCTGCCCCGGATTGTGGTGGAGGCTCCTTCTTTGGAGGCTTTGAAACAGAGGCTGGATGGCCATCTGTGAAGGGTGATTTGAATGCAATATTCCTGCTTCTTGGCAGAATGGGGTTGGACTGGATGGCCCATGAGGTCTCTTCCAACTCTAGGATTCTATGATCGGGAGGCCTCCAAGTCCCCGTTTCCCTCTGTTGAGCCTGTCCTCCTCTGACACCGCTTTCCTTTTCCTCTCCCTTCCAGTTTAGTCTTCAGCCAGTCCCTCATTTCCCTGGACCTGATTGAGGACTTCCTGGAGCTCGCCAATCAGGACAAAGAAGAAGGCAAACCTGTAATATATAAAGGTCAGCATAGCTTTGGAGACCTTGAGGTCTTTCCTCCCTGCCTTTTCCACTCACTCACTTTAATGATGTTTATAAATCGGGTTTCAGGGTTTAATACCTTTGACATTTCGTTCTATTTCCATGTTTACATGTTTTTCAGGTTCTAAATTGTATCGTAATATTAAATTGTAATATTGATAATGATATTATAATGAAATACAAATAATATAATATAATAATTATATATTACATGTAATAGTACGAATAATATTGCAGTATAGTGATATACTACGATATAGTAATATATTAATACTCATACTGTGCTATGCTAATAATACTGTATATACAACATAATTGTATATTATATATTACATGTAATATTTCTTGTAGTAATATAAAATACTAATAGTAATAGTGTTACAAAATAGTAATATGAAATACTAATACTGTGCTATACATATAATATTGATAGTAATACAATATAATAGTAATACAATCTATTACTATATAATATTACAATACCATTATACTGCATTATTATCAGTAATATTACATGTAATATATAATATACAATTATTATATATTACATGTAATATTACTGATAATATTGCAGTATAATGGTATCATAATATTATTGTAAAATTAAATATTGTAATATTAAATTGTAATATTGATAATGATATTATAATGAAATATGATCTAATAGTAATAATAATACAATATAATAATTATATATTACATGTAATATTACTAATAATCTTGCAGCATAGTGGTATCGTACAATATAGTAATATATACTAGTACTGTGCTATGCTAATAATATTGTATGTAATATATTGTAATACAATATAATAGTAATACAATCTATTACTATATAATATTACGATACCATTATACTCCAATATTATCAGTAATATTACATGCAATATTAAATTATCGTAATATTAAAGCGTTTTAACCGGGGGGGGGGGGGGGGCTATTTGTGTTTTGAGATACAATCTTTTAAAATGGTCGATGGAAACCCGCTTGCCTTTTGCCCTCCTAGGGGAAGGGAAGTGGTTCAGGAACATCGATTACTACCGTTTGGACGGCTCCACGACGGCTCAGTCCAGAAAGAAGTGGGCCGAGGAGTTCAACGACGTGACAAACGTCAGGTAAAAAAACATGGGGTTTTTTTTTGTGACCCGTAAGCGGCAAAACCCTGCAGACTTTCATATTTTTCAAACTTCGTAATGTCAGTTGCAAATAAGCAAAGCAGGTCTCTTGAAGCAAGCTTTGCCTATCTATGTAATGTTTGTTTATGGGACTTATCAGAACTCAAAAACCACTGGGAGAATTGACACCAAATTTGGACACAAGACACCTCTCAGGCCAATGAGTGGTCATCACTCATAAAAACACTGAAAAACACAGTGGAAGAGACCTCAAAAGCCAAAAAAAGAAAAGACATTATAATGTTCATGCTTATCTTCTTACCTAATTGGATTTACCTATTCCTTTAAAGTGCTTTTTACTTAGATGCTTTTACTTATCTACATAAATAAAAAGGTAATGTCCGTTTGTGGGATTAACAGAACTCAAAAACCACTGGGAGAATTGACCCCAAATTTGGACACAAGACACCTAACAACCCAATGTATGTCCTTCACTCATAAAACACTGAAAAACACAGCAGAAGGGACTTAAAAAGCCCCCAAAAGCTAAAAGACGAAAAGCTAAATACAGAAAAAAGGGAAGAAAGAGGGAGGGAAGGGGAGAGAAGAAAGAAAGAAAGAAAGAAAGAAAGAAAGAAAGAAAAGAGAGAGGGAGGGAGGGAGGGGAAGAAAGAAGGAAAGGGAGAAGGAAGCATAGAAGCAAAGAGAAAAGGAAGGAAGGAAGGAAGGAAGGAAAGAGGGGGGGAAAGAAAAAGGGGGAAGGAAGGAAAGTTAGAGAAGGAAGGAAGGAAAGAAGGAAAGAAAAAGGGAAAGAAGGAAGGAAAGAGGGAGTGAAGGAAGGGGAAGATGTAAAGAAAGAGAGGGGGAAGGGGAGAGAAGAAAGAAAGAAAGAGGGGAAGAAAGAAGGAAAGGGAGAAAGAAGCATGGAAGCAAAGAGAAAAGGAAGGAAGGAAAGAAAGAGGGAGGGAAAGAAAAAGGGGAAAGGAAGGAAAGCTAGAGAGGAAGGAAGGAAAGAAAAAAGGGAAAGAAGGAAGGAAAGGGAGTGAAGGAAGGCAAAGATGTAAAGAAAGAGGGAGGGAAGGGGAGAGAAGAAAGAAAGAGGGAGGGAGAGGAAGAAAGAAGGAAAGGGAGAAGGAAGCATGGAAGCAAAGAGAAAAGGAAGGAAGGAAGGAAAGAGGGAGGGAAAGAAAAAGGGGGAAGGAAGGAAAGTTAGAGAAGGAAGGAAGGAAAGAAGGAAAGAAAAAGGGAAAGAAGGAAGGAAAGAGGGAGTGAAGGAAGGGGAAGATGTAAAGAAAGAGAGGGGGAAGGGGAGAGAAGAAAGAAAGAAAGAGGGGAAGAAAGAAGGAAAGGGAGAAAGAAGCATGGAAGCAAAGAGAAAAGGAAGGAAGGAAAGAAAGAGGGAGGGAAAGAAAAAGGGGGAAGGAAGGAAAGTTAGAGAAGGAAGGAAAGAAAAAAGGGAAAGAAGGAAGGAAAGAGGGAGCGAAGGAAGGGGAAGATGTAAAGAAAGAGGGAGGGAAGGAAAGAAGGAAAGAGAGAAGAAAAGAGACAGCAGAAGAGAAAGAAAAAAGGGGGAAGGAAGGAAAGAGATAGAGAAGGAAGGAAGAAGAGAAGGAAAGACGGGAAGGAATGAAGGAAAGAGGGAGTGAAGGAAGGGGGAAGATGTAGAGAAAGAGGGAAGGCAGGAAAGAAGGAAAGAGAGAAGGAAGAAAAGAGAGACAGCAGAAGAGAAAGAAAAAGGGGAAAGGAAGGAAAGAGATAGAGAAGGAAGGAAGAAGAGAAGGAAAGACGGGAAGGAATGAAGAAAAGAGGGAGTGAAGGAAGGGGGAAGATGTAGAGAAAGAGAGAAGGCAGGAAAGAAGGGAAGAGAGAAGGAAGAAAAGAGAAAGCAGAAGAGAAAGAAAAAAGGGGGAAGGAAGGAAAGAGATAGAGAAGGAAGGAAGAAGAGAAGGAAAGACGGGAAGGAAGGAAGCAAAGAGGGAATGAAGGAAGGAGGGAAAGAAAGAAAGAGGGAAGGTATTTGAGTTTCAGTGGTTTTTGAGTTCTGTTAATCCCACAAACAAACAATACATTTTTATTTATATAGATATTTTGTAAGCCCCTCTGAGTCCCCTTTGGGGTGAGAAGGGCGGCATATAAATGTCTCAAATAAATAAATAAATCTGGTTCTCTGACCCTGGAACTCAACATAAAAGCTCCTGTTTTGTAGCAGATTTCCTATGAGGCGGGTGAGGTGGTTGTCCTTTGTGGTATTATAATTTTTTCTCAGGAGTAGGCAATGATTTGCAGTATCATAAGTTGCTGATAGGTCTATTAAGAAAGCTCCTGGAATCTGCTGCCTTTCAAAACCCTCTTCTATGTGCAGAGTCAGGTTCAACACTTGTGATGTGCAGCTTCTGCCTTTCCTGAAACCAGTTTGCTGTGGAATCATACATGAGTCTATTATTTCTGTAATTCTATGCAAAATAACAATACAGGGTGATGGTGGTGATGATGATGGTGTTCCTTTACTGCTGTGACAAACGAGAGAGTGTGAACTTTTCAAAGTTTATTTATAACTTACTAGCTCTACCCGCCACACATTGCTGTGGCCAAACTTCTCTCCCTCTTTCTTTTCTTCTTTCCCTCTTTCCTTCCTTTCCTCTATTTCTTTCCCTTCCTATTTCTCTTCTTTCTTCCATCTCTACCTGTTTCTTTCCCCCCTTCTTTGCTCTTTGGTTGCACCCTTCCTTCTCTCCTTCCTTCCTTCCCTGTCTTTCGTTAATTCTCTCCTTCTTTCCCTCTCTTTTTCCTTTCACTTTTTTATTTCCTTCTCTCCTTCCTTGCTTCTCTTTCTTTCTTTTTTTCTTTCTTTCTTTCTTTCTTTCCTTTCTTCTTTCCCTCCTTCCTTGTCTCCTTCCCTCCTTCCTCCTTTCCCTCCTTCATTCTTTCCCTCTTTCCCTCGTTACTTCTTGACTATCCCTTCCATTTAATTTGTATTATATAGTAATATTATTTTCCCTACTTGGTCATGCTGTGAATACGCACATATGGTACTTCTGCGCCTGCGCAGCACAGCTCCGGAATCTTCTGTTAAATTTTTAAAAGGACTGGCGGTTGGCCCCGCGTACAAGAAAGAAGGAAAGGAAGAAGGAAGGAAGGAGGGAAAGAAGGGAAGGAAAAGAAAGAAGGAGGGACAGTAAGGATGGAAAGAAAGGAAGGAGAAGGAAGGAAGAGAGGGAAAGGAAGGAGGGAGGTGAAGAAATGAGGGAGGGAAGGAAATGAAGGGGAAGGAAATGAATAAAGGAAAAAAGGAGGAAAGGGAGGGAGGGAGGAAAAGAAGGAAGGGAAGGGAAGGAAGAAGAAAGGAGGGACAGGAAGGAAGGGAAGGAGGGAAAGGAAGGAGAAGGAGGGAGGGAAGGACAGGGAGGAAGGAGGAGGGGAGGAAAGGAAGGGGAAGGAAGGAAGAAAAGGAAAGAAAGGGAGGGAGGAAAGAAGGGAAGGGAGTCTTTTCGGGTGGAGTGTGGCAGAGGCAGCTACCTCGTGTGTGTGTGTGTGTGTGTGTGTGTGTGTGTGTGTGTGTGTGCGTGTGTGTTAAATGTGTGCTCATGTTGCCGGAGACAGGCGAGCAGGTCAGACAGAAAGAAAAGAGTTAAAAAAGAAAGACGGGTCTACAAAAAGTCCGTCCCCCTCCCGCCGGCCTCTTCCAACAGGGAAAGGTGGTGGAGGAGGAGGAGACCGCCCTCCTGGCAGAGGAGGAAAAGAGAAGGGGCTCCATGTGGCAGGACTCCCCCTCCACTCCAATGGTGCCCACTCTCGCCTATGTGTGTGTGTGTTTGTGGGGCCATGTACGCGCGCCTGGCTCCTCAAGCTTTAACGGCTGGCTGTTTCCCCGCGAGGAAGAGGAGGGGGCGTGGCCATGGGTCTCTTTGTAGACATGCAGTTTCTCCTTTGGACATGTTCAGAAGTCCTTTCTGCTTTTTGTTTTCGTGGGGTTTTTTGAGTGGAGAACATACATTGGGTTGTTAGGTGTATCGTGTCCAAATTTGTTGCCAATTCCCCCAGGGGTTTTTGAGTTCTGTGAATACCACAAACGAACATTATATTTTTATTTATATAGATTTAAGTTGGTGGATCAAGAAGTGGCTCTTTCATGTGGGAGAAGCCAAAGCTGAATCACATTTCTTGTTGCTTTTTCCAGAGGCCGCTTGTTTATTATCTCCACGAAAGCAGGCTCCCTTGGGATAAACCTGGTGGCTGCCAACAGAGTCATCATTTTCGATGCTTCCTGGAATCCCTCCTACGACATCCAGAGCATATTCCGGGTTTATCGCTTTGGGCAGAACAAACCCGTGTTTGTGTACCGCTTCTTGGCTCAGGTAGGTCAGAACCGCCATTTTCCAGCCATTAAATATTCTAGGACACTAGGTTTCTGCATTGTGGCTGAAATTCTCTCACACCAGAAGCGAATTGCTTACGTAATGCCACGGCCATCAATACAGTTGAACACAATATAAACACAAAAACACAACAAAAGTCAGAAAATAAAGTACATAAAATGCAAAACCGATATAAGTAAATGCACAGCAGCATAAAATCAAACATTAAACCACAATTAATGGATGAGGAAAAACAAGCTGAAGATCAATCCCGACAAGACAGAGGTCCTCCTGGTCGATCGTAAACCGGATCGGGATATAGGGTGGCAACCTGTGCTGGACGGGGTTACACTCCCCCTGAAGCTACAGGTCTGCAGCTTGGGAGTCCTCTTGGATTCATCGCTCACGCTTGAGGCTC
Organism: Anolis sagrei; assembly: GCF_037176765.1. Classification (NCBI taxonomy): domain Eukaryota; kingdom Metazoa; phylum Chordata; class Lepidosauria; order Squamata; family Anolidae; genus Anolis; species Anolis sagrei. The sequence continues at coordinate 33,148,565 of NC_090030.1, read as the reverse complement.
AGGTGTCGGCGGTGTCCGGGAGGGCTTTTGCACAACTAAGACTTGTGTGCCAGCTGCGACCGTATCTCGCAAAGGCTGATTTGGCTGGGGTGGTCCATGCCTTGGTCACCTCTAGATTGGACTACTGTAATGCGCTCTATGTGGGGCTGCCCTTGAAAACGGCTCGGAAATTCCAGATGGTCCAACGGCGGGCGGCCAGGATGTTAACTGGCGCTCCTTACAGAGAGAGGTCAACCCTCCTGTTTAAGGAGCTCCATTGGCTGCCGTTTACCTACCGAACCCAATTCAAGGTGCAGGTGCTTGCCTACAAAGCCCTAAACGGTTTGGGACCTGCCTACCTGCGTGACCGCATCTCCGTCTATGAACCCACGCGCTCACTTCGTTCATCCGGAGAGGCCCTGCTCGCGATCCCACCTGCGTCGCAGGCGGGTTTGGTGGGGACGAGGGACAGGGCCTTCTCTGTGGTGGCCCCCCGACTTTGGAGAACATACATTGGGTTGTTAGGGACATAGTGTCCAAATTTGGTGTCAATTGCCCCAGTAGTTTCTGAGTTCTGTGAATAGCACAAACGAACATTACATTTTTATTTATATAGATTATTATTATTACATTTACATTATTTTACTCAATTAGTATTGTTATATTTACATGACAATTTACAAACTTTATAAAACTTGGTGGGCAAAGAGTGGTAGATGTGCTCCCCATGTGTGGCCATTTTCACCCCTTTAGCCCTAAAACTGAGGATAAAGGGAGCTTGGGAAGGACTGCCATGTTGGCCAGTGGTCTGAAAATGTTCATTCTTTCGGACGCTGAACGAAACGCCTATTTGGATAGGCACCCCATTTCGGATGTTATGCTCCGCACATGGATTGGGCTGGCCCTTGGCCCTCCTTGTCTTTTTCTGGGCCCTGCCTTGACAAGGGATGTCCCCAAACCCAAGCTCTGTGTGTTGCTTCTCAGGGAACGATGGAGGACAAGATCTACGACCGGCAGGTGACCAAGCAGTCGCTCTCTTTCCGAGTGGTAGACCAGCAGCAGGTGGAGCGGCACTTCACCATGAACGAACTCACCGAGCTCTACGCCTTTGAGCCGGACTTGCTGGATGACCCCAACTCGGAGGAGAAGAAGAAGAAGAGGGACACGCCGATGCTACCCAAAGTGAGTGATGGATATGTGGCTCCTCTCTTGCATAAAATTTTCCCGTGGAGCCTCACAACCGCCTCCTGTGTGTGGAGATGAGGTTTTATACTGCCTTGACTCGAGCTTTCTAAATTTTGCTGTGTTTTAGTCTGCTTCCAGAAATGTTTGATTCTGAGGCAGGCTGAAGCAGCAATCCACAAAAGTTTGACCTTTCAAGACACTTGACTGGATTATTACATTTATTATCTTACTAGCTGTACCCGCCACGCGTTGCTGTGGCCAACCTTCCCTCTTTCTCTCTTTCTTTCCCTCCTTCCTTCACTCCCTCTTTCCTTCATTCCTTCCCGTCTTTCCTTCTCTATCTCTTTCCTTCCTTCCCTCTTTTTCTTTCTCTTTGTCTGTCTCTTTTCTTCCTTCTCTCTTTCCTTCTTTCCTTCCCTCCCTTTCTCTACATCTTCCCCCTTCCTTCACTCCCTCTTTGCTTCCTTCCTTCCCCCTTTTTCTTTGTCTTCTTCTGTCTCTTTTCTTCCTTCTCTCTTTCCTTCTTTCTTTCCTTTCCTCTTTCTCTACATCTTCCCCCTTCACTCCCTCTTTTCTTCATTCCTTCCCGTCTTTCTTTCTCTTCTTCCTTCCTTCTCTGTCTCTTTCCTTCCTTTCGACCTTTTTCTTTCTCTTCTTCTGTCTCTTTTCTTCCTTCTCTCTTTCCTTCTTTCCTTCCCTCCCTCTTTCTCTACATCTTCCCCCTTCCTTCACTCCCTCTTTGCTTCCTTCCTTCCCCCTTTTTCTTTCTCTTCATCTGTCTCTTTTCTTCCTTCTCTCTTTCCTTCTTTCCTTCCCTCCCTCTTTCTCTACATCTTCCCCCTTCCTTCACTCCCTCTTTGCTTCCTTCCTTCCCGTCTTTCCTTCTCTTCTTCCTTCCTTCTCTGTCTCTTTCCTTCCTTCCCCCTTTTTCTTTCTCTTCTTCTGTCTCTTTTCTTCCTTCTCGCTTTCCTTCTTTCTTTCCTTCCCTCTACATCTTCCCCCTTCCTTCACTCCCTCTTTCCTTCATTCCTTCCTGTCTTTCCTTCTCTTCCTCCTTCCTTCTCTGTCTCTTTCCTTCCTTCCCCTTTTTTCTCTTCTTCTGTCTCTTTTCCTCCTTCTCTCTTTTCTTCTTTCCTTCCCTCCCTCCTTCTTTACATCTTCCCCTTCCCTCGCTCCCTCTTTCCTTCCTTCTTTCCCTTTTTTCTTTCCTTCCTTCCTTCCTTCCTTCCTTCTCTAAATTTCCTTCCTTCCCCCTTTTTCCCCTCCCTCTTTCTTTCTTTCCTTCCTTTTCTCTTTGCTTCCATGCTTCCTTCTCCCTTTCCTTCTTTCTTCGCCTCTTTCTTTCTTTCTTTCTTTCTTTCTTTCTTTCTTTCTTCTCTCCCCTTCCCTCCCTCTTTCTTCCCTTTTTTCTGATTTGTCATTTAGCTTTTCATCATTTAGCTTTTTGGGGCTTTCTAAGTCCCTTCTGCTGTGTTTTTCAGTGTTTTTATGAGTGAAGGACAGACATTGGACTGTTAGGTGTCTTGTGTCCAAATTTGGTGTCAATTCCCCCAGTGGTTTTTGAATTCTGTTAATCCCACAAACGAACATTACATTTTTTATATATATAGATTTATTATTAAAGATATGTAAGCACATTTTCATTGAAGAAGGCTAAAATAATCAGAGTTGGGCAGTCTTATCTTAAATTACAGTTTTATGTAAATCTTCATTTAACCTGCTGATGTCTGTTATAGTAATTTTATTGCTATTTTTATTTTGAAATTTGCCAGTCGCTGCTGCTTTTCCCACCTTCGGCTTCTACTCAATACATTTTTCCAGTTTTTTGTGGTAAAATTAGGTCCCCCGGGTTATATTTGGATTGGCTTATACTTCAGTATATACAGTAGTACCATTCCAGTTTTTTTTAAAAATTATAATTATAATCATCATCATCATCATCATCGTCATTTATTTTAAATGCTCCAGAGCATTTAAATGCTCCAGATGATATGACATCCTCTGGAGCATTTAAAATAAATTATTATTATTATTATTATTATTATTATTATTATTATTATTATAAAAAAGACATCTAGTGGCTGAAGATGGTATGACATCCTCTGGAGCAATGGTTCTCAACCTGGGGTCCCCAGATGTTTTTGGCCTACAATTCCCAGAAATCCCAGCCAGTTTAGCAGCTGTTAGGATTTCTGGGAGATGAAGGCCAAAAACATCTAGGGACCCCAGGTAGAGAACCACTGCTCCAGAGGATGTCATACCATCTTCGGCCACTAGATGTCTTTTTTATAATAATAATAATAATAATAATTATTATTATTATTTATTTTAAATGCTGCAGAGGATGTCATACCATCTTCGGCCACTAGATATCATTTTTTTATAATAATAATAATAATTTATTTTAAATGCTCCAGAGGATGTTATACCATCTTCGGTCACTAAATGTCTTTTTTATTATAATAATAATAATAATAATAATAATAACAATAATAATTTATTTTAAATGCTGCAGAGGATGTCATACCATCTTCGGCCACTAGATGTCTTTTTTATAATAATAATAATAGTATTTATTTTAAATGCTGCAGAGGATGACATACCATCTTCGGCCACTAGATGTCTTTTTTTTATAATAATAATAATAATAATAATAATAATAATAATAATTTATTTTAAATGCTGCAGAGGATGTCATACCATCTTTGGCTGCTAGATGTCTTTTTATAATAATAATAATAATAATAATAATAATAATAATAATAATTTATTTTCAATACTGCAGAGGATGTCATACCGTTTTTGGCCACTAGATGTCTTTTTTTATTATAATAATAATCATGTATTTTAAATCCTCCAGAGGATGTCATACCATCTTTGGCCACTAGATGTCTTTTAATAATAATAATAATAATAATAATAATAATAATAATTTATTTTAAATGCTGCAGAGGATGTCATACCATCTTTGACCACTAGATGTCTTTTTAAATAATAATAATAATTTATTTTCAATGCTCCAGAGGATGTCATACCATCCTCAGTAGTACCATTCCAGTTCTCCCCCCCCCCCCCCAAAAAAAAAACCCCAACTTTTGCCTTTTGCCACTTGCTTTGATAAAGAGATGTGACTTCAGGTCTGCCCAACGGTGTCTTATAGTAATATGCTCACTAAAATCCTGACCCAGGAAATGGGAGTGTTGAGGGGACAAACGGCCTTCCCGCCTCTGTTTTCCATATCCCCTCCATGATGAGCTACACCTCGGGAAAGCTGGGGGTTTCAATCGTTGGCCTTAAGAGAGCTCTGGTGGCTTCTCATGGAGCATTCCCGTTCTTGTTCCTCAGGACACGATTCTGGCGGAGCTGCTCCAGATCCACAAGGAACACATCGTGGGCTACCACGAACACGACTCACTCCTGGACCACAAGGAGGAGGAGGAGCTGACCGAAGAGGAGCGGAAGGCTGCCTGGGCCGAGTATGAAGCCGAAAAGAAGGTAGGGGCCCTTTCAGGGCTAGAGGGGCACAGCTTTGTCACAGCAGCATCCCCAAAATGAACCAAATTAGCCAAGGGACCAAGGCCATCCCAATATAGTAGTAGTAGTAGTAGTAGTAGTAGTTGAAGTCCTTTGGCCACATCATGAGGAGACAGCAAAGCCTAGAGAAGGGAATGATGCTGGGGAAAGTGGAAGGCAAAAGGAAGAGGGCAAGGTGGGTGGATGGCATCCATCCTGGGATTTCTGGGAGTTGTAGGCCAAAAACATCTGGGGACACAGGTTGAGAACCACTGATATAGAGATTGTCTGGTTTGCCTACTCTGGATGTTTTTGGCCTACAATTCCCAGAAATCCCAGCCAGTTTAGCAGCTGTTAGGATTTCTGGGAGTTGAAGGCCAAAAACATTTGGGGACCACAGGTTGAGAACCACTGCTCCAGAGGATGTCATACCATCTTCGGCCACTAGATGTCTTTTTATAATAATCATAATAATGTTCATTCGTTCAGTCGTCTCTGACTCTTCGTGACCTCATGGACCAGCCCAAGCCAGAGCTCCCTGTCGGCCGTCACCACCCCCAGCTCCTTCAATAATAATAATAATAATAATAATAATAATAATAATAATAATTTATTTTAAATGCTGCAGAGGATGACATACCATCTTCGGCCACTAGATGTATTTTTATAATAATAATAATAATAATAATAATAATGTGATATTATGGTTGGAAACCGGTCTGAGTCCCTCAAGAGAGGTGAGAAGGTCGGTATACAAAACGTTTAAATAAATAAATAATAATTGATTTTAAATGCTGCAGAGGATGTCATACCATCTTCGGCCACTAGATGTCTTTTTTATTATAATAATAATAATCACGGAGACAACTGAACGAATAAACAACAACAACAACAACAATAATAATAGGGTTGTTGTAGGAAAATGCAACACATCATTCTCCTTCTTTAAGAGTCCCTTTCAAATCTATGATACTATATTTCTCTGTGTGTGAATCATATATACCTATCTATATCTATGGCTGGATGGCTCTTTGTCAGGAGGGCTTTGATTATGTTTTCTTGGCCTGATGAAGGGAGTTGGATTGGATGGCCTTAAGTATATTCTATTGGTCATGGGAGTTCTGTGTGTTGGATGTTTGCCACAATTCTGTCGTTGGTGGGGTTCAGAATGCTCTTTGATTGTAGGTGAACTATAAATCCACAACTTCAACTCCCAACTGTCAAAGTCTTTGCTTTGTTGAATTTTTCTATATTGTTTTCTTTGTTTGTTCTTAAATAAATATTATTATTTTAAAAAAATCACTGATAAAATGCGCAAGTTAAAATGAACCGGGACAGGCCTCTCCCATCCTCCAAAATATTGTGCCATGCTGACTGTGGCTGATGGGAGTTGCAGTCGAAAGGCGCACAGAGGAACACTGATCCCTCCTGTTTATGCGCAGGGTTTGTGGACAGGGAAGCACTTCTCCTTGGCAGACGTTTGCAGACGGCATGGAATTTTTAAGAAGCCTTTATTAGAAAACATCTTTGTGGAATTCAGTCCAATGCAAGGAACTCTTGGCTGTTTCCACCGCGATTTCAAATCCATTCTCTGGTCTCACTTGTCAGAAAGTTGGCTGAGAAATCCTTGCTCCATAGGCAACCTTTTGGAACGAAATCCCCAGCAAAAAGGGAGTGTTTACATCGCCTTTCTGTGGATATGCCATGTTGAGTCAGTTACTGCGATTTCGCACATTTAATGGGTTTCACATCTGTAAGACACCAAAAGAACTCCTCGCTCTTTGCCAGAAACAAAACAAAACAAAAAAAAGGCTCATTCTGGCACGTTAAACTAAGCGTGCGAAGGATGAGTGGAAGCGGACCAAAAACGACCCGTGAGAGTGTTTTGCACTGACACTTGCGAAGGAGGAAAACGGCTCCACTTGGGAGATACGGGAACGCCATGAGAAGCGGTCAGAGGAGCTGGACAGTCATAGAATCCTAGAATCAAAGAGTTGGAAGAGACCTCATGGGCCATCATCCAGTCCAACCCCATTCTGCCAAGAAGCAGGAATATTGCATTCAAATCACCCCTGACAGATGGCCATCCAGCCTCTATTTAAAAGCTTCCAAAGAAGGAGCCTCCACCACACTCCCTCCGGGGCAGAGAGTTTCCACTCATTGCTTCCTCCTCCTCCTCCTCCTCCTCTTCTCCTTCTTCTCCTCCTCCTCCTCCTCCTCCTCCTCCTCCTCCTCCTCCTCCTCCTCCTCCTCTTCTCCTCCTCCTCCTCCTCCTCCTCTTCTCCTCCTCCTCCTCCTCCTCCTCTTCTCCTCCTCCTCCTCCTCCTCCTCTTCTCCTCCTTCTCCTCCTCTTCTCCTCCTCCTCCTCCTCCTCCTCTTCTTCTTCTCCTTCTTCTTCTTCTCCTCCTCCTCCTCCTCTCCTCTCCTCCTCCTCTCCTCCTCCTCCTCCTCCTCCTCCTCCTCCTCTTCTCCTTCTTCTCCTCCTCCTCCGCCTCCTCCTCTTTTTCTTATTCTTCCTCTTCTTGTTGTTGTTCCTCCTCCTTCTCTTCTCCATCATCTTCTCCTCCCCCTCCTCCTCTTTCTTCCTCTTCCTCTCTCCCTCCTCCTGCTTCATCTCCATCTTTTCCTCCTGCTCTTTCTTCTCATCTTCTTCTTGTTCCTCCTCCTTTCTTCTTCTTCATCCTCTTCTTCTTTCTCCTCTTTATGTCCTCCTGCTCTTTTTCCTCTTGTCTTCTTGTACTCCTTTCTTCCTCCTCCTCCTCCTCCTAGAAACCTAGAATCGTAGAGTTGGAAGAGACCTCCTGGGCCATCCAGTCCAACCCCATTCTGCCAAGAAGCAGGAATATTGCATTCAAATCACCCCTGACAGATGGCCATCCAGCCTCTGTTTAAAAGCTTCCAAAGAAGGAGCCTCCACCACACTCCAGGGCAGAGAGTTCCACTGCTGAACGGCTCTCACAGTCAGTTCTTCCTCATGTTCAGATGGAATCTCCTCTCTTGTAGTTTGAAGCCATTGTTCCATCGCGTCCTAGTCTCCAGGGAAGCAGAAAGGAAGCTTGCTCCCTCCTCCCTGTGGCTTCCTCTCACATATTTATACATGGCTATCATATCCCCTCTCAGCCTTCTCTTCTTCAGGCTAAACATGCCCAGATTCTTAAGCCGCTCCTCATAGGGCTTGTTCTCCAGACCCTTGATTATTTGAGTCGCCCTCCTCTGGACACATTCCAGCTTGTCAATATCTTCAATTGTGGTGCCCAGAATTGGACACAGTATTCCAGGGTTCTGAGTTTTGTGTATCAAGTTTTTGCCAAGCTCCTTATTTGTGTATCACTGTGTTAGGTAGTCTGTGAGGTAGGCCTCAGAGTGAGAGGCCTGGTATGAGAGAAGCCTCACAGTGTTAGGTAGGCCTTAGTCTATGAGGTAGGCCTCAGAGTGAGAGGCCTGGTATGAGAGAAGCCTCACAGTGTTAGGTAGCCCTTAGTCTGTGAGGTAGGCCTCAGTGTGAGAGGCCTGGTATGAGAGAAGCCTCACAGTGTTAGGTAGGCCTTAGTCTGTGAGGTAGGCCTCAGTGTGAGAGACCTGGTAGGAGAGGAGCCTCACAGTGTTAGGTAGTCTGTGAGGTAGGCCTCAGTATGAGAGGTCTGGTATGAGAGAAGCCTCACAGTGTTAGGTAGTCTGTGAGGTAGGCCTCAGTGTGAGAGGCCTGGTATGAGAGAAGCCTCACAGTGTTAGGTAGGTCTTAGTCTGTAAGGTAGGCCTCAGTGTGAGAGGTCTGGTATGAGAGAAGCCTCACAGTATTAGGTAGGTCTTAGTCTGTGAGGTAGGCCTCAGTGTGAGAGGCCTGGTATGAGAGAAGCCTCACAGTGTTAGGTAGTCTGTGAGGTAGGCCTCAGTGTGAGAGGTCTGGTATGAGAGAAGCCTCACAGTGTTAGGTAGTCTGCGAGGTAGGCCTCAGTGTGAGAGGTCTGGTATGAGAGAAGCCTCACAGTGTTAGGTAGGTCTTAGTCTGTGAGGTAGGCCTCAGTGTGAGAGGCCTGGTATGAGAGAAGCCTCACAGTGTTAGGTAGTCTGTGAGGTAGGCCTCAGTGTGAGAGGTCTGGTATGAGAGAAGCCTCACAGGTAGTCTGCGAGGTAGGCCTCAGTGTGAGAGGCCTGGTATGAGAGAAGCCTCACAGTGTTAGGTAGGTCTTAGTCTGTAAGGTAGGCCTCAGTGTGAGAGGCCTGGTATGAGAGAAGCCTCAACAGTGTTAGGTAGTCTGTGAAGTTGGCCTTAGTGTGAAAGAAGCCTCACAGTGTTAGGTAGGTCTTAGTCTGTGAGGTAGGCCTCAGTGTGAGAGGTCTGGTATGAGAGAAGCCTCATGTGAGAAAGCCTCCAATGTGAAGGCTGCTGTGTATTTGTTTATTTGTGCTATGGAAACCTTGTTGCTGCTGATAAGTTAATTTGCTGTGCATTTATGAGCCAACTTGCCCCACAAGAATGCTCTTGGCTTTTTTCAGGGTCTGACGATGCGCTTCAATGTGCCGCCCGGGGCGAATGCCTTCCACGGCAACTTCAACAACCAGGCGTCGTACATCCCCTTCAACCTGGCTGCCTTGTCCGCCATGAGCAACCAGCAGCTGGAGGTAAGTGCGATGCTTATGGCTGCATTGATGGGACTGCAGGTTCTGCTTGGATTCAAGGGGGAAATGGGATTTGTTGTCCCCATGGTCAGCTCAGACTGCGGTTTCTCGAGCCTTCATTGATTCAACCTCTCTCTCCAGGATCTCATCAATCAAGGCCGGGAGAAAGTTGTGGAGGCCACAAACAACGTGACTGGAGCCAGAATCCAGCCCCTTGAAGACATCATTTCCAGTATAGTAAGTCAAGGGATGGATCCTGCAGGGTCTCATTGCCCTTTCATTAGTCCACATCAAGGACTGGCTCTTGGCGCTCAACTACCATTCGTCCACTCCCATTCCATTCCGTTCTGCAGCAGGATTGAAACTACCACTTAATTAAGTGCCTAAAACACAATCAATTTAGGTATATGTCTCCCCCTCTTTCCCTCCCTACCTCCCCCTCTCTCCTATTCTCTCCTTTCCCCTCCTTCCTCCTTCTTCCTCCCTCCCCATCTCCCTATCCCTCCCTCTCTCTCCTTCTATCTCCCTCCCTCCCTCCTCATCTCCCTCTCCATTTCCGTCCCTCTCTCCTCTTATCCCTCCTTTCATCTCCCTCCCTCTCCCTCCCTCCCCATCTCCTCCCTTTCCCTCCCTCTCTCTTCTTATCCCTCCTTCCATTTCCCTCCCTCTTCCTCCCCATCTCCCTCTCCCTTCCTCTCGCTCTCTTTCCCTCCCTCTCTCTTCTTATCCCTCCTTCCATTTCCCTCCCTCCCTCTCCCTCTCCATTTCCCTTCCTCTCTCTTCTTATCACTCCTTCCATCTCCCTCCCTCTTCCTCACCCTTTCCTTCTCTCTCTCTTCTTATCCCTTTTTCCATCTCCCTCTCCCTCCCTCCCCATCTCCTCCCTTTTCCTCCCCATCTCCCTCTCTCTTCCTCTCCCTCTCTCTTCTTATCCCTCCTTCCATTTCCCTCCCTCTTCCTCCCTCCCTTTCCCTCCCTCTCCCTTTCCATTTCCCTTCCTCTCTCTTCTTATCCCTCCTTCCATTTCCCTCCCTCCACCTCTCCCTCCCCTTTCTCTCTCTTTCCCTCCGTCCCTCTCTTTATCCCTCCTTCCATCTCCCTCCCCCTTCCTCCTTCTCCCTCCCTCTCCCTCCCCTCTCTTCTTATCCCTCCTTCCATCTCCCTCTCTCTCTCTCCCTCCCTCATCTCCCTTCCACTCCCTTTTCCTCCCTCCCTCTCCTTATGCCTCCCTCTCCCTTCTTCTCCCTCTCTCTTTCCCTCCCTCTCTCTTCTTATCCCTCCTTCCATCTTCCTCTCCCTCCCCATCTCCTTCACCCTTTTCCTCCCTCTCCTTATCCCTCCTTCCATCTCCCTTCCTCTCCCTCTCCCTTCTTCTCCCTCTCTCTTTCCCTCCCTCTCTCTTATCCCTCCTTCCATCTCCCTCCCTCTCCCTCCCCATCCCCCTCCCTCCCTTTCCCTCCCTCTCTCTACTTATCCCTCCCTCTCCCTTCTTCTCCCTCCCTCTCCCTCCCTCTCCTTATCCCTCATTCCATCCCACTCCCTCTTCCTCCCTTCTCCCTCCCTCTTTCTCTCCCATTCTCTCCTTTTCCTTCCTTCTCCCTCCCTTCCCCTCTCTCTCCCTCTCCCTTCTTCTCCCTCCCCTCCCTCCCTCTCTTTTTCTGTCTCTCTGTCTCTTGGGTGCGTTTTGGAAACCTCTGTTCAGAACTGTTGTCTTAAAGAGGGAAGCTTGTGAGCAAAACAAGGGGCCTCTCATTGATGGTCTTTTTCTGTGTGTGTTTTGCCCGTTTTCAGTGGAAGAAGAACTTGACCCTGTCGGAGGCCCAGGTCCAGGCTTTGGCCCTCGGCCGTCAAGCCAGCCAGGAGCTGGACGTCAAGCGCCGGGAGGCCATCTACAACGATGTCTTGACCAAGCAGCAGATGGTAAGGGAGCCCCAGAACCACATAGGTTTGCATGAATTGGTGGGGCACCTGCAAGCGGGGCAGTCTTGTCGATGTAGGGCATAATGCCACAGCCTCCTATAGAATCACAGGATCCTAGAGTTGGAAGGGATCGCAAAGGCCATCCAGTCCAACCCCCTTCTGCCAAGTAGGAGGACACAATGAAAGCCCTCCCAACAGATGACCATCCATCCCTTGCTTAAAAGCCTCCGGAGAATGGAACTTCACTGCTTGATGGATCTGAATCCAATTTTACTACACTATTTATTAGAGTGTGTTTGTGTCAGTGAGCGAAAGACAGGGTCGTCCTGAGGAGAGTGAGTAGGACGGAGCCTGTTAGAGACAGTGGACCAAAGCTAGTGTCGCCCTGAAGAGAGTGAGTAGGCCAAAGCATGCTAGAGTCAGCCAAAGCTAGTGTCCTGAGGAGAGTGAGTAGGTCGGAGCCTGTTAGAGACAGTGGGCCAAAGCTAGTGTCACCCTGAGAGCGAGTAGGCTGAAGTCTGCTAGAGACAGTGAACCAAAGCTAGTGTCACCCTGAGAGTGAGTAGGCCAAAACCTGTTAGAGACAGTGAACCAAAGCTAGTGTCATCCTGAGGAGAGTGAGTAGGCCGGAGTCTGTTAAGAGACAGTGGATCAAAACTAGTGTCACCCTGAGAGTGAGTAGGCTGAAGCTTGTTAGAGTCAGTTAGCCAAAGCTAGTGTCCTGAGGAGAGTGAGTAGGCCAAAGCCTGTTAGAGACAGTGGACCAAAGGTAGTGTCACCCTGAGAGTGAGTAGGCCGAAGCCTGTTGGAGTCAATGAGCCAAAGCTAGTGTCATCCTGAGGAGAGTGAGTAGGCCGAAGCCTGTTAGAGACAGTACTCATCCTGCAGAGAATGAGTAGGCTGGAGCCTGTTAGAGTCAGTGGGCCAAAGCTAGTGTCGTCTGGAGGAGAGTGAGTAGGTCGAAGCCTGTTAGAGAGTAGGCCAAAGACAGTGTCCTCCTGTGGAGAGTGAGTAGGCCGAAGCCTGTTAAGAGTCCGTAGTTCAAAGACAGTATCGTCTGGAGGAGAGTGAGTAGGTTGAAGCCTGTTAGAGAGAGAGTAGGCCAAAGACAGTGTCATCCAGCAGAGAATGAGTAGGCTGGAGCCTGTTAGAGTCAGTGGGCCAAAGCTAGTGTCGTTCGGAGGAGACTGAACAGGCCGAAGCCTGTTAGTGGCAGTAGGCCAAAGAAAGTGTCCTCCTGTGGAGAGTGAGTAGGCCGAAGCCTGTTAAGAGTCAGTGGGGCAAAGACAGTATCGTCTGGAGGAGAGTGAGTAGGTTGAAGCCTGTTAGAGAGAGAGTAGGCCAAAGACAGTGTCATCCAGCAGAGAATGAGTAGGCTGGAGCCAAAAAACATTGTTGTACTGCGGATAATAAGTCGGCCAGAGCCTGTTAAGAGTCAGTGGCGAGTGAGTAGTCCAAAGCCTGTTAGAGTCAGTGAGCCAAAAACAGTGTTGTCCAGAGGAGAGTGAGTAGGCCGAATCCTGTTAGAGACAGTAGGCCAAAGAAAATGTCATCCTGCGGAGAATGAGTAGGCTGGAGCCTATTAGAGTCAGTGGGCCAAAGCTCGTGTCGTTCGGAGGAGACTGAATAGGCCGAAGCCTGTTAGTGGCAGTAGGCCAAAGAAAGTGTCCTCCTGTGGAGAGTGAGTAGGCCGAAGCCTGTTAAGAGTCAGTGGGGCAAAGACAGTGTCGTCTGGAGGAGAGCTAGTGTTGTCTGGAGGAGAGTGAGTAGGTCGAAGCCTGTTAAGAGTCAGTGGGCCAAAGACTGTCGTCGTGAGGAGAGTGAGTAGGCAGAAGCCTGTTAAGAGTCAGTGAGCCAAAGACAGTGTTGTCCAGAGGAGAGTGAGTAGGCTGAAGCCTGTTAGAGACAGTAGGCCAAAGAAAGTGTCATCCTGCAGAGAATGAGTAGGCTGGAGCCTGTTAGAGTCAGTGGGCCAAAGCTAGTGTCGTCTGGAGGAGAGTGAGTAGGTCGAAGCCTGTTAGAGAGTAGGCCAAAGACAGTGTCCTCCTGTGGAGAGTGAGTAGGCCGAAGCCTGTTAAGAGTCCGTAGTTCAAAGACAGTATCGTCTGGAGGAGAGTGAGTAGGTTGAAGCCTGTTAGAGAGAGAGTAGGCCAAAGACAGTGTCATCCAGCAGAGAATGAGTAGGCTGGAGCCTGTTAGAGTCAGTGGGCCAAAGCTAGTGTCGTTCGGAGGAGAGTGAGTAGACCGAAGCCTGTTAAGAGTCAGTGGGGCAAAGAAAGTGTCCTCCTACGGAGAATGAGTAGGCTGGAGCATGTTAGAGTGAGTGGGCCAAAGCTAGTGGCATCCTGAGGAGAGTGAGTAGGCCGAAGCCTGTTAGTGACAGTAAGCGAAAGAAAGTGTCCTCCAGTGGAGAATGAGTAGGCTGGAGCCTGTTAGAGTCAGTGCGCCAAAGCTAGTGTTGTCTGGAGGAGAGTGAGTAGGTCGAAGCCTGTTAGAAAGAGAGTAGGCCAAAGACAGTGTCATCCAGCAGAGAATGAGTAGGCTGGAGCCTGTTAGAGTCAGTGGGCCAAAGCTAGTGTCGTTCGGAGGAGAGTGAGTAGGCCGAAGCCTGTTAAGAGTCAGTGGGGCAAAGCTAGTGTCGCCCTGAGGAGAGCAGTAGGCTGGAGCCTGTTAGAGTCAGTAGTTTAAAGACAGTATTGACTGGAGGAGAGTGAGTAGGTCGAAGCCTGTTAGAGAGCGAGTAGGCCAAAGACAGTGTCGTCCGGAGGAGAGTGAGTAGGCAGAAGCCTTTTAAGAGTCAGTGGGCCAAAGACAGTGTCATCCTGCGGAGAATGAGTAGGCTGGAGCCTGTTAGAGTCAGTGCGCCAAAGCTAGTGTCATCCAGAGGAGAGTGAGTAGGCCGAAACCTGTTAAGAGTCAGTGGGCCAAAGACAGTGTCATCGTGAGGAGAATGAGTAGGCTGGAGCCTGTTAAAAGTCAGTAGGCCAAAGACAGTGTCATCCTGAGGAGAATGAGTAGGCTGGAGCCTGTTAGGGTCAGTAGTTCAAAGACAGTATTGTCTGGAGGAGAGTGAGTAGGTCGAAGCCTGTTAGAGAGAGAGTAGGCCAAAGACAGTGTCATCCTGAGGAGAATGAGTAGGTTGGAGCCTGTTAAGAGTCAGTGCGCCAAAGCTAGTGTCGTCCGGAGGAGAGTGAGTAGGCCGAAGCCTGTTAAGAGTCAGTGGGCCAAAGCTAGTGTTGCCCTGAGGAGAGCGAGTAGGCTGGAGCCTGTTAGAGTCAGTGGCCCTGAAGTGTGGTGGAGGCTCCATCTTTAGAGTCTTTGAAACAGAGGCTGGATGGCCACCTGAATGTGGTTTTCCTGCTTCTTGGCAGAATGGGGTTGGACTGGATGGCCCATGAGGTCTCTTCCAACTCTAGGATTCTATAGACACAAGTGTGTCCAACCCAGCAGATCCTGGGGCTGGGGAGGGCCCTGAGACCTGACTCTGGTTGCTCCCTCCTCCCCAGCTCATCGGCTGCGTCCAGCGGATCCTGATGAACCGCCGCCTCCAGCAGCAGTACAGCCAGCAGCAGCAGCAGCTCTCCTTCCAGCAGGTTGCCCAGCAGGCCGCCATGAGCCACCTGATGATGCAGAAGCCCCCGGGACTGATGATGAACCCTTCCAACTTCCAGCAGATCGACATGCGGGGGATGTACCACGCGGCGGCCGCGGGCGGCATGCACCCGCCCCCGTTGCTCCAGGGCACCCCTTCGCTGGACGGCAAGAACCCCGGGACCTCCCAAGGGAAGTGAGCGGGCGGGCGGGCGCCCTTTTGCACTAGAGGAGCTCTGAATCAGAAAACGGGGGTGGGCGGGCGGGCACGGGAGAGAGAAATGACTTTTTTATTTTTTTAGGAATCAATGGCTTCACAGAAACTCAACTGTATAAACCGTAGGGTTGATTTCATCCCCTCCTCCCCCTGGTTCTATTCTATTGTTGATGATTGTTTGGGTAAGACGTCCCGTCCCCCTTCCCGCCCTCTTCCCGCCCGGTCTCCGCCCCCAGCCCTTGGTCAGCGCCGTTGCCTCGAATCTTCTTACATGAGTTGCGTACAGGAGATCATCCAGTTGTTTTCAGTGAAAACAGGTCCTCCTATTATAACCTTCGGGGCTGCGCAGGCTTCCTCTTAAACAAATACTTACCACGCCTGCGGTGAATAGCCATAGAAAAAAGAAGAAACACCACAAACGGGAAAAGGCGCTTCGAGAAGTTACACAGGTCTGTATATTTCAAGTCACTTCGCCTCGAATGTGACACAGCCGAGTTCTTGGTTAGAGTTGATTCCTCAAATTGTGGGGCTTCTTTCACGAAAATGTGTCGGGGCCGGGCTGACGCGATGGAACCAAATAAAACCCGTCGGAACCGGGAAGAGACCTTGGACTTCGAACGGAGTGTAATATTCGTTCCTGCTACCACTCTACGACCCCGGGGGCCGTGCCCGCAGCCTTAAAAGTCTCCGCCGAAGAAGACGCCATTCCCTCTGGCCGTTTCCCGTGTTTCATCTTCGCGACGGGACCGACCCCAAGTCACCATCCCGCTCCGTGTGGACTTCCTCTCTCCTGGTGCTATAGCGTCTCTTCCTCTTCCCGGCGGGTGATCCCTGGCCCCTTTGGACTTGGAACCGCGGTAATCGTTCAGATGGGAAATGTGAGACAGCGGAGTCGTAAAGAGTGCGCATTCGCCTCTGCCGCCATTGCAAAGGGGGTCGCTCTTTTGACAGTATCCTGATTTTTCCCCCCGTTTGTTTATTTTTAAGGACAGCTCGGTTTTCTCTTTCCGATCCAACCCTTAAGTAATTAAACTCCCGAAGTAATTGTTAAAAGTGGGATAGTCGCCTATTTCTTGCGGCGAGTTGGCCATTTTGATGTCATGTCTCCGGAACAGACGCTTTGTATTTTTTGGTTGGTTTTTTTTCCTGAATGTGGGCAGAAAAGGAAAACGACAGGTGCCTTTGAGGTCTTGGAAGTTAGGAGAAGAATTTGGGGGGATCCCGAAAAACCAAAGCCGGACGGAGGGCAAAACTTGAGCGATTCCCAAAGCGGAACGGGCGGGGTTTTTCCTTCTCCTTCTAACGAATGTCGGCATCCAGACAATGATAATGTTGGGAAGCAGTTCATTATTTTGAAACTCGTCGGTTCAGGATGGAGAGGAGCGTAGTGTGACATTTAATCATGAGTTATTCCTTTTTTTCTTTTTGATGTTTTCTGTGACGCAACAAGCTCTGTTTCTTTATTTTGGGGCGAAGCAAGGGACGGACTCCCGACTGGGTTGTGTTCGCTGCAAAAAAGGACACGTGAAAGGGAGTCTTCCTGAGACCAAGGCCTGGAGCTCCCAGGACATTCCTACGTTTTCCAAACAGAGCTGGGATATTTCGAGTGGCATTTCCCCGACTCCAGAGACTTTTAAAAGTGTGGAAGTTTTAGGCAACATTTTCAAAGACGTATATATTTCTTTCCTTCTCACTGAGAGCATCCGGTGACGCCTCGGAGCACGAGAAGCATTGGAGTAATAAACCTTGGACCATTTTGCATACACGTCTCTCTCGCTGTAACCTTATCGCTGCATAACCGCGTGCTTTTTGAGTATAACATGGAGCTTTAACCGGCATTTAAAGACAGAAGAGCGGCAGCATACCCGTAACATAACCCACAAACTCATTTTTTATATTTGTTTTAGATGTTTTACCTAGTTGAAACGGCTTATATAAGACGACGAAATGAGAAAAAAAAAACAAAAAAGATGTTGCTTGTAATACAGTTTTTTGCCTGCGAAATTCTCCACCTTTTTGTAACCTGTTTCTTTCTTTGGATGTAAAGCGTTTTGGGCTTAGTATTGTGATACTGTACATGTTTTTTGTCCCAGTTGTATAGTACCGTTTCAGTCCCCGTCCCTTCCCGGAACCAGCTTTGGCTGCCCGAAACCATACAGCTGTGAAGACTTGGCCTCTGTTTCTGTTTAGGCGGCTTCTTCTTCTCATTCTTTTCCCCTTCATCTATGTATTAAATATCATAAAAAAAGTACTGTAGAGAAAGGTGTCACTGCTTCCTCCGAGGCTGTTTTGTAAAATATATATTAAGGACTGGAAACGTGTTTTTAAAAAAGAGGACGCATTCAAGTATGACGACTCGCTATCTGTGTTTTCACCCTTCAAAGTGCTGTTTGGTAGTTGGAACTTTAAAAATACTATTTAATATCTCATTTAATAAAGTGACCAAAATGCAGAAAGGTGTGTGTGTCGTGCTGCATTTTTTATTAACGCGGCAAGCGTTTTGTAGCCCCTTGGGTGGCGCAGCGGGTTAAACCGCTGAGCTGCTGAATTTCCTGACCGAAAGTTTGGCGACATTCTGTTGCAGTCTCTTCTCTGTATTACGTCTAATGTAGAACAAACACTGACAATACACAACACAACACTGACTTCTTAAATAACAAAACATATCAAAATATACATATATAATACTAGCCGTCCCCTGCCACACGTTGCTGCGGCCCACTCTGGTGGTCATGGGGGTTCTGTGTGGGAGGTTTGGCCCAATTCTATTGTTGGTGGGGTGTGATTGTAGGTGAACTACAAATCCCAGCAGCTACAACTCCCAAATGTCAAGATTCTATTTTCCCCAAACTCCACCAGTGTTCACATTTGGGCATATTGAGTATTCGTGTAGAGTTTGGTCCAGATGCATCATTGTTTGAGTCCACAGTGCTCTCTGGATGTAGGTGAACTATAAATCCCAGTAACTACAACTCCTAAGTGTCAAGGTCTATTTCCCCAAAACTCCATCTGTGTTCATAATTGGGCATATGGAGTATTTGTGCCAAGTTTGGTTCAGATCCATCATTGTTTGAGTCCACAGTGCTCTCTGGATGTAGGTGAACTATAAATCCCAGTAACTACAACTCCTAAGTGTCAAGGTCTATTTCCCCCAAACTCCATCTGTGTTCATAATTGGGCATATGGAGTATTTGTGCCAAGTTTGGTTCAGATCCATCATTGTTTGAGTCCATGGTAGTCTCTGGACGTAGGTGAACTACAACTCCAAAACTCAAGGTCAATGTCCACCAAACTCTTAAATATTCCCTGTTAGTGATGGGAGTTCTGTGTGCCAAAATTGGTTCCATTCCATTATTGGTGGAGTTCAGAATGCTCTTTGATTGTAGGTGAACTATAAATCCCAGCAACTACAACTCCCAAATGACAAAATCATTTTTTTTGAGTGAAGGACATACATTGGGTTGTTAGGTGTCTTGTGGCTAAATTTGGTGTCAATTTGTCCAGTGTTTTTAGAGTTCTGTTAATCCCACAAACGAACAATACATTTTTATTTATATAGATAGTAAGTAATCTGAATTCGTGGGCTCCGGGTGGCACAGCGGGTTAAACCGCTGAGCTGCTGAACTTCCTGACCGAAAGGTTGGCGACATTCTGTTGCAGTTTTCTCTGTATTGTGTCTAATGCATAATGAACACTGACTATAGAATACACTACACAACACAGCACTGGCTTCTAAAGTAGAGTCTCAGTCGGAATAGGCCCAGATCTGATCACATGGTTTGCAGCCCCTCCCACAAGCTCAAACATCATAGAGTTAAGGAAGGTGCATACCAAAATATACATATCTAATATAGTAAGCATACCAAAATATAGTAAAATGCAGAAAGGTGTGTGTCGTGCTGCATTATTTAATAACGTGGCAAGCGTTTTGTAGCCCCTTGGGTGGCGCAGCGGGTTAAACCGCTGAGCTGCTGAACTTCCTGACCAAAAGGTTGGCGACATTGTATTGCAGTCTCTTCTCTGTATTATGTCTAATGCAGAACAAACACTGACAATACACAACACAACACTGACTTCTTAAATACCAAAACATACCAAAATATACATATATAATATAGTAAGTAATCTGAATTAGTGGGCTCCTGGTGGCGCAGCGAGTTAAACCGCTGAGCTGCTGAACTTCCTGACTGAAAGGTTGGCGACATTGTGTTGCAGTCTCTTCTCTGTGTTATGCCTAATGCATAATGAACACTGACTGTAGAATACACTACACAACACAACACGTGACTTCTAAAATAGAGTCTCAGTCTGAATAGGCCCAGATCGGATCACATGGTCTGCAGCCCCTCCCACAAGCTCAAACAACATCGAGTTGAGGAAACTGCATACCAAAACATATATATATATATACATATACACACACACACATATATATATAGTCAATAATCTGAATTAGTGGGCTGCTGGTGGCGCAGCGGGTTAAACCGCTGAGCTGCTGAACTTCCTGACTGAAAGGTTGGCGGCATTCTGTTGCAGTTCTCTCTGTATTGTGTCTAATTCATAGTAAACACTGACTATCGAATACACGACACAACACAGCACTGACTTCTAAAATGGAGTCTCAGTCTGAATAGTCCCAGATCTCATCACATGGTCTGCAGCCCCTCCCACAGGCTCAAACAGCATAGAGTTAAGGAAGCTGCATACCAAAATATGCATATCAAATATAGTAAGTACTCTGAATTAGTGAGCTCCTGGTGGCGCAGCGAGTTAAACTACTGAGCTGCTGAACTTCCTGACCGAAAGGTTGGCAGCATTCTGTTGCAGTCTCTTCTCTGTATTATGTCTAATGCATAATGAACACTGACAATACACTACACAACACAACACTGACTTCTAAATTAGAGTCTCAGTCTGAATAGGCTCAGATCTGATCACATGGTCTGCAGCCCCTCCCACAAGCTCAAACATCATAGAGTTAAGGGAGCTGCATACCAAAATATACATATATAATATAGTAAGTAATCTGAATTAGTGGGATCCTGGTGGCGCAGCAGGTAAACTGCTGAACTTTCTGATCGACAGGTTGTCGGCATTCTGTTGTAGTTTCTTCTCTGTATTGTGCCTAATGCATAATAAACACTGACTATACAATACACTACACAACACAACGCTGACTTCTAAAATAGAGTCTCAGCCTGAATAGGCCCAGATCAGATCACATGGTCTGCAGCCCTGCCCACAAGCTCAAACAACATAGTTGAGGCAACTGCATACCAAAACACACACACACATATATATATATATATATATATATATATATATATATATATAATAAATAATCTGAATTAGTGGGCTGCTGGTGGCGCAGCACTGATTTCTAAAATAGAGTCTCAGTCTGAATAGGCCCAGATCTGATCACATGGTCTGCAGCCCCTCCCACAACCTCAAACAGCATAGAGTTAAGGAAGCTACCTACCAAAATATACATATATAATATAGTAAGTAATCTGAATTAGCTGGCCCCTTGGTGGTGCAGCACAAGTCAGACAACACTGACTTCTAAAATGGAGTCTCAGTCTGTCTGAATAGTCCCAGATCTGATTACATGGTCTACAGCCCCTCCCACAACCTCAAACAACATAGAGTTAAGGAAGCTACATACCAAAATATACATATATAATATAGTAAGTAATCTGATTAAATGGGCCCCTTGGTGGCGCAGCATGTTAAACCACTGAGCTGCTGAACTTGCTGACCGAAAGGTTGGCGCTTCGAATGCGGGGAGCGGGTTGAGCTCCCGCTGTTAGCCCCAGCTTCTGCCAACCTAGCAGTTCAAAAACATGCTCATGTGAGTGGAGCAATAGGTTCCGCTTCGGCAGAAAGGTAAGGGCGCTCCATGCAGCCATGCTGTCCACATGACCTTGGAGGTGTCTCTGGACAACACCGGTTCTTCAGCTTGGAAATGGAGGTAAGGACCAACCCCCAGAGTCGGACATGACTGGACTTAATGTCAGGGGAAGCCTTTACCTTTAACACTGAACCAGAACGTTGGGAAGCATCTCAATTGCATCCGGTCAGATTCGGCCAAAGGTCTTGGAGACCCTGGGTTTGGATTCTTCTGTGGTCAGTTGAGAGCCCAAGTTGGGACCCTGTGAAAACTGGCCTGCCTTCACTAGAGATGACCACAAGGACAAGATTCAGGCAGGAAGTTAAGGCATGGCATCGTTCCCCTCTCATGAAATCCTAGAGTTGGAAGGGGCCCCCAAAGGCCATCTAGTCCAAGCTTATGGTGCCATGTAGGAATCCACTATGGTCGCCAAAGACCATAAGAAAACAAAGTATTTTCTGTTGGTCATGAGGATTCTGTGTGGGAAGTTTGGCCCAATTCCATCATTGGCGGGGTTCAAAATGCTCTTTGATTGTAGGTGAACTATAAATCCCAGCAACTACAATCCCCAAATATCAAGGTCTATTTTCCCCAAACTCCACCAGTGTTCATATTTGGGCATATACTGAATCTATGGCAAGTTTGGTCCAGATCCATCCTTGTTTGAGTCCACAGTGCAATCTGGATGTAGGTGAACTACAACTCCCAAACCCAAGGTCAATGCACATCAGACCCTTCCAGTATTTTCTCTTGGTCATAGGAGTTCTGTTTGCCAAGTTTGGTTCAATTCCATCACTGGTGGAGTTCAAAATGCTCTTTGATTGTAGGTGAACTATAAATCCCAGCAACTACAATTCCCAAATATCAAGGTCTGTTTTCCCCAAACTCCATCAGTGTTCACATTTGGGCATATTAAGTATTTGTGCCAAGCTTGGTCCAGATCCATCATTGTTTGAGTCAATAGTGCTCTCTGGATGTAGGTGAACTACAACTCCCAAACTCAAGGTCAATGCCCACCAAACCCTTCCAATATTTTCTGTTGGTCAGGGGAGTTCTGTGTGCCAAGTTTGGTTCAATTCCATCATTGATGGAGTTCAGAATGCTCTTGATTGTAAGTGAACTATAAATCCCAGTAACTACAACTCCCAAATGAGAAAATCATAATTTTTTTTGAGTGATGGTCACTCCTTGTGTTGTGAGACGTTTTGTTGCCAAAGTTGGTGTGTTTTCGTTCATTGGTTCTTTTGTTTTTAAGGTACTCATTATGCACAGAGCATTTTTATATATATATATAGATCAGTGTTTCTCAACTTGGGGGTCGGGACCCCTGCGGGGGTTGTGAGGGGGTGTCAGAGGGGTCGCCAAAGACCATCAGAAAGCATAGTATTTTCTGTTGGTCATGGGGGTTCTGTGTGGGAAGTTTGGTCCAATTCTGTCGTTGATGCAGTTCAGAATGCTATTTCATTGTGGGTGAACTATAAATCCCAACAACTACAACTCCCAAATATCAAGGTCTATTTTCTCCAAACTCTAATTAGTTTTCACATTTGGGCATATTGAGGATCCATGCCAAGTTTGATCCAGATGCATCATTGTTTGAGTCCACAGTGGATGTAAGTGAACTACAACTCCCAAACTCAAGGACAGTGCCCATCAAAACCTTCCAATATTCTCTGTTTGTCATTGGAGTGCCAGGTTTGGTTCAATTCCATCATTGGTGGAGTACAGAATGCTCTCTGGATGTAGGTGAACTACAACTCCCAAACTCAAGGTCAACGCCCACCAAACTCCTCTATTGTTTTCTATTTGTCATTGGAGTGCCAGGTTTGGTTCAATTCCATCATTGGTGGAGTTCAGAATGTGCTTTGGATGTAGGTGAACTACAACTCCCAAACTCAAGGTCAATGCCCACCAAACCCTTCTAGTGTTTTCTGTTTGTCATTGGAGTGCCAGGTTTGGTTCAATTCCATCATTGGTGGAGTTCAGAATGCGCTTTGGATGTAGGTGAACTACAACTCCCAAACTCAAGGTCAATGCCCACCAAACCCTTCTAGTGTTTTCTGTTTGTCATTGGAGTGCCAGGTTTGGTTCAATTCCATCATTGGTGGAGTTCAGAATGCGCTTTGGATGTAGGTGAACTACAACTCCCAAACTCAAGGTCAGTGCCCACCAAACCCTTCTAGTGTTTTCCGTTTGTCATTGGAGTGCCAGTTTTGGTTCAATTCCATCATTGGTGGAGTTCAGAATGTGCTTTGGATGTAGGTGAACTACAACTCCCAAACTCAAGGTCAATGCCCACCAAACCCTTCTAGTGTTTTCTGTTTGTCATTGGAGTGCCAGGTTTGGTTCAATTCCATCATTGGTGGAGTCCAGAATGCGCTTTGGATGTAGGTGAACTACAACTCCCAAACTCAAGGTCAACGCCCACCAAACTCCTCTATTGTTTTCTGTTTGTCATTGGAGTGCCAGGTTTGGTTCAATTCCATCATTGGTGGAGTTCAGAATGCGCTTTGGATGTAGGTGAACTACAACTCCCAAACTCAAGGTCAGTGCCCACCAAACCCTTCTAGTGTTTTCCGTTTGTCATTGGAGTGCCAGTTTTGGTTCAATTCCATCATTGGTGGAGTTCAGAATGTGCTTTGGATGTAGGTGAACTACAACTCCCAAACTCAAGGTCAATGCCCACCAAACCCTTCTAGTGTTTTCTGTTTGTCATTGGAGTGCCAGGTTTGGTTCAATTCCATCATTGGTGGAGTTCAGAATGCGCTTTGGATGTAGGTGAACTACAACTCCCAAACTCAAGGTCAATGCCCACCAAACCCTTCTAGTGTTTTCTGTTTGTCATTGGAGTGCCAGGTTTGGTTCAATTCCATCATTGGTGGAGTTCAGAATGCGCTTTGGATGTAGGTGAACTACAACTCCCAAACTCAAGGTCAATGCCCACCAAACCCTTCTAGTGTTTTCTGTTTGTCATTGGAGTGCCAGGTTTGGTTCAATTCCATCATTGGTGGAGTTCAGAATGCGCTTTGGATGTAGGTGAACTACAACTCCCAAACTCAAGGTCAGTGCCCACCAAACCCTTCTAGTGTTTTCTGTTTGTCATTGGAGTGCCAGTTTTGGTTCAATTCCATCATTGGTGGAGTTCAGAATGCTGTTTGGATGTAGGTGAACTACAACTCCCAAACTCAAGGTCAATGCCCACCAAACCCTTCTAGTGTTTTCCGTTTGTCATTGGAGTGCCAGGTTTGGTTCAATTCCATCATTGGAGTTCAGAATGCTGTTTGGATGTAGGTGAACTACAACTCCCAAACTCAAGGTCAATGCCCACCAAACCCTTCTAGTGTTTTCTGTTTGTCATTGGAGTGCCAGGTTTGGTTCAATTCCATCATTGGTGGAGTTCAGAATGCGCTTTGGATGTAGATGAACTACAACTCCCAAACTCAAGGTCAATGCCCACCAAACCCTTCTAGTGTTTTCCATTTGTCATTGGAGTGCCAGGTTTGGTTCAATTCCATCATTGGCGGAGTTCAGAATGCGCTTTGGATGTAGGTGAACTACAACTCCCAAACTCAAGGTCAATGCCCACCAAACCCTTCTAGTGTTTTCCGTTTGTCATTGGAGTGCCAGTTTTGGTTCAATTCCATCATTGGTGGAGTTCAGAATGCTGTTTGGATGTAGGTGAACTACAACTCCCAAACTCAAGGTCAATGCCCACTAAACCCTTCTAGTGTTTTCTGTTTGTCATTGGAGTGCCAGGTTTGGTTCAATTCCATCATTGGCGGAGTTCAGAATGCGCTTTGGATGTAGGTGAACTACAACTCCCAAACTCAAGGTCAATGCCCACTAAACCCTTCTAGTGTTTTCTGTTTGTCATTGGAGTGCCAGGTTTGGTTCAATTCCATCATTGGCGGAGTTCAGAATGCGCTTTGGATGTAGGTGAACTACAACTCCCAAACTCAAGGTCAATGCCCACCAAACCCTTCTAGTGTTTTCTGTTTGTCATTGGAGTGCCAGGTTTGGTTCAATTCCATCATTGGTGGAGTTCAGAATGCTGTTTGGATGTAGGTGAACTACAACTCCCAAACTCAAGGTCAATGCCCACCAAACCCTTCTAGTGTTTTCTGTTTGTCATTGGAGTGCCAGTTTTGGTTCAATTCCATCATTGGTGGAGTTCAGAATGCTGTTTGGATGTAGGTGAACTACAACTCCCAAACTCAAGGTCAATGCCCACCAAACCCTTCTAGTGTTTTCCGTTTGTCATTGGAGTGCCAGGTTTGGTTCAATTCCATCATTGGAGTTCAGAATGCTGTTTGGATGTAGGTGAACTACAACTCCCAAACTCAAGGTCAATGCCCACCAAACCCTTCTAGTGTTTTCTGTTTGTCATTGGAGTGCCAGGTTTGGTTCAATTCCATCATTGGTGGAGTTCAGAATGCACTTTGGATGTAGGTGAACTAAAACTCCCAAACTCAAGGTCAATGCCCACCAAACCCTTCTAGTGTTTTCTGTTTGTCATTGGAGTGCCAGGTTTGGTTCAATTCCATCATTGGTGGAGTTCAGAATGCGCTTTGGATGTAGGTGAACTAAAACTCCCAAACTCAAGGTCAATGCCCACCAAACCCTTCTAGTGTTTTCTGTTTGTCATTGGAGTGCCAGGTTTGGTTCAATTCCATCATTGGTGGAGTTCAGAATGCTGTTTGGATGTAGGTGAACTACAACTCCCAAACTCAAGGTCAATGCCCACCAAACCCTTCCAATATTTTCTGTTGGTCAGGGGAGTTCTGTGTGCCAAGTTTGATTCAATTCCATCATTGGTGGAGTTCAGAAGGCTCTTTGATTTTAGGTGAACTATAAATCCCAGCAACTCCAACTCCCAAATGGCAAAATCATAATTTTTGGAGTGATGGTCACTCCTTGTGTTGTGAGACGTTTTGTTGCCAAAGTTGGTGTGATTTCGTTCATTGGTTCTTTTGTTTTTAAGGTACTCATTACGCACAGAGCATTTATATATATATAGAATTGAGAACAGGGGAGAGGGGGGAAATGAAGCTTAGGCTCTTTTATATGTCTCTCTCTGCTAGCCTTTCGATAGGCAAAACAAAAGCCTGACAGCACAGCAGGAGTCACAGAGAGGCAAATGAGAGGTAATATTTTGTTGTTGTTCATTTGTTCAGTCGTCTCCGACTCTTCGTGACCTCATGGACCAGCCCACGCCAGAGCTCCCTGTCGGCCGTCA
The DNA here is from genome assembly GCF_037176765.1 of Anolis sagrei. Classification (NCBI taxonomy): domain Eukaryota; kingdom Metazoa; phylum Chordata; class Lepidosauria; order Squamata; family Anolidae; genus Anolis; species Anolis sagrei. The sequence goes on along the minus strand of NC_090030.1, from coordinate 33,122,414 downwards.
CCACCCCCAGCTCCTTCAAGGTCAGTCCAGTCACTTCAAGGATGCCATCCATCCATCTTGACTTGGTCGGCCCCTCTTCCTTTATTTATATATATAGATTATTATTATTACTACTACTACTATTACTGTATCAAGAGATTACATGTTAATCTGCTTTTTTTGTGTTCACCATTGAGCCGGTTTTCAGCTTAGAAACCTCCGAATTCCCTGAGATGACAATGTCTCGTATTTCTTACTCATTTCTTCTCTTTCAAAGGGACACCGTTGGAACAAATCATCAAACCGCCCCGTCATATAGATAAATAGATATAAAGACATTTTTTTATTGCTGGTTAAGCTCTTCAAACTCCATTCCCCGCAAACGCCCACCCGCTCCTCTCTCTTCCAGTCGGCGAAAGTTCGGCCATAATCTTTCTCTCATTTCCCTTTGTTAAAAAATAAAATAATAATTATTTCTTTTCCTGAGATAAATAAATATATAAAATAAATACCCATATACATCTTCCTTCGGGAGATGGTAGCGGGGTACAAATAAAGGATTATTATTATTATTATTATTATTATTATTATTATTATTATTATTATTATTATATTGTATCAAGAGATTACATGTTAATCTGCCTTTTTTGTGGCAGCCGTTAGGAGAAAATAAAATAATAAAGGGAAATCATAATAATTTAGAATAAAATAGAAGATTTTTGTTCCTGCCTGATTCAGGGAGTTAATTTGCAAGCATGCAAAACCTGCAGATGATATTGATTGACACGGGGTCAGTGTGCTCTGGCCGATGTTTGTTCTAGCCGATGTTGACTTAGATATGAAATCAACAAGAGAAGTTGGCAGGACAAAGAAATCAATAATATCGATCCAAGACTTGGAACATCTAAGGTCATATGGTGAGAGAGCGCCATCCTCTGACCACTTAATGTCAATAGCAGGCAATTTCAGAAACGCTTTTATTCTAAGTACTTTCCTTCATGGTTTTCATATTAAGAAATAAGTTATAATGGCGTTATTAAGGCTGGATTGATTAGGAGATTGCCTTGATCAAATCTTATGTTATAAGCATATAAAAGTTATAATTCAATTCGAGATTTAAGGAATTGAACATATACGTGTCATCTTAAGGTAACGGGTGAAAGTTGGGATAAGTTACCTAATCGAGCAGATGTTTGGGGTCACAACTTGCTTGCCAAGACCTGATAAAGATGTCTTTGGCAACTATATATGAAAACACCTGTTAATGATTGTACTGTGTAAATGTCAGATTCTTTCTGCGCATGTGTAAAACAAGTAATTTTATGCTATAAAAACTGGAGCAATTGCGACTTCAAAGTTGTGACAGTCATGGGAGCTGTTCACCCTATACTCCGCAGAGATAGAAATAAACGCCTGGAAATTGGCCAAGCTGTCTCTCCATCTTCTTCCTTCTCCAAAAGCACTCTAATGATCTCGGGTAACGTATATTCCGCAACAGTAGCGGGGTACAAAAAAGGTATTATTATTATTATTATTATTATTATTATTATCATTACTGTATCAAGAGATTACGTGTTAATCTGCCTTTTTTGTGTTCACCACTGAGCAGGTTTTCAGCAGCTTAAAAACCTCCGAATTCCCTGAGATGACAAATTCTTGTATTTCTTACTCATTTCTTCTCTTTCAAAGGGACACCGTTGGAAAAAAATCATCAAACCGCACCGTCATATAGATAGATAGATATAAAGACAATTTTTATTGCTGGTTAAGCTCTTCAAACTCCATTCCCCGCAAACGCCCACCCTCTCTCTTTCCGTCGGCGAAAGTTAAGCCATAATCTTTCTCTTATTTCCCTTTGTTAAAAAATAAAATAATAATTATTTCTTTTCCTGAAATAAATAAATATATAAAATAAATACCCATATACATTTTATAAATAGGGTTCGCCCTCCGAGACAGGGCCGTGTTTACATCGGGCGACGGATGATTCCCCGTCACGCCCTTTTCTCCGTCGTGGTCTCTGTGAAATCGCACATATGGTATTTCCAAAAGTAGGAAACCAGCACGATAGGAACACACAAAAACACATTCATCGTCCAATTCCTACAAAGTCCAGATAGCCAATTCCATTTGAATGCACTTGTCCTAAAAGAAGTCCAGAAATTAGAGATGGCCATTTGGGTACTTCAAGGTGGTCCATCCAGCAAAAAGGATGAAGATATTTCGCTCATCCGGTCCGTTTGGATCAATCCATCAGGATCATGATTTAACATGGACTTGAATAGGTCAGGAGTTTCAGAAGAAGTCTATTTGGATCCATCAGGCAAGAAGAAGTCCATTTGGATACCTCCAAAGAGCAAACCCAATCCATCCAAAGACTTTCCCTCAAAATGCGCCACCTTTCGTCTCAATCGTATGTCCAGCGATTGATGCTGGTGGTAATTGTCATTTCAGAACATAGTAATAGAATTATCTTAGGGTTTCTTTGGTCCTTTTCCTCACTCACCGGTCAAAGAAGGCACCAGCGGAGGTCCAAGTGTCCATCTCCACTTGGATTTGTTTATTTTCCTTCCAGGTTCTGCATCCATTTCAAAATATATATATATCTTTGGTCTATTTCTTTTCCTTCCAAGACCTGCATCCATCTCCAGCCCCAAAGAAGTAAATAGAGTTGCCTTCAAGTCTTGAGAAAGTCATGGCAGGTCCTTCTCCGTTTGGCAAGGAGCGCCAAAAGCATCCCTCTGTTTCCTATATATATATATATATATACAAGAAACCCAAACTGTAGAGTCCGGATCACCTATAGTGGTAAAGGTCCCTATACATGGCGGGCGTCTTACTGGGGTCCACTGGTCGGGGCAAGAAGTGGGTGAACTTCTGGTGCCGCTTAGTCCTATATCCTTCTCTGGGGGATCCGTCCCGGTTCAATGCCACGTAATATTGCCGCTCGGAGTCGGAGTGTTTGTACAGCGTCGAGGCGTAAGTGTTGTACCAGTTCTCCTCGAACTGCTCCCGGAAGACGCACTCCCTGGTGAGCTTCTTCTGCAAGAGGAGGAAAAGAAAACATGTCAAACATCACCCATCATCCCCACTTATATCCCGTCTCCAATGCTGCACCCACACCGCAGAACGAATACCGTTTGGCCACGGCTCAAAGTGATGGGATGCTGCAATATTCTAAGTGCTCCAATTTGCCACTTCATCACACTCATCAAATACTACTGAGCCACCCACTTAAGAAATGGCAACCTACTGTGTTCATCACATGACGTATGCTCAGTGGTGGCCCTAGGTAATTTTCAACGGTAAGCAAACAGTATTTTGCCTCTTCCCCCCCAACCAATCACTGATATACGAGGGGTATTTTTAAAGTAAGGTCCGTTGTGTTGTAGACACTAGTAGTTCGCGAGTTGTAGTTACTGCGATGTATAGTTCAACTACAGTCAAAGAGCATTCTGAACTCCACCAATGATGGAACTGAACCAAATATGGCACACAGAACTCCCACGATGAACAGAAAATATATGAGGGGTATTTTTTAAGTAAGGTCCGTTGTGTTGTAGACACTAGCAGTTCGCACGCATACCGCAACGAGCGTGTGCGTCGTGTACCGGCATGCCTCGGGAACAACTGTGCTCAGTTTCCGCTCTGTAGCTCACCTGTACAGTTCTCCTCTGTGCTTTAAACATGTTTAAAACGATCAACTCGCCCTCCGCATGTGAGGTTCGCTCAGTGATACGGTTTTTGTCAGCAAGGAACCTGCCTGCTGGAGAAATTCATTGACAGATTTGTGGAGTGTACAGTGATACTGTTATGAGTGAAAGCAAAGTGCGTAAGTGGGTACGACAATTCAAAGATGGCCGTGACAACCTCCACGATGAGGACTGCTCCGGTCGCCCTTCTTTGGTTACAGACGATTTAAATTGATCGCACACTCAAACCTTTGGTTTTTGTGGTCCTCTGTTAGGAGTTTCGGGACCCAACGGGAGCACAGTTTCCTAAACTTTCAGGGTTCAGAAACAATGTTGTAAAGCACTGATCTCGACACGTCAGGAAATTCGTTTGAGAGACCTGTTATTGTGAGGTGCCTGTTGTCACGAATCCTCGCTTCAACTGAAGCCACCAAATCGTCTGTAATCAAAGAAGGGCGACCGGAGCGGTCCTCATCCTGGACGTTGTCACGGCCATCTTTGAATTGTCGTACCCACTTACGCACTTTGCTTTCACTCATAACAGTATCACCGCACACTTCACAAATCTGTCGATGGATTTCTGCAGCAGGAAGGTCCCTTGCTGACAAAAACCGTATCACTGAGCAAACCTCACATGCGGAGGGTGAGTTGAGAGTCTTAAACATGTTTAAAGCACAGAAGAGAACCGTACAGGTGAGCTACAGAGCGGAAACTGAGCACAGTTGTTCCCGAGGCATGCCGGTACACGACGCACGCGCTCGTTGCGGTATGCGCGCGAACTACTAGTATCTACAACAAAATGGACCTTACTTAACAAATACCCCTCGTATATTTTCTGTTCATCGTGGGAGTTCTGTGTGCCATATTTGGTCCTTCTTTCTGCCTCATGCACTTTCTGGGGGCGTTCCTTCCTTCCTACTTTCTTCCTTCTTCCCTTCCTAGCTACCTACCTATCTGGTGAGACATCATTGCTCATTCCTTCCCCTACTTCCTTCCTTACTTCTTCCCTTCCTAACTACCTACCTCCCTGCTGGGACATCATCACTTCCCTCCCTCCCTCCCTTCCCTCCTTCCTTCCCTCCTTCCTTCCTTCCTTCCTTCCTTCCTTCCTTCCTTCCTTCCTTCCTTCCTTCCTTCTTCCCTTCCTAGCTACCTACTTATCTGGTGAGACATCATTGCTCATTCCTTCCTTCCCTACTTCTTTCCTTACTTCTTCCCTTCCTAGCTACCTACCTCCCTGCTGGGACATCATCACTTCCCTCCCTCCTTCCTTCCTCCCCTACTTCCTTCCTTCCTTCTTCCTTTCCTAGCTACCTCCCTCCCTGGTGAGACATCATCACTTCCTTACTTCCTTCTTTTCTTCTTTCCTTACTTCTTCCCTTCCTAGCTATCTACCTCCCTGGTGAGACATCATTGCTTCCTTCCTTCTTTTCCTACTTCCTTCCTTCTTTCCTTCCTAGCTACCTACCTCTCTGGTGAGACATCCTCCCTCCCTCCCTCCCTCCCTCCCTCCCTCCCTTCCTTCTTTCTTCCCTTCCTTCCATCCTTCCTTCCTTCCTTCCTTCCTTCCTTCCTTCCTTCTTCCCTTCTTAGCTACCTACCTCTCTGGTGAGACATCATCCCTTCCTCCCTCCCTCCCTTCCTTCCTTTCCTAATTTCTTCTTCCCTTTCTAGCTACCTCCCTCCCTGGTGAGACATTATCACTTGCTTCCTTTCTTCTTTTCCTACTTCCTTCCTTCTTCCCTTTCTAGCTACGTACCTCCCTGGTGAGACATCATTGATTCCTTCCTTCTTTTCCCACTTCCTTCCTTCCTTCTTCCCTTCCTAGCTACCTACCTCTCTGGTGAGACATCATCCCTCCCCTTCCTTCCTTCCTTCCTTCCTTCCTTCCTTCCTTCCTTCCTTCCCTGTGTTGTGTGTGCCATGTGTTACCTCCCCGATGTGCCTCCTTCCCTCCTACTCCTCCATCATCTCCGGTTGACCCAAAAGGCCATCCAGTCCAACCCCCTTCTACCATGTAGCAAAAGCACAATCAGAGCACCCCCAACAGATGGACATCCTGGCTCTAAATAATAATAATAATAATAATAATAATAATAATAATAATAATGAAAATATGTTCCTAGTTTGCAAGTGTTATTTCCTGTTTAATTATGCAGTAGACGTAGTGCCTCAGAAACTTCATTTTTGTGCGACTCCTCTGACACCCCCTTGTGGCCCCCATGTTGAGAAATACCGACTGAAAAGTGGTATATAAACAAATTAAATAATACGAGGACTATCGATAATTTTGCACCGCCCTAATTGACCTCCCCAAGCCATGGCTGTTTCCACACAGGTGGGCGCATTCCATGCAAAGCGTTGGATCTTCTCCGGGGTCACGCTTACCGATCCGTAGAGCTCCCCTCTTTCGTTCATCCCCAGATAAAGGCCGGAGTCCACTCCTCGGATGCTGACCAGTCCTACGGCCAAACTGATGAACTCCAAAATCCCTTCAAAGAGACATAAACGGAGAGAGGAAAAGGAAAGTTACGTCAAGGAGGAGCATAATTGTAGGCATCATCCTGCTGATCAACATATTGAGTTATAGCAAGAAGATCAAATAATTGGGTCGCTGTAAGTTTTCCAAGCTGTCTGTCCATATTCCAATAGCTGCATAGGTCAACAGCAAGCTAGACTATTAATGGTCGGAAGCTCACTCCGACCCGGGCTGGCTTCAAACTTGGTCAGTAGTGATTTAATGCAGCTGGCTACTAACTAGCTGCACCACAGTGTTATTGGGGTGTTGTGAATTTTCCGGACTGTATGGCCATGTTCCAGAAGCATTCTCTCCTGACGTTTCACCTCCATCTATGGCAGGAAGGACATCAAAACAATAACAACGATGTCCAACCTGAAAAATACCTGTGATGGGCCGGCCTAATCCTAATATGGAAATAGGCATCCTTAAAATCCACTGTCGCAAACCATGCGCCCATACGAATCAGTGAGAGGATCATGGGGAGAGTGATCATGTGAAATTTGCATGGCTTAATATAGAAGTTGACTTCCCATAGGTTCAGGATGGGGAGTAGGCCTCCATCCCTTTGAGGGACCAACAAGTATCTGGAGAAAAAACATCTTTACTTTTAATATATGTGTGATACGGCGACAATCTTTATGCTTATATTCTGTTTTGTTAATCTTATGGTTGTGTTGTTTTTTACTTTGTATGTTTTGTGATGTCGCCCGGGAACCACTCTGAGTCCCCTCGGGGAGATGGAACAGTATATAAATATATTATTATTATTATTATTATTATTATTATTAAAACATCGCAATGTATTGAAAAAAGCCAATGGGATTTTGGCCTCTATAGTGTCTAGATCAACAGAAGGCATGCTCCCCAAGCTCTATTCTGCTTTGGTTAGACCCCAACAGGAATATTGTGTCCAATTCTGGGCACCACAACTGAAGAGAGATGTTGACAAGCTGGAATGTGTCCCGAGGAGGGTGACTAAAATGATCAAGTGTCTGGAGACCAAGCCCTATGAGGAGTGGCTTAAAGAGCTGGGCATGTTTAGGAAGGGAGCAAGAACTCTTGTTTGCTTGAGGTATGTCTGAATATTGCAATTGGCCACCTTGATCGGGGCGGATTAGCATTTAATGGCTTTGCAGTTTCAAGGTATGGCTTCTTACTGCCTGGGATCATCCTTTGTTGCTTAGCTGTCCCACAATTGAAGAGAGATATTGACAAGCAGAAATGTGTCCAGAGGAGGGTGACTAATATGATCAAGGGTCTGGAGAACAAGCCCTATGAGGAGCGGCTTAAAGAGCTGGGCATGTTTAGCCTGAAGAAGAGAAGGCTGAGAGGAGATATGATAGCCATGTATCAATATGTGAGAGGAAGCCACAGGGAGGAGGAGGGAGCAAGCTTGTTTTCTGCTTTCCTGGACACGAAACAATGGCTTCAAACTACAAGAGAGGAGATTCCATCTGAACATGAGGAAGAACTTCCTGACTGTGAGAGCCGTTCAGCAGTGGAACTCTCTGCCCCGGAATGTGGTGGAGGCTTCTTCTTTGGAAGCTTTTAAACAGAGGCTGGATGGCCATCTGTCGGGGGTGCTTGGAATGCAGTTTTCCTGTTTCTTAGCAGAATGGGGTTCTGAAGGAAGCATGAAAAATCCAATACACAAATCAGGAGCTTGGCAAAAACTTGATACACGAAACTCAGAACACTTGAAAGCAAGACCGTCATGAAATTCCAGCATTGACCCAACTGAGGCAAGTATGTGGACAGTTTCAACAGAAAGGAGGAAACCATGAAAATGAACAGAATCTGGCCACCAGTATTAAAAAGAAACTCTAAAATGAGTACAGTAAATAATAATAATAATAATAATAATAATCTTTATTTAGTACCCTATCACCCTCTCCCCAATGGGGACTCGGGGCGGCTTACACGAGGCCAAGCCCAACAGCATATTACAATAAATAAAGTAAAACCAAAACACAATAACAACACAGCAAATTACATACAACATATGAGTACAAAAAACAATAAAGCAAAATCATATAAAATAAAATAAAAAGGAGCGGGCGGCATGCGCAAGATAAAAACTAAGATACTAAAAATACTAAAATCAGAATGAGGACCACTAAAAAAAACACAGGGGAATTCCAGACAGGAAACAATCAGGGCCAGCTAGCACCTCCCAAAAAAGGATTTACCCAAGCAATAAGAAGCCAGGCTTTGAAACTGCTAGGCCATTCGATGCTAATCAAGGTGGGCAATAGCAACATTCACACCTGCCTCCAACAACAAGAGTTTTTTCTCCCATCCTGGACATCATTCCCCAGATATATAAACCCCATTTTCCTACTTTCCAACAGAGGATGCCTGCCATAGATGGGGGCGAAACGTCAGGAGAGAATGCTTCCAGAACATGGCCAGACAGCTTGGAAAACTCACAAGAAGGCCATCTCGGACATTATTCCACTGGTATATAAGCCTTACTTGCCTTGTTTCTAACAGAGCTCACAACCTCTGAGGATGCCTGCCATAGATGGGGACGAAACGTCAGGAGAGAATGCTTCTGGAACATGGCCAGACAGCCCGGAAAACTCACAACAACCCAGTGATTACGGCTAGGAAGGCCATCTTGGACATTATTCCACAGATATATAAACCTTACTTGCCTCATTTCCAACAGAGTGCACAACCCCTGAGGATGCCTGCCATAGATGTGGGCGAAACGTCAGGAGAGAATGCTTCCAGAACATGGCCAGACAGCCCGGAAAACTCACAACAACCCAGTGATTATGGCTAGGCAGGCCATCTTGGACATTATTCCACAGATATATAAACCTTACTTGCCTCATTTCCAACAGAGCTCACAACCTCTGAGGATGCCTGCCATAGATGGGGACGAAACGTCAGGAGAGAATGCTTCTGGAACATGGCCAGACAGCCCGGAAAACTCACAACAACCCAGTGATTACGGCTAGGAAGGCCATCTTGGACATTATTCCACAGGTATATAAACCTTACTTGCCTCGTTTCCAACAGAGCTCACAACCTCTGTGGATGCCTGCCATAGATGGGGGCGAAACGTCAGGAGAGAATGCTTCCGGAACATGGCCAGACAGCCCGGAAAACTCACAACAACCCAGTGATTCCATCCATTAAAGCCTTTCTTTGCATTTTCGTCAGGAGATAAAAGTGGGGCTAATAATAATACTAACAACAAGAACAACAACAACAACAACATTTTATTGGCCATTCATTGTTTCCATGAGTTAGGAAAAAGTTGGGCCCTGCTCTTGGAGAAAGGTGGCAAATGGGGAAACGTAAGTGAATGTCTCTTGGCCAAGACGCAAAGCAAATTTTATCATCGTCATCAAGAGGTTTTTACGAGGGCCGTTCATTAAAGATTTCCCCTGACTCACTTCCTGTGGACTAAGAGCAATGCCTTATTTGTGCCAAATTTGGTCCAATGAATGAAAATACATCCTACATATCAGATATTTGCATTACAATTCATAACAGTAGCAAAATTACAGTTGTGAAGTAGCAACAAAAATAATGTTATGGTAGGGGGTTACCACAACATGAGGAACTGTATTAAGGGGTCGCGGCATTAGGAAGGTTGAGGACCACTGAATTAGTGGTTGATGGTGAGGATTCCCCATCCGATGATGGAGTCAAGAACTGGCATCGTCCATTCCAGTGGAATGGATGTCCAAAGAAGTTCTAACTGTGCTAAGACACAAAAGAGACATGCACAAGAAGTGGAAAAAGGGAGAAATCACCAAAGAAGAATTCAAACAAATAGCCAACACCTGTAGGGAAAAGGTCCGCAAGGCTAAAGCACAAAACGAGGTCAGGCTTGCCAGGGACATTAAAAATAATAAAAAGAGCATTATTTCTGTTGCTACTTCACAACTGTAATTTTGGTACTGTTATGAATTATAATGTAAATATTGGATATGCAGGATGTATTTTCATTCATTGGTCCAAATTTGGCACAACGGTGAGGCCTTACAAGGAAAGGAACTGGAGGACTGCTCTGTCTTCCACCGGGTCCATTCTCAAACCTCACTCCACTTCAGCACCCGTCAAATCAAGACCGTTCTCAGTTCTGGCTCGTAAATTGGCACCTAACATATAGAGACTTCTGTCATGACACACGTGCAGTTTCAACATCCTATGATCAATAGAAGTGGGTCAGGGGAAATATTTCCTGAACGCCCCTTGTAGATACAGAAGACCTTTCTCTGCGAGGGTCGGGCCAGGCACCTTTTTATTGTTTTTAATGTCCCTGGTAAGCCTGAGCTCATTTTGTGCTTTAGCCTTGCAAACCTTTCCCTACAGGTGTTGGCTATTTGTTTGAATTCTTCTTTGGTGATTTCTCCCTTTTCCCACTTCTTGTGCATGTCTCTTTTGTGTCTTAGCACAGTTAGAAGTTCTTTGGACATCCATTCCATTGGAATGGACGATGCCAGTTCTTGACTCCATCATCGGATGGGAAATCCTCACCACCAACCACTAATTCAGTGGTCCTCAAACTTCCTAATGCCGCGATCCCTTAATACAGTTCCTCATGTTGTGGTAACCCCCTACCATAACATTATTTTTGTTGCTACTTCAGAACTGTAATTTTGCTACTGTTATGAATTGTAATGTAAATATCTGATATGCAGGATGTATTTTCATTCATTGGATTATATTTGGCACAACAGTGCGGCCTTGCAAGGAAAGGAACTTGAGGACTGCTTTGTCTTCCACTGGGTCCATTCTCAAACCTGACTCCACTTCAGCACCCGTCAAATCAAGACCGTTCTCAGTTCTGGCTCGTAAATTGTCACCTAACATATAGAGACTTCTGTCATGACACACGTGCAGTTTCAGCATCCTGTGATCAATAGAAGTGGGTCAGGGGAAATCTTTCATGAACGCCCCTTGTAGACACAGAAGACCTTTCTCTGGGAAGGCTGGGCCAGGCACCTTTTTATTGTTTTTAATGTCCCTGGTAAGCCTGAGCTCGTTTTATGCTTTAGCCTTGCAAACCTTTTCCCTACAGGTGTTGGCTATTTGTTTGAATTCTTCTTTGGTGATTTCTCCCTTTTCCCACTTCTTGTGCATGTCTCTTTTGTGTCTTAGCACAGTTAGAAGTTCTTTGGACATCCATTCCATTGGAATGGACGATGCCAGTTCTTGACTCCATCATCAGATGGGGAATCCTCACCATCAACCACTAATTCAGTGGTCCTCAACCTTCCTAATGCCGCGATCCCTTAATACAGTTCCTCATGTTGTGGTAACCCCCTACCATAACATTATTTTTGTTGCTACTTCAGAACTGTAATTTTGCTACTGTTATGAATTGTAATGTAAATATCTGATATGCAGGATGTATTTTCATTCATTGGACCAAATTTGGCACAACAAGGAAAGGAACTTGAGGACTGCTCTGTCTTCCACCGGGTCCATTCTCAAACCTCACTCCACTTCAGCACTCGTCAAATCAAGACCGTTCTCAGTTCTGGCTCGTAAATTGGCACCTAACATATAAAGACTTCTGACATGACACATGTGCAGTTTCAGCATCCTGTGATCAATAGAAGTGGGTCAGGGGAAATCTTTCATGAACGCCCCTTGTAGATACAGAAGACCTTTCTCTGGGAAGGCTGGGCCAGGCATCTTTTTATTGTTTTTAATGTCCCTGGTAAGCCTGAGCTCGTTTTATGCTTTAGCCTTGCAAACCTTTTCCCTACAGGTGTTGGCTATTTGTTTGAATTCTTCTTTGGTGATTTCTCCCTTTTCCCACTTCTTGTGCATGTCTCTTTTGTGTCTTAGCACATTTAGAAGTTCTTTGGACATCCATTCCATTGGAATGGACGATGCCAGTTCTTGACTCCATCATCGGATGGGGAATCCTCACCATCAACCACTAATAGAAGTGGGTCAGGGGAAATCTTTCATGAACGCCCCTTGTAGATACAGAAGACCTTTCTCTGGGAAGGCTGGGCCAGGCACCTTTTTATTGTTTTTAATGTCCCTGGTAAGCCTGAGCTCGTTTTATGCTTTAGCCTTGCAAACCTTTTCCCTACAGGTGTTGGCTATTTGTTTGAATTCTTCTTTGGTGATTTCTCCCTTTTTCCACTTCTTGTGCGTGTCTCTTTTGTGTCTTAGCACAGTTAGAAGTTCTTTGGACATCCATTCCATTGGAATGGACGATGCCAGTTCTTGACTCCATCATCGGATGGGGAATCCTCACCATCAACCACTAATAGAAGTGGGTCAGGGGAAATCTTTCATGAACGCCCCTTGTAGATACAGAAGACCTTTCTCTGGGAAGGCCGGGCCAGGCACCTTTTTATTGTTTTTAATGTCCCTGGTAAGCCTGAGCTTGTTTTATGCTTTAGCCTTGCAAACCTTTTCCCTACAAGTGTTGGCTATTTGTTTGAATTCTTCTTTGGTGATTTCTCCCTTTTTCCACTTCTTGTGCGTGTCTCTTTTGTGTCTTAGCACAGTTAGAAGTTCTTTGGACATCCATTCCATTGGAATGGACGATGCCAGTTCTTGACTCCATCATTGGATGGGGAATCCTCACCATCAACCACTAATAGAAGTGGGTCAGGGGAAATCTTTCCTGAACGCCCCTTGTAGATACAGAAGACCTTTCTCTGGGAAGGCCGGGCCAGGCACCTGTTCCCAAGCAGTTGCCGGAGGGAGCCGAAAACCTGAGATTTGCGGAGATCTGGACAAAATCCCCCCCTTGTTCCCTTTTGGACAGGTGCGGCAGCTGGAGGGACCTCCAAACAATGGCCTGCAAGACGATCCCCACGACTGGCCCTTTCGGGGGGCCTTTCAGGCTTCTGCAGGCTTCCGACATTCCGGAGAGCGAGCAGAGGGACGGAGCCAACCGCCCTTTCTCTCTCTCTCTCTCTCTCTCTCTCTGCCATGGAAAAACAAATCACATTTGGCCGCAGAAAGGGAATTCTTGACCCAGGCCCAAAAACTACTCCCAGCTTTGGCGAGGACGGATTCAGGAGGCCAGATTTTGAGAGTCTTGAGACAGCACAGAGTTTGGATCTCCGAGGTGCTGAATCTTTAATCTGTCTTGCAAAAGTCACACCACATCCAAGGCTTTTTGGGTGCTGCATCCACAAAGGAGGGGGATAATTGCAGAGAAGCCAATCCTGCCTTTGCTCTACAGACTCAGGGCCTTTCCGCAAAGGTTTCTCAGTTGTTAGACTGATAAACCTGGCTATCTGATGGTCTATTGTTGTTGTTGGTGGTATTATTATTATTATTATTATTATTATTATTATCTCTTTGAGCTGTTAGGAACACAGATATGCCATTGCACAGAATATATAGCAGATCATCAGAAGTGTTATTTCAGGGTCCGTCCGCACAGCCATATAAGTGTCTCAGTTGTTAGACTGATAAACCTGGCTATCTTTTTGAACTCTTAGGAACAACGATATGCCAGTGCACAAAATATCATCATCAGAAGTTTGGTCCAGAAAGGTTTGGTGATCCATGATTGTTTGAGTCCACAGTGCTCTCTGGATGAAAGTGAACTACAACTCCCAAACCCAAGGCCAATGCCCACCAAACCCTTCCACTATTTTCTATTGGTCATGGGAGTTCTGTGTGTCAAGTTTGGTTCAATTCCATCATTGATGGTGTTCAGAATGCTCTTTGATTTTAGGTGAACTATAAATCCCAGCAACTAAAACTCCCAAATGCCAAGGTCTATTTCCCCCCAAATTCCACCAATGTCCACATTTGGGAATATTATCATTGCCAAGTTTGGTCCAGATCCATAATTGTTTGAGTCCACAGTGCTCTCTGGATGTAGGTGAACTACAACTACAAAACTCAAGAACTATAAATCCCAGCAACTACAACTCCCAAATGTCAAGGTCTATTTCCCCCAAACTCCATCTGCGTTCATATGGAGTATTTGTGCCAAGTTTGTTCCAGATCCTTCATAGTTTGAGTCCATAGTGCTTTCAGGATATAGGTAAACTACAACTCCCAAACTCAAGGTCAATGCCCACCAAAGCCTTCCAGTATTTTCTGTTGGTCATGGGAGTTCTGTTGGTCATGGGAGTGTCAAGTTTGGTTCAATTCCATCATTGGTGGAGTTCAGAATGCTCTTTGGTTGTAGGTGAACTATAAATCCCAGCAACTACAACTCCCAAATGTCAAGGTCTGTTTCCCCCAAACTTCGTCTGCGTTCATATGGAGTATTTGCGCCAAGTTTGTTCCAGATCCATCATAGTTTGAGTCCATAGTGCTCTCTGGATGTAGGTGAACTACAACTCCCAAACTCAAGGTCAATGTCCACCAAACCCTTCCAGAAACGAAAGACGAAGAAGAAAAGAGCACCAGTTCGGAACCCTCGAACTCATCCTTCCAACAGAAGTAAACAGAACGAGTTCCTCTCTCCAGGAAGTGTATTTAGGCCCCGCGCCTAACACAACAGAGGAGTGCACACAACATAATGGGAGGGAAAGCCCTTTCGGATCCGACTCCATGCCTGTCTGACCCACCAGCATCCTGTTTTCAAGTGCGGACAGAGAGACGAGGAATGGGGAAAGCGCCCTTCATCCCGAGGTCCACCTGCACAGGAGAACGGCTCTGAAAGCTTACAGAGTTTTGGGCTTCGGAGTATCAGTTAAATCAGAATTGTGTATTTAGTTTGGCGCAGGGGAATTCCAGACAAGAAACAATCTGGGCCAGCTAACCCCTCCCAACAAAGGATTCCAACAACACCCAGGCAGGAAGCAGCCAGGCTTTGAAGCTGCAAGGCCATTCAATGCTGTTCAAGCTAACCCATTGCAACATTGCCTCAAAAGGATCCCCCCTCCCCGAGGCAGGAAGCAGCCAGGTTTTGAAGCTGCAAGGCCATTCAATGCTGTTCAAGCTACCCCTCCCAACAAAGGATTCCAACACCCAGGCAGGAAGCAGCCAGGCTTTGAAGCTGCAAAGCCATTCAATGCTGTTCAAGCTACCCCTTCCAACAAAGGATTCCAACACCCAGGCAGGAAGCAGCCAGGCTTTGAAGCTGCAAGGCCATTCAATGCTGTTCAAGCTACCCCTCCCAACAAAGGATTCCAACACCCAGGCAGGAAGCAGCCAGGCTTTGAAGCTGCAAGGCCATTCAATGTTCAAGCTACCCCTCCCAACAAAGGATTCCAACACCCAGGCAGGAAGCAGCCAGGCTTTGAAGCTGCAAGGCCATTCAATGTTCAAGCTACCCCTCCCAACAAAGGATTCCAACACCCAGGCAGGAAGCAGCCAGGCTTTGAAGCTGCAAGGCCATTCAATGTTCAAGCTACCCCTCCCAACAAAGGATTCCAACACCCAGGCAGGAAGCAGCCAGGCTTTGAAGCTGCAAGGCCATTCAATGCTGTTCAAGCTAACCCATTGCAACATTGCCTCAAAAGGATCCCCCCCTTCCCGAGGCAGGAAGCAACCAGGCTTTGAAGCTGCAAGGCCATTCAATGCTGTTCAAGCTGGCCAATTGCAACATTGCCTCAAAAGGATCCCCCCTCCCTGAGGCAGGAAGCAGCCAGGCTTTGAAGCTGCAAGGCCATTCAATGCTGTTCAAGCTAACCCATTGCAACATTGCCTCAAAAGCATCCCCCCCTTCCCGAGGCAGGAAGCAGCCAGGCTTTGAAGCTGCAAGGCCATTCAATGCTGTTCAAGCTAACCCATTGCAACATTGACTCAAAAGGATCCCCCCCTCCCCGAGGCAGGAAGCAGCCAGGCTTTGAAGCTGCAAGGCCATTCAATGCTGTTCAAGCTAACCCATTGCAACATTGCCTCAAAAAGATCCCCCCCTTCCCGAGGCAGGAAGCAGCCAGGCTTTGAAGCTGCAAGGCCATTCAATGCTGTTCAAACTAACCCATTGCAACATTGCCTCAAAAGGATCCCCCCTCCCCGAGGCAGGAAGCAGCCAGGCTTTGAAGCTGCAAGGCCATTCAATGCTGTTCAACCTAACCCATTGCAACATTGCCTCAAAAGGATCCCCCCTCCCCGAGGCAGGAAGCAGCCAGGCTTTGACGCTGCAAGGCCATTCAATGCTGTTCAAGCTAACCTATTGCAACACTGCCTCAAAAGGATCCCCCCCTCCCCGAGGCAGGAAGCAGCCAGGCTTTGAAGCTACAAGACCATGCAATGCTCGTCAAGGTGTCCAATTGCAACATTCATTGTCACAGAATCATAAGAGTTGGAAGAGACCTCCTGGGCCATCCAGTCCAACCCCATTCTGCCAAGAAGCAGGAATATTGCATTCAAATCACCCCTGACAGATGGCCATGCAGCCTCTGCTTAAAAGCTTCCAAAGAAGGAGCCTCCATCAAACAGACAAGAGTTCTTTCTCCCGCCCTGGACATCATTCCACAGATCTATAAACCCCACTTGCCTAATTTCCAACAGACCTCCCAACCTCTGAGGATGGCTGCCATAGATGGGGGTGAAATGTCAGGAGAGAATGCTTCTGGAACAAGGCCAGAAGACTCACAGGAACCCAAGGCTTGGTTCGTTTGCCTTTCCCCATTTGCCACCTTTCTCCAAGAGCAGGGCCCAACTCTTTCCAAACTCTTTGAAACAATGGATTGCAAAGAAAATGTGGACATCATCGTCATCATCGTTGTTGTTATTGTCATCGCTGTCGTCGTCATCATCGTTATTGTTGTTGTTGTTGTCGTCGTCATCGTTTGAGTCTCCCTCTTCCTCTGGACTCCTTCCAGCTTAGACTCAATCTCTCTCTTGAACTGATTTGGCCAGAATTGGTGATTCCAACCCTCTTCTGCCAGACAGGAAAAGCACAATCAAAAGGCTCCCAACAGATGGACATCTAGCCTCATAGACCTGAGTGGGTTCATGGAGATACAGGACTTTAGAATCAGACTCCCAGAGTTGGAAGGGAAGGAAGGGAGGGAGGAAGGAAAGAAAGGGAAAGAAGGAGGGAAGGAGAGAAGGAAGGAAAGAAAGAAAGGTAAGGAAGGAAGGAGAGAAGGAGGGAGAGAAAGAGGGAAGGAAGGAGAGATGGAAGGAAAGAAAGAAAGGTAGAGAAGGAAAGAAGGAGAGAAGGAGGGAGAAAGGGAAAGAAGGAGGGAAGGAGAGAAGGAAGGAAGGAAGGAAGGAAGGAAGGAAGGAAGGAAGCAAAGAAAGGTAGAGAAGGAAGGAAGGAAGGAAAGAAAGAAAGAAAGAAAGAAAGAAAGAAAGAAAAAGAAGGAGGGAAGGAAGAAAAGAAAGAAAGGTAGAGATGGAAGGAGAGAAGGAGGGAGAGAAAGAGGGAAAGAAGGAAGGAAGGAGAGAAGGAAGGAGGGAAAGAAAGAAAGGTAGAGAAGGAAGGAAGGAAGGAAGGAAGGAAGGAAGGAAGGAAGGAAGGGGCAAGAAGGAGGGAAGGAGAGAAGGAAGCAAAGAAAGAAAGGTAGAGACGGAAAGAAGAAGGAGGGAGAGAGGGAAAGAAGGAGGGAAGGAGAGAAGGAAGGAAAGAAAGAAAGGTAGAGAAGGAAAGAAGGAGAGAAGGAGGGAGAGAGAGAGGGAAAGAAGGATGGAAGGAGAGAAGGAAGGAAAGAAAGGGAAAGAAGGAGAGAAGGAAGGAAAGAAAGAAAGGTAGAGAAGGAAAGAAGGAGAGAAGGAGAGAGAGAAAGAGGGAAAGAAGGAGGGAAGTAGAGAAGAAAGAAAGGTAGAGAAGGAAGGAAGGAGAGAAGGAGGGAGAGAGAGGGAAAGAAGGAGGGAAGAAGAGAAGGAAGGAAAGAAAGAAAGGTAGAGAAGGAAGGAGAGAAGGAGAAAGGGAAGGAAGGAGGGAAGGAGATAAGGAAGGAAAGAAAGATAGATAGAGAAGGAAGGAAGCAGAGAAGGAGGGAGAGAAGGAGGGAAAGAAGGAGGGAAGAAGAGAAGGAAGGAAAGAAAGAGGGAAGAAGAGAAGGAAGGAAAGAAAGAAAGGTAGAGAAGGAAGGAAGGAAGGAAGGAAGGAAGGAAGGAGAGAAGGAAATAAAAAAGTGAAAGAGGGGAGGAAGGAGAGAACGAAAGAGAGAGGGAAGGAAGGAAAGAGACAAGGAAGGATGGAACCAAAGAACAAATGAAGCAAGAAAATAAACTGGTAGAGAAGGGAGAAAGAAGAAGGGAAAGAAAAAGAGGGACATAAGGAAAGAGGGAAGGAAGGAAGGAGAGAGAAAAAGAAGGAGAAAAAGAGGTTGATGGCCAGGGCTGACGCTGCGTTCTCCAGGAAGGAATGAAGAGCGGAGAGAAGGAAGGGGCTTGGGACCCCCAAATAAAAGCATGATCCCTGGGCTGGAGGGAGAGAAACCGGAGCCTTTGGGGGAGAACACGCATTCCGCAAGAGGAGACCCTTCCCAGCCCAGAGATTCCACCTGTTAGCAAGAACTTCCCAACTGTTGGAGCTGCTTTATTGGAAACTATGCCAACTAGGAGTCCACTGAAGCTGCTGGATGGCTATCTGTCAGGAGGGATCGGATTGTGTCTTCCTAGGTAGGCAGAAGAGCATTGGACTGGATGACTCTAGGAGCCTTTGAATCTATAGCCCCATTTCTCCACGAACCAGCTAATGCCTATGAGACTGAATGACCATCTGTCAGGAGGGATCGGATTATAGAATCATAGAATTCTATCATAGATTGTGTCTTCCTACCTGGATGACCTTTGGCAGTCCCATCTGACTCTAGGAGCCTTTGATTCTATAGCCCTATTTCTCCGCGAGCCTGCTAATGCCTATGAGGCTGAATGGTCATCTGTTGGGAGGGATCGGATTATGTCCTCCTACCTGGCAGAAAAAGGTTGGACTGGATGACCTTTGGTGGTCCCTTTGATACTGTAGCCCTATTTCTCCACGGACCAGCTAATGCCTATAAGACTGGATGGCCATCTGTCAGGAGGGATCAGATTGTGTCTTCCTACCTGGCAGAAGAGGGTTGGACTGGATGACCTTTGGTGGTCCCTTCTGACTCTAGAAGCCTTTGATTCTATAGCCCTATTTCTCCATGAACCAGCTAATGAGGCTAAATGGCTGGATGGCCATCTGTCAGGAGGGATCGGAGAATGTCTTCCTACCTGGAAGATGGTTGACCTTTGATTCTATACCCCATTTCTCCATGAACCAGCTAATGCCTATGAGGCTGAATGGCCATCTGTCGGGAGGGATCAGATTGTGTCTTCCTACCTGGCAGAAGAGGGTTGGACTGGATGACCTTTGATGGTCCCTTCTGACTTTAGAAGCCTTTGATTCTATAGCCCTATTTCTCCACGAGCCTGCTAATGCCTTTGAGGCTGGATGGCCATCTGTCAGGAAGGATCAGATTGTGTATTCCTACTTTGCAGAAGGGGTTTGCCTATGAGGCTGGATGGCCATCTCTTGGGAGGGTTTAGATTGTGCTTTTCCTGCTTGGCAGAAGGGGATTGGAAAGGATGGCCCTAGGAGTCCCTTGCAACTCAAGGAGCCCTTCTCCCTTCACCTGCTGGATGACCACCTGTCAAGAGGGTTTTGATTGTGCTGGAGTAGCTATTATTATTATTATTATTACAAAGGCTGAGTGGCCATCAGCCAGGAGGTTTTTGGATTGTGCTTTTCCCACCTGGCAGAAGGGGACTTGGGCTGGATGGCCCCTGGGAGTCCCTCTGATCCTATAGCCCCATTTCTCCATGAACCTGCTGGACGCCCATCTGTCGGGAGGGTTTTGATTGTGCCTTCCCCACCTGGCAGAAGGGGGCTGGACTGGATGGGTCCTGAGGGTCCCTCCCAACTCTGGGAGTCATATTTCTCCATGAACCTTCTAATGCTAATGGGGTTAGATGTTCATCTGTCGGGAGGGTTTTGACTGTGCCTTTCCCACCTGGCAGAAAGGGGGTTGGACTGGATGGGCCCTGGGGGTCCCTCCCAACTCTGGGAGTCATATTTCTCCATGAACCTTCTAATTTTCTTTAGGGCTGGATGTCCATCTGTCTGGAGGGTTTTGGTTGTGCCAAGAACCTTCTAATGCCTATGGGGCTAGATGTCCATCTGTCTGGAGGGTTTTGGTTGTGCCTTTGCCCCCTGGCAGAAGGGGACTTGGGCTGGATGGCCCCTGGGAGTCCCTCTGATTCTATAGCCTTGTTTCTCCATGAACCTGCTGGATGTCCATCTGTCGGGAGGGTTCTGATTGTGCCTTCCCCACCTGGCAGAGGGGGACTTGGGCTGGATGGCCTCTGGGGGTCCCTCTGATTCTAGAGCCCTGTCTCTCCATGAGCTAGCTGGACGTCCATCTGTCGGGAGGGTTTTGATTGTGCCTTTCCCACCTGGCAGAAGGGGATTGGACTAGATGGCCCTGGGAGTCCCTCTGATTCTAGAGCCCTGTTTCTCCATGAGCCATCTGGACGCCCATCTGTCGGGAGGGTTTTGATTGTGCCTTTTCCTGCGCGACAGAAGGGGGTTGGGCTGGATTGCCCCTGGGAGTCCCTCTGATTCTATAGCCCTGTTTCTCCATGAGCCGGCTGGACGCCCATCTGTCGGGAGGGTTCTGATTGTGCCAAGAACCTTCTAATGCCTATGGGGTTTAGATGTCCATCTGTCGGGAGGGTTTTGATTGTGCCAAGAACCTTCTAATGCCTATGGGGTTTAGATGTCCATCTGTCGGGAGGGTTTTGATTGTGCCAAGAACCTTCTAATGCCTATGGGGTTTAGATGTCCATCTGTTGGGAGGGTTTTGGTTGTGCCAAGAACCTTCTAATGCCTATGGGGCTAGATGTCCATCTGTCGGGAGGGTTTTGATTGTGCCTTTCCCCCCTGGCAGAAGGGGACTTGGGCTGGATGCCCCCTGGGGGTCCCTTTGATTCTAGAGCCCTGTTTCTCCATGAGCCAGCTGGATGTCCATCTGTCGGGAGGGTTTGGATTGTGCCAAGAACCTTCTAATGCCTATGGGGTTTAGATGTCCATCTGTCGGGAGGGTTTTGATTGTGCCAAGAACCTTCTAATGCCTATGGGGTTTAGATGTCCATCTGTCGGGAGGGTTTTGATTGTGCCAAGAACCTTCTAATGCCTATGGGGTTTAGATGTCCATCTGTTGGGAGGGTTTTGGTTGTGCCAAGAACCTTCTAATGCCTATGGGGCTAGATGTCCATCTGTCGGGAGGGTTTTGATTGTGCCTTTCCCCCCTGGCAGAAGGGGACTTGGGCTGGATGCCCCCTGGGGGTCCCTTTGATTCTAGAGCCCTGTTTCTCCATGAGCCAGCTGGATGTCCATCTGTCGGGAGGGTTTGGATTGTGCCAAGAACCTTCTAATGCCTATGGGGTTTAGATGTCCATCTGTCGGGAGGGTTCTGATTGTGCCTTCCCCACCTGGCAGAAGGGGGTTGGACTGGATGACCCTTGGGGGTCCCTCTGATTCTATAGCCTTGTTTCTCCATGAGCCAGCTGGACGCCCATCTGTCGGGAGGGTTTTGATTGTACCTTCCCCACCTGGCAGAGGGGGACTTGGGCTGGATGGCCCCTGGGAGTCCCTCTGATCCTATAGCCCTGTTTCTCCATGAGCCGGCTGGATGTCCATCTGTCGGGAGGGTTTGGATTGTGCCAAGAACCTTCTAATGCCTATGGGGCTAGATGTCCATCTGTTGGGAGGGCTTTGATTGTGCCTTCCCCACCTGGCAGAAGGGGACTTGGGCTGGATGACCCCTGGGAGTCCCTCTGATTCTATAGCCCTGTTTCTCCATGAGCCAGCTGGACGCCCATCTGTCGGGAGGGTTTTGATTGTACCTTCCCCACCTGGCAGAGGGGGACTTGGGCTGGATGGCCCCTGGGAGTCCCTCTGATCCTATAGCCCTGTTTCTCCATGAGCCGGCTGGATGTCCATCTGTCGGGAGGGTTTGGATTGTGCCAAGAACCTTCTAATGCCTATGGGGCTAGATGTCCATCTGTTGGGAGGGCTTTGATTGTGCCTTCCCCACCTGGCAGAAGGGGACTTGGGCTGGATGACCCCTGGGAGTCCCTCTGATTCTATAGCCCTGTTTCTCCATGAGCCAGCTGGACGCCCATCTGTCGGGAGGGTTTTGATTGTACCTTCCCCACCTGGCAGAGGGGGACTTGGGCTGGATGGCCCCTGGGAGTCCCTCTGATCCTATAGCCCTGTTTCTCCATGAGCCGGCTGGATGTCCATCTGTCGGGAGGGTTTGGATTGTGCCAAGAACCTTCTAATGCCTATGGGGCTAGATGTCCATCTGTTGGGAGGGCTTTGATTGTGCCTTCCCCACCTGGCAGAAGGGGACTTGGGCTGGATGACCCCTGGGAGTCCCTCTGATTCTATAGCCCTGTTTCTCCATGAGCTGGCTGGACGCCCATCTGTCGGGGGGGGGGGGGGGGGGGTTCTGATTGTGCCAAGAAACTTCTAATGCCTATGGGGTTTAGATGTCCATCTGTCGGGAGGGTTCTGATTATGACTTCCCCGCCTGGCAGAAGGGGACTTGGGCTGGATGGCCCTTGGGGGTCCCTTTGATCCTATAGCCCTGTTTCTCCATGAACCTGCTGGATGACCATCTGTCGAGAGAGTTTTGATTGTGCTTCTCCTGCTTGGCAGAAGGGCTTTGGACTGGATGTCTCCTGGGAGTCCCTCTGATTCTATAGCCCTGTTTCCCCATGAGCCGGCTGGACGCCCATCTGTCGAGAGGGTTTTGATTGTGCCCTTCTCGCCTGGTAGAGGGGGACTTGGGCTGGATGGCCCCTGGGAGTCCCTCTGATCCTATAGCCCTGTTTCTCCATGAACCTGCTGGATGCCCATCTGTTGGGAGGGTTCTGATTGTGCCTTCCCCGCCTGGCAGAAGGGGGTTGGACTGGATGACCCCTGGGGGTCCCTCTGATTCTATAGCCCTGTTTCCCCATGAGCCGGCTGGACGCCCATCTGCCGGGAGGGTTCTGATTGTGCCTTCCCCGCCTGGCCCCCTTCCCTCCCCTCTCCCTCCGCCTCTGTCTCACCGAATCGTCCGTGGTCCTGCCGCGTGCCGTGGACGGTTCCGTTGGGGAAGAGCTCGAGGTGGAATCCGGTGCGGCAGTAGAGCTGCCTCCGGCGGAGGATGCCCTTCAGGTGGGCGAAGTCGGTGGGCGAGCCCCGCTGCAGCCGGCCCTCGATCTGGCCCAGACGCTCGCTCAGCAGCACCGCCGG
The DNA here is from genome assembly GCF_037176765.1 of Anolis sagrei. Lineage (NCBI taxonomy): Eukaryota > Metazoa > Chordata > Lepidosauria > Squamata > Anolidae > Anolis > Anolis sagrei. Next base: position 33,099,088 of record NC_090030.1, on the reverse strand, counting down.
AGACTCCCCCGCCAGGGAGGCCGAGAAGCCCGGCAAGGGGTCCCAGTCCGGGGAAGACGGAGACGAGGACGAGGAGGAGAGGGGACCCCCGGACAGACCCACCTCCGCCATCGACTGGCTGGCTGTGCTCCCTGCCTAGGCGCCTTCTTCTTTGCCTCCTCTCCCTCTTCCTCTCCCTCCCCCGCGGGCCCTCCGTGGCCGTCCTCGCCTTCTTCGCCTTTTGCGCCTCCGGACGCCTTTCATCGCCGCTGGGTCTCGCTCTGCGCCCCCACGCCCACCAGCCCGCCTTATATAGCGCTGCCGGCGCCTCGGCGTGCGTGGGAGCCGGGGAGGGGGACGGCCACCAAGCCCCTCCTCCTCCTCCTCGCCCTTCATCCTCACCCACCCCGCCCCGCCTTCGGACACCAGCCGACTCCCACACACCTCTCCCAACCTCTCCCAACCTCTCCAAAACGGCAAACCTCCCCAAACCTCTCAAAACACTTCTCTGAACCTCTCCAAAACTCCAAACATCCCCAAACTTCTCCAAAGCTCTACAAAACTCTCTAAACACATCTCCGAACCTCTCCAAAACGGCAAACCTCCCCAAACGTCTCTAAACACTGCTCCGAACCTCACCAAAACTCCACAAACCTCCCCAAACGCCTTTCCAAACACCTTTCCAGAACTCAAAACCTCCCCAAACCTCTCCAAACTTCCCTCCAAACCACACCAAAATCCCAGAAACCTTCCCAAACGTCTCCAAAGCTCTACAAACCGCTCCAAAAACCTTTCCAAAACTCCAAACCTCTTCAAATGTCCCCAAAGACATACGCACCTCTCCAAACCTCTTCCAAACTTCACAAACCTCTCCAAACACATCTCCGAACCTCTTCAATACTTCACAAACCTCTCCAAACCTCTCCAAACACATCTCCGAACCTCTCCAAAACGGCAAACCTCCCCAAACCTCTCCAAACACCCCTCTAAGCCTCACCAAAACTCCACAAACATCCCCAAACGTCTCCAAACACCTTTCCAAAACTCGAAACCTCCCCAAACCTCTCCAAACTTCACCAAAACTCAACAAACATTCCCAAACGTCTCCAAAGCTCTACAAACTGCTCCAAAAACCTTTCTAAAACTCCAACCCTCTTCAAACTTCCCCAAAGATCTCTCACACACCTCTCCGAGCCTCTTCAAAACTTCACAAACCTCTCCAAACTCATCTCCGAACCTCTCCAAAACAGCAAACCTCCCCAAACGTATCTCAACACCGCTCTGAACCTCACCAAAACTCAAAACCTCCCCAAACGTCTCCAAACACCTTTCCAGAACTCAAAACCTCCACAAACCTCTCCAAACATCCCTCCAAACTGCACCAAAACTCCACAAACCTTCCCAAACCTCTCAAAGGCTCTACAAACCGCTCCAAAAAACCTTTCCAAAACTCCAACCCTCTTCAAACGTCCCCAAAGATCTTTTACACACCTCTCCAAACCTCTTCAAAACTTCACAAACCTCCCCAAACCTCTCAAAACACCTCTCCGAACCTCTCCAAAATGGCAAACCTCCCCAAACGTATCTCAACACCACTCTGAACCTCACCAAAACTCCCCAAACGTCTCCAAACACCTTTCCAGAACTCAAACCTCCCCAAACCTCTCCAAACATCCTTCCAAACCACACCAAAACTCCACAAACATTCCCAAACTTCTCCAAAGCTCTACAAACCGCTCCAAAAACCTTTCCAAAACTCCAACCCTCTTCAAACGTCACCAAAGATCTTTTACAAAACTCTCCGAACCTCTTCAAAACTTCACAAACCTCCCCAAACCTCTCAAACACCTCTCCGAACCTCTCCAAAACTGCAAACCTCCTCAAACCTCCCCAAACTTCTCTAAACACCTTTCCAAAACTCCAAACCTCTTCTAACACACCTCTCCAAAACATCACAAACCTCCCCACACCTCTCCAAACACTCTCCAAAACTCCAATACTTCCCAAACCTCTCCAAAGCTCTACAAACCTCTCAAACGCCTTTCCAAAACTCCCAACCTCTTCTAACACACCTCTCCAAACCTCTTCAAAACATCACAAACCTCTCCAAACCTCTCCAAACACCTCTCCGAACCTCTCTAAAACTGCAAACCTCCCCAAACATATCTAAACACCGCTCCGAACCTCACCAAAACTCCACAAACCTCCCCAAACTTCTCCAAACACCTTTCCAAAACTCAAAACCTCCCCAAACGTCCCCAAACCTCTCCAAACGTCCCCAAACGTCTCTAAACACCGTTCCGAACCTTACCAAAACTCCACAAACATCTCCAAATGTCTCCAAACATATCTCCAATCCTCTCCAAAACTCCAAACCTCTCCAAATATTCCCAAACATCTCCAAACCTCTCCAAGCACCTTTCTAAAACTCCAAACCCCTTCAAACGTCCCCAAGAGCTCTAACACAATTCTCCAAACCTCCTCAAAACTTCACAAACCTCTCCATACCTCCCCAAACATCTCCAAATATCTCTCCAAACATTCCCAAATGTCTCCAAAACTCCACGAACCTCTCCAAACGTATCCAATCACCTTTCCAAAACTCCACACCTCTAAAACCAAATGTCCCCAAAGATTTCTAAACACCACTCCGAAGCTCACCAAAACTCCATGCTTCCCCAAACTTCTCCAAACGTCTCCAAAACTCTCAACCTCTCCAAACATCCCCAAACCTCTCCAAAACTCCACATACTTTCCCAATCCTCTTCACTCCCGAAAACTCCAAACCTCTCCAAAACCCCACAAAACTTCCCAAATGTCTCCAAACCTCTCCAAAAAGTCCAAACCTCTCCAAAGCTTTCCAACCCCCCCCAAATGTCTCCAAACGTCTACAACCTCCCCCCAAAGTTTCAAAATACCTCTGAAAAACTCCAAACCTCCCCAGACATCTCCAGACATCCCCAAATGTCTCCAAACACTTCTCCAAACCTCTCCAATGCTCCCCAAATGTCTTCAAACATCGCCAAACCTCTCCAAAATGCCAAGCCTCCCCAAATCTCTCCAAACGTCCCCAAACCTCTCCAAACACTGCTCCAAAGCTCACCAAAATTCCACACCTTCCCAAAGGTCTTCAAATGTCTCCAAAACTCCAAAACTCCTCAAATGTCTCCAAACATCTCTCCAAAGCTCTCCAAACCTCCCCAGACATCTCCAGGCATCCCCATATGTCTCCAAACACTTCTCCAAGCCTCTCCAAAGCTCCAAACTTCCCCAGATGTCTTCAAACATTGCCAAACCTCTCCAAAACTCCAAGCCTCCCCAAATCTCTCCAAATGTCCCCAAACCTCTCCAAACACCGCTCCAAAGTTCTCCAAAATTCCACACCTTCCCAAAGGTCTTCAAACCTCTCCAAAAAATCACATGAGGAGTGAGAACATGCTGAGAAGCTGCTGAAGTTCCAGAGCCAGCGTGGCGGATGGGTTCTTCTGCAGGATGTCAAGAAACCAGAAAAGGATTCTTGGGGCAAAACTATTGATGCCATGGAGGCAGCCCTCCTCCAATGTCTCCAAACATCTCTCCAAAGCTCTCCAAAGCTCCCCAGACATCTCCAGACATCCCCATATGTCTCCAAACACTTCTCCAAGCCTCTCCAAAGCTCCAAACTTCCCCAGATGTCTTCAAACATCGCCAAACCTCTCCAAAACACCAAGCCTCCCCAAATCTCTCCAAACGTCCCCAAACCTCTCCAAACACCGCTACAAAGCTCTCCAAAATTCCACACCTTCCCAAAGGTCTTCAAACCTCTCCAAAAGTCACATGAGGAGTGAGAACATGCTGAGAAGCTGCTGAAGTTCCAGAGCGGACGGGTTCTTCTGCAGGATGTCAAGAAACCAGAAAAGGATTCTTGGGGCAAAACCATTGATGCCATGGAGGCAGCCCTCCTCCAATGTCTCCAAACATCTCTCCAAAGCTCTCCAAAGCTCCCCAGACATCTCCAAACCTCCCCAAATGTCTCCGAACGTCTACAACCCCCCCAAGTCTCCAAGTACCCCTCCAAACCTTTCCAAAACTCCAAACCTCCCCAAACGTCTCCAAACACCTCTCCAAGCCTCTACAAAGCTCCAAACTTCCCCAGAGGTCTTCAAACATTGCCAAACCTCTCCAAAACTCCTCTCCAAACACCTATCCAGAACATCTTTGCAAACATCTCTCCAAACATCTCGAAATCCTCTCCAAACTTCTCCAAAACCTCTCCAAACTTTTCTAAACACCTTTCCAGACTATTGCGGTTTTTGGAGTGCTTGTTTGTGTTTGTTTTTAATGATGAGAAACAACCATATCCGAAAACCAAGCAATCCTTTGCCTTGCCCAAAGCCCCCTCTATTAAAGGAGATTGATACAAGGTTAAGACCATTGCTTCAATGGGATTCTATGGTTGTGCCCCAAACCCCATACAATTAAGGAGACAGCGATCCACATTAAAACCATTACTTTCCATGGGATCCTATGGTTCGGAATTGCTGTCCCATGTTCAGAGTTCCCTCCTTTCAGGACATTTCTGCCTCTTTTCAATCCCAGAACATGTGATGAGCTCCTGCTTGAAAAGAGGCTGAAGTGTCCTTCGAGGGGGAAATGTCTCCATGTGATGAGGTCCATTGTGGAGTTCCCCTTTTTTAGAACACTTCTGCCTCTTTTCAACCATGGAGAGCCATGCACGAACATCAGAAGTAGTTTAACTCATGTGATGAGCTCCGGTGCCTCTCTCTGCTTAAAAAGAGGCTGAAGTGTCCTTCGAGGGGGAAATGTCTCCATGTGATGAGGTCATTTGTGGAGTTCCCTCCTTTCAGGACACTTCAACCTCTTTTCAACCATGGAGGGCCATGCATTACAGGCCGGAAGTAGTTTAACTCATGTGATGATCTCCACGCCTCTCCCTGCTTGAAAAGAGGCTGAAGTGTTCTTCGAGAGGGAAATATCTCAATGTGATGAGGTTGATTGTGGAGTTCCCTCTTTTCAGGATACTTCGGCCTCTTTTCAACCACGGAAGACTACGTATGACAGCCGGAAGTAGTTTAACTCATGTGATGATCTCCACGCCTCTCCCTGCTTGAAAAGAGGCTGAAGTGTCCTTCGAGAGGGAAATGTCTCAATGCAATGAAATCAGCTGTGGAGTTCCCTCCTTTCAGGACACTTCGGCCTCTTTTCAACCACGGAAGACTACGTATGACAGCCGGAAGTAGTTTAACTCATGTGATGATCTCCACGCCTCTCCCTGCTTGAAAAGAGGCTGAAGTGTCCTTCGAGAGGGAAATGTCTCAATGCAATGAAATCAGCTGTGGAGTTCCCTCCTTTCAGGATACTTCGGCCTCTTTTCAACCACGGAAGACTACGTATGACAGCCGGAAGTAGTTTAACTCATGTGATGATCTCCACGCCTCTCCCTGCTTGAAAAGAGGCTGAAGTGTCCTTCGAGAGGGAAATGTCTCAATGCAATGAAATCAGCTGTGGAGTTCCCTCCTTTCAGGACACTTCGGCCTCTTTTCAACCACGGAAGACTACGTATGACAGCCGGAAGTAGTTTAACTCATGTGATGATCTCCACGCCTCTCCATGCTTGAAAAGAGCCCAAAGTGCCTTTCGAGGGGGAAATGTCTCAATGCAATGAGGTCAGTTGTGGAGTTCCCTCCTTTCAGTACACTTCGACCTCTTTTCAACCACAGAAGACTATGTATGATGGCCGGAAGTAGTTTAACTCATGTGATGATCTCCACACTTCTCTATGCTTGAAAAGAGACTGAAGTGTCCTTCGAGAGGGAAATGTCTCAATGCAATGAGGTCAGCTGTGGAGTTCCCTCCTTTCAGGACACTTCGGCCTCTTTTCAACCACAGAAGACTATGTATGATGGCCGGAAGTAGTTTAACTCATGTGATGATCTCCACACTTCTCTATGCTTGAAAAGAGACTGAAGTGTCCTTCGAGAGGGAAATGTCTCAATGCAATGAGGTCAGCTGTGGAGTTCCCTCCTTTCAGGACACTTCGGCCTCTTTTCAACCACGGAAGACTATGTATGATGGCCGGAAGTAGTTTAACTCATGTGATGATCTCCACACTTCTCTATGCTTGAAAAGAGACTGAAGTGTCCGTCGAGAGGGAAATGTCTCAATGTGATGAGGTCAGTTGTGGAGTTCCCTCCTTTCAGGACACTTCGGCCTCTTTTCAACCACGGAAGACTATGTATGATGGCCGGAAGTAGTTTAACTCATGTGATGATCTCCACACTTCTCTATGCTTGAAAAGAGACTGAAGTGTCCTTCGAGAGGGAAATGTCTCAATGCAATGAGGTCAGCTGTGGAGTTCCCTCCTTTCAGGACACTTCGGCCTCTTTTCAACCACGGAAGACTATGTATGATGGCCGGAAGTAGTTTAACTCATGTGATGATCTCCACACTTCTCTATGCTTGAAAAGAGACTGAAGTGTCCTTCGAGAGGGAAATGTCTCAATGCAATGAGGTCAGCTGTGGAGTTCCCTCCTTTCAGGACACTTCGGCCTCTTTTCAACCACGGAAGACTACGTATGACTGCTGAATGTAGTTTAACTCATGTGATGATCTCCATGCCTCTCCCTGCTTGAAAAGAGGCTGAAGTGTCCTTCGAGAGGGAAATGTCTCAATGCGATGCGGTCAGCTGTGGAGTTCCCTCCTTTCAGGATACTTCTGCCTCTTTCCAACCACGGAGGGCTATACATGACGGCCAGAAGTAGTTTAACTCATGTGATGATCTCCACACTTCTCTATGCTTGAAAAGAGACTGAAGTGTCCGTCGAGAGGGAAATGTCTCAATGTGATGAGGTCAGTTGTGGAGTTCCCTCCTTTCAGGACACTTCGACCTCTTTTCAACCACGGAGGGCTACACATTACAGGAAATAGTTTAACTCATGTGATGAGCTCTGTGCCTCTCCCTGCTTGAAAAGAGGCGGAAGTCTCCTACGACGGGGGAATTTCTCCATGTGATAAGTTGGGAAGTACCAGGAGTCCCAAGTATCCCGACACATCAATACTTTCATTTCTTTTTGAGGTCCAAACCCAATTTTAGGCCCTTTGACCAAATGACTGGAATCTTCTAAAATCATTGTAAACAACCAGCAGGATGTCCTCTCCTCTCAGAAAACCAATGCAACCTCCTTCGGATAATAATAATTATGTTTTATTGCACATATCACCAAAAGCTGAGCTTGTTGACCGAAAGATCACAGGATCGAATCCGGGGAGGAGGGTGAGCTTCTGCTGTCAGCCCCAGCTTCTTCCAACCTAGCAGTTCGAAAACATGCAAATGTGAGTAGATCAATAGGTAAAGCGACACCAAATTGGGAGGGAGAGCCAATACTCCAGAAGACAGGAGCAGGATTCAAAACAATCTTGACAGATTAGAGAGATGATTGGCCAGAACTAACAAAATGAAGTTCAACAGTGACAAATGTAAGATACTCCACTTTGGCAGGAAAAACGAAATGCAAAGATACAGAATGGGGGACAATGCCTGGCTCGAGAGCAGGACGTGTGAAAAAGATCTTGTGAAAAAGATCTTGGAGTTCTCGTGGGCAACAAGTTAAACATGAGCCAACAATGTGATGTGGCGGCAAAAAAAGCCAACGGGATTTTGGTCTCTATAGTGCCAGATCTAGGGAAGTCATGTTCCCATGCTCTATTCCGCTTGGGTTATTCCACACCTGGAATATTGTGTCCAATTCTGGGCACCACAATTCAAGAGAGATATTGACAAGCTGGAATGTGTCCAGAGGAGGGTGACTAAAATGATCAAGGGTCCGGAGAACAAGCCCTATGAGAAGCGGCTTAAGGAGTTGGGCATGTTTAGCCTGAAGAAGAGAAGGCTGAGAGGAGATATGATAGCCATGTATAAATATGTGAGAGGAAGCCACAGGGAGGAGGAGGGAGCAAGCTTGTTTTCTGCTTCCTTGGAGACTAGGATGCAAGGGAACAATGGCTTCAAACTACAAGAAAGGAGATTCCACCTGAACATGAGGAAGAACTTCCTGACTGTGATAGCCGTTCAGCAGTGGAACTCTCTGAGGCTCCTTCTTTGGAAGCTTTTAAACAGGGGCTGGATGGCCATCTGTCAGGGGTGATTTGAATGCATCTGGAATATTGTGTCCAATTCTGGGCACCACAACTGAAGAGAGATATTGGCAAGCGGGAATGTGTCCAGAGGAGGGTGACTAAAATGATCAAGGGTCTGGAGAACAAGCCCTATGAGGAGCGGCTTAAAGAGCTGGACATGTTTAGGGTGGGAGAAAGAACTCTTGTCTGCTTGAGGTATGTCTGAATGTTGTCTAGATCCAGGAAAGTCCTGCTCCCCATGCTCTATTCCGCTTTGGTTAGACCACTTTACCTGGAATATTGTGTCCAATTCTGGGCACCACAATTCCAGAGAGATACTGACAAGGCTGGAATGTGTCCAGAGGAGGGTGACTAAAATGATCACGGGTCTGGAGAACAAGCCCTATGAGGAGTGGCTTAAGGAGCTGGGCATGTTTAGGGTGGGAGAAATTACCTTGATTAATAATAATAAATAATAAACTTTATTTATTCCTCGCCACCATCTCCCCAACGGGGGCTTGGGGAGGATTAGCATTTAATGGCTGTGCAGTTTCAAGGTATGGCTTCTTACCAGAGGAGGCACTAGGTAATTTTCAATGGTAAGCAAACAGTATTTTGCCCCCCCCCCCCCAACAATCACTGATATATATTTTCTGTTCATCATGGGAGTTCTGTGTGCCATATTTGGTTCAGTTCCATCATTGGTGGAGTTCAGAATGCTCTTTGATTGTAGGTGAACTATACATCCCAGCAACTACAGCTCGCATATGTCAAGGTCTATTTTCCCCCAAGAGCGCCTCAAGAGCGCCCCTGGGCAAAACCAACTCTACCGCGAATGCTTACTTTGCGTAATGGGTGAGCCGCCCCTGCTTCTTACTGCCTGGGATCATCCTTTGTTGAGGGGTGATTAGCTGTCCCTGATTGTTTCTTGTCTGGAGCTCCCCTGTCTTTATTTACTGTTATGATTTTAGAGTTTTTAAAAATACTGCGACAACACATTGAAGAGATTTGGCTCTTGCCGTTCCATGGCTGAGCTTTGCGGAGTCACACATTCCCAGATTTTCTTCATTTCTATGTTTTCACTTGGACACAGAATATTATTGGAGAATGCAGACTTGCTGGACCACTCTCACAACCACCATGTCGGACTACACAGAGAAGCCACTGAAATCCACAAGAAGCCCTATGAGGAGCGGCTTAAAGAGCTGGGAATGTTTCGCCTTCAGAAGAGAAGGCTGAGAGGAGACATGTATAAAGGAGATTCCATGTGAACATTAGGAAGAACTTCCTGACTATGTATTGTCGAAGGCTTTCATGGCTGGAATCACTAGGTTCTTGTGGGTTTTTTTTCGGGCTATAGGGCCATGTTCTAGAGGCATTTCTCCTGACGTTTCGCCTGCATCTATGGCAAGCATCCTCAGAGGTAGTGAGGTCTGTTGGAAATAGGAAAATGGGTTTATATATCTGTGGAATGACTGGGGTGGGGCAAAGAGCCTATTTCCAACAGACCTCACTACCTCTGAGGATGCTTGCCATAGATGCAGGCGAAACATCAGGAGAAATGCCTCTAGAACACGGCCCTATAGCCCGAAAAAACCTACAAGAACCTAACTTTCTGACTGTGAGAGCTGTTCAGCAGTGGAACTCTCTGCCCTGGAGTGTGGCAGAGAATCCTTCTTTGGAGGCTTCGAAGCAGAGGCTGGATGGCCATCTGTCGGGGGTGCTTTGAATGCGACTTTCCTGCTTCTTGGCAGAATGGGGTTGGACTGGATGGCCTTTGGAGGTCTACGTTGGGCCCCAAATGTTGGACCTTCTTATAATAGGGCCACGCAGAAGGAGACCACGCGAGATGCGGCCTGGTTCGGCTTTGCACATCTTGGAGAGACTTTTCCACCACTTTCTCTCTCTCTTTCTCCTCCCCCTCCTTTCTTGGGAACAGGTGTTTCCTCGCTTTCTTTCTTTTCTTTTCTTTCTTTCTTTCTTTCTTTCGGCATTTTCCCTTCGCTCCCCCTTTCGCCCTGACACTGTATCTCTGGCAGCAGCTGCTTGCAGACAGACGCCCAGACGGAGGGCTTTTTTTTTTGGGGGGGGGGGGTAGGGTTGGGGGTGCGGGGGGAGAAGGCAAATTTTGAGGCCTAAAATTGAGATTTCCTCCCCCACTTCCCCATCTTTCTTCCCAGGGACCCTTCTCTCCCTTTGGAAGAGGAGAAGCAGGAGGGCGGCCAGGCTGCCTTTGCGTGCCAGGACGCCAGGCGGAGCTGTTGCTTGTGGGTTGGGGTCCTCCTCCTCCTCCTCCTCTTCCTCCTCCTCCTCCTCTTCCTCCTCTTCATCTTTTCCTCCTGCTCTTTCTCCTCTTGTCTTCTTCTTGTTCCTCCTCTTGTCTTCTTCTTCATCCTCTTCCTCTTCCTCATCTTTCTTCCTGCTCTTTGTCCTCTTGTCTTCTTGTTCCTCTTGTCTTCTTCTGAATCCTCTTCTTCTTCCTCATCTTCTTTTCCTCCTGCTCTTTCTCCTTTCTTGTTGTTCTCCTTCTTCTTCTCCTTCTCCTTCTCCTCCTGCTCTTTCTCTTCTTATTGTTCTCCTTCTTATCCTTCTTCTTCTTCTTCCTCCTCCTCCTCCTCCGCCTCTTCTCCATCATTTTCTTCCTCTTCTTCATCATCTCCTTTCTCCTCCTTCTCTTCATCCTTTTCTCCTGCTTTTTCTCCTTGACTTCTTCTTCTCCTGCTCTTTCTCTTCTTATTGTTCCTCTTCCTCCTCCTCATCATCATATTCTTCTTGCTCCTCCTCCTCTTCTTCTTTTCCTTCTCCTTCTCTTTCTTCTTCTTTTTCTTCCTCCTCCTCCTCCTCTTCTTTTCCTCCTGCTTTCTCCTTTCTTGTTGTTGTTGTTGTTGTTCTTCTTCTTCTTATTATTATTATTCCTCCTCCTCTTCTCCATCATTTTCTTCCTCTTCTTCATCATCTTTTCTCCTCCTTCTCTTCATCATCTTTTCTCCTGCTCTTTCTCCTTGACTTCTTCTTGTTCCTCCTCCTCCTCCTCCTCATCATCATATCCTTCTTGCTCCTCCTCCTCTCTTCTTCTTCTTTGTCTTCTTCTTCTTCTTCCTCCTCCTCCTCCTCCTCTTCTCTATTATTTTCTTCCTCTTCATCATCTCCTTTCTACTCCTTCTCTTCATCATCTTTTCTCCTGTTCTTTCTTCTTGACTTCTTTTTGTTCCTCTTCCTCCTCCTCCTCATCATATTATTCTTGCTCCTCCTCTCTTCTTCTTCTTCTTCTTCTTCTTCTTCTTCTTCTTCTTCTTCTTCTTCTTCTTCTTCTTTTCCTCCTGCTCTTTCTCCTTTCATGTTGTTCTCTTTCTTCTTCTTCTTCTTCCCCTCCTCCTCTTCTCCATCATTTTCTTCCTCTTCTTCATCTCCTTTCTACTTCTCTTCATCATCTTTTCTCCTGTTCTTTCTTCTTGACTTCTTTTTGTTCTTCTTCCTCCTCCTCATCATCATATTATTCTTGCTCCTCCTCTCTTCTTCTTCTTCTTCTTCTTCTTCTTCTTCTTCTTCTTCTTCTTTTCCTCCTGCTCTTTCTCCTTTCTTGTTGTTCTCTTTCTTCTTCTTCTTCTTCTTCCACCTCCTCCTCCTCTCCATCATTTTCTTCCTCTTCTTCATCATCTCCTTTCTCCTCCTTCTCTTCATCATCTTTTCTCCTGTTCTTTCTCCTTGACTCCTTCTTGTTCCTCCTCCTCCTCATATTCTTCTTGCTCCTCCTCCTCTGTTCTTCTCCTTCTCCTTCTCCTCCTCCTGCTCTTTCTTCTTTCTTGTTGGTGTTCTCCTCCTCCCCCTCCTCCTTCTCTTCTCCATCATTTTCTTCCTCTTCTTCATCATCTCCTTTCTCCTCCTCTCTTCTTCTTCTTCTTCTTCTTCTTCTTCTTCTTCTTCCTCCTCCTCCTCCTCTTCATCTCTCCATCCTCCACTTCATCGTCATGTTTTCCTCCAGCTCTTTCTCCTCTTGTCTTCTTGTTCTCCTTTTCTCCTTTTTCTTATTCATCTTTCTTCTTCCTAATCATTGTATTCTTCTTCTTTTTCTCCTTCTTCTTCTTCCTCCTCCCCCTCCTACTTCTCTTCTCCATCATTTTCTTCCTCTTCTACATCATCTCCTTTCTCCTCCTTGGGGCTTGGGGCTTGGCAGGGAAGTGTAAGGAGAGAGCATACGGCTGTGCAGAGTCCCTGGTTGAGCTTGAAGTTTGGCCCAATCTTTGCACCCAGGAACTGTGGAACTCCCTGCTGCTGGTCACATCAGCTTGAAGGCAGGGGCCTGGGATGCCCTCGACGACACCTCTTCTCAGCCTTCTCTCATGTAGGCTAAACATGCCAAGCTCCTTAAGCCGCTCCTCATAGGGCTTGTTCTCCAGTCCCTTGATCGTTTGAGTCGCCCTCTTCTGCACACATTCCAGCTTGTCAATATCTCTCTTGAATTGTGGTGCCCAGAATTGGACACAATATTCCAGGTGTGGTCTAACCAAGGCGGAATAGAGCATGGGGAGCAGGACTTCCCTGGATCTAGATCAGTGGTTCTCAACCTTCCTAATGCTGTGACCCCTTAGTACAGTTCTTCATGTTGTGGTGACCCCCAACCATAACATTATTTTCGTTGCTACTTCATAGCTGTCATTTTGCTCCCATCATGAATCGTCATGTAAATACCTGGTATGTATGGACCAAATTTGGGGGAGTCATTTTGTCATTTGGGAGTTGTAGTTCACCTACATCCAGAGAGCACTGTGGACTCTAACAATGATGGATCTGGACCAAACTTGACATGAATACTCAATATGCCCAAATGTGAACAGTGGTGGAGCTTGGGGAAAATATACCTTGACATTTGGGAGTTGTGGTTACTGGGATTTATAGTTCACCTACAATCAAAGAGAAATCCAAACTCCACTAACGATTGAATTGATCCAAACTTGGCACACAGAACTCCCATGGCCAACAGAAAATACTGAAAGGGTGTGGTGGGCACTGACCTTGAGTTTGGGAGTTGTAGTTCACTTACCTCCAGAGAGCACTGTGGACTCAAACAATGATGGATCTGGACTAAACTTGACATGAGTACTGAATATGCCCAAATGTGAACAGTGGTGGAGCTTGGGGAAAATATACCTTGACATTTGGGAGTTGTGGTTACTGGGATTTATAGTTCACCTACAATCAAAGAAACAATGATAGAATTAGGCCAAACTTCCCACACAGAACTCTCATAACCAACGGAAAATACTGGAGGGATTTGGGATGAATTGACAGGGATTTAGGGATCCGGAGAGCACTGTGAACCCAAACAACTATGCCAAAGGGGTTCCGAAGACCATCAGAAATATGTGTTTTTTGATGGTCTTCAGTGACCCCTCTGAAACCCCCTTGCGACCCCCCCCCAGGTTGAGAAACAGTATAGACAGTATAGAGGCAGGGGCGGCTCGTCCATTACGCCAAGTAAGCGGTCGCAGAACACTTTTTTTGCCAGGGGCGCAGAGGCGCCTCTGTAAATGCCCCTCGACCGCCACTTGAGGAGCACCCCCTCCGCTCACAACAGCCCTCGCAGTCCGGGGGGAGCCTCGGCTTTTTTGCCTCGCTGCCGGGCGATCCTCTTCCCAAAGGGACCGGGCCCTTGAGCCTCGCCTCGCCTCGCCCCTCTCGTTCCTGCTCCACCCGGCCACCGGGTGCGTGAGCAGAGCTTGTGCTCAATCATTCTCCACGTTCGATCCCTTCCCCATGACCAGCTCCCTTTCCTGATCCCCCGGCGCTCCACCCGCCTCCTCTCCTCTCCCCAATCCGCGGGTGGGCCAAGGGGCGGAGCCACCATGCCTGGCCCGCTTCGGGTCTGAAGACCCCAGCGTGGGCACCAAAAGTCGCCTCTTCTCCTGACTTTCTCTTCAGCCATTGGGACCAAGAGAGAGAGAGAGAGAGAGAGAGCCCCTCAGGCTGGAGTTATCTCCCACCTCTGCTCCCTCCTTTCTTTTTGCGCCTACCTTCAGGAAAGGTGGGCATCTCCACCTCTCTCTCTCTCTCTTTCTCTCTCTCTCTCTCTCTCTCTCTTGGTCCCAATGGCTGAGGAGAAAGTCAGGAGAAGAGGTGACTTTTGGTGCACACGCCGGGGTCTTCAGGCACGCCTCCGGACCCAAAGCGGGACAGGCAAGGGAGCAAGTGCGGCAAGTGTAGTTACTGGGATGTATAGTTCACCTACAATCAAAGAGCATTCTGAACTCCACCAATGATGGAATTGAACCAAATATGGCACACAGAACTCCCATGGCCAACAGAAAATACTGAAAGGGTGTGGTGGGCACTGACCTTGAGTTTGGGAGTTGTAGTTCACCTACCTCCAAACTTCCCACACAGAACTCCCATAACCAATGGAAAATACTGGAGGGATTTGGGATGAATTGACAGTGATTTAGGGATCCGGAGAGCACTGTGAACCCAAACAACTATGCCAAAGGGGTTCCAAAGACCATCAGAAATATGTGTTTTCTGATGGTCTTTAGTGACCCCTCTGAAAACCCCTCGCGACCTCCTCAAGGGTCCCGACCCTCAGGTTGAGAAACACTCTAGACACTATAGAGGCCAAAATCCCATTGGCTTTTTTTGCCACCGCATCACATTGTTGGCTCATGTTTAACTTGTTGTCCACGAGGACCCCAAGGTCTTTTTCACCCGTACTTCTCTCCCCCATCACCCCCATCATCCCACCTCCGCTCCCTCCTTTGTTTTTGCGCCTACCTTCTCTCTCTCTCTCTTGGTCCCAATGGCTGAGGAGAAAGTCAGGAGAAGAGGTGATTTTTGGTGCACACGCCGGGGTCTTCAGGCACGCCTCTGGACCCAAAGCGGGCCAGGCAAGGGAGTTACTGGGATGTATAGTTCACCTACAATCAAAGAGCATTCTGAACTCCACCAATGATGGAATTGAACCAAATATGGCACACAGAACTCCCACGACGAACAGAAAACATATATCAGTGATTGGTTGGGGGGGGGCGTGGTGCCAAAATACTGTTTGCTTACCGTTGAAAATTACCTAGGGCCGCCTCTGCCCCAATCCAAATGGGACCAGTTTAAAACAAAGCGGTGTTACACCAGGTCAGGCGGTGGTGGGAAGCAGTATGCGAACAGAGCTCTCTCCGGTTTTTCCCCCAATTTCATTTGTTCTTCACTTGGACTACTGGTTGGGAAACTGGTGAGGCAATACGCTCCGCTTATGCAACCAGCCCAGCAAATGGGAACTGCATTGGATTTCCCTTTAGGGCAGAACTAGACTTGGGCGTGCCATAGACTTCAGGATTCTGAGAGTTGCACCCCCCCCCTTCCCCAAAGAGACATTTTCCCATAAAATCTATATAAATAAAAATGTAATGTTTGTTTGTGGTATCCACAGAACTCAAAAACCACTGGACAAATTGGCACCAAATTTGGACACAAGACACCTAACAACCCAATGTATGTCCTTCACTCAAAAAAATGATTTTGTCATTTGGAAGTTGTAGTTGCTGGGATTTATAGCCCCAGCTTCTGCCAACCAAGCAGTTCGAAGACACGAAAATGTGTGTAGATCACTAGGTATCGCTCTGGCGGAATGGTAATGGCGCTCCATGCAGTCAAGCCAGCCACATGACTTTGGAGGTGTCTACGGACAATGCCGGCTCTTCGGCTTAGAAATGGAGATGAGCACCAACCCCCAGACTTGGACATAAGTGGACTTAATGTCAGGGGAAAACCTTACCTTTACCTTTAGCTTATCTGGTTATGACTCATTAAAAGTGGCTGGAATTCCATTCAGATATGTATTTTTTGTGTTGTTTGTTATTTTTGTGAGGCATATATAGAAATATAGGAAGTGGATGTGTGGCTCCATTTTGTTATCCACCCACAGCTTCTCCATCCCAGGGTTCAGTGCAGTTTTCTATATTCTCCTCCTGGAGGGCAGAAAACACAGCCAATCACAGTTGACACAGTTGCCCATGTGGATCTTCTGCAAAGACAACAAAGTTTTCAATCTGGTCCACCTGGCTAGTGCATCATCCATCTACCTTCATTGAAGGGATTTACCTAGGGCCGCCTCTGCTTGTTGTCCCGACCCTCAGGTTGAGAAACACTCTAGACACTATAGAGGCCAAAATCCCATTGGCTTTTTTTGCCGCCGCATCACATTGTTGGCTCATGTTTAACTTGTTGTCCACGAGGACCCCAAGGTCTTTTTCACCCGTACTTCTCTCCCCCATCATCATAACCATTTAAAATATACCTGCAATATGGCCTCTTCACCTGTGCCTACCTGGGGCAGGTGTCGCGAGGCTCAACCTGGATCTGGAGAAGGAGAGAGGGAAGGAGAGCGAGAGCTGAATAAGAGAATAATAGGAGCAGAGCCCCGGCCTGCTGTTGCCATAGAGCGGAGGTGCCTAACTCAAATTACAGTAAAGACCTGTTTATATTTTATGGATTCCCAGGGGCCACGTTGCCATGGCGGCCGCGTAAAACAATTTCTGGTAGGAATTAAGTGCGATTCCGACCCTCCCGCCCCCCTCGGAGCCCCCTCCCGCTTCTCCCATCTGCTCCCAGGATTCTCAAGTTACTCCAGAGCTCCCTTCCTTCTTCGCCAAATTGATTTTTATTTTATTTATTTCCTATATTTACACCCCGCCCTTCTCAGACAAGCCTCACAGAAGCACCATAGGATGCCAGCCTCATAAAACATTCAACAATACATTCAATAGATTTATTTATTTATCGTGTCAGTATCAACCGGACAATTGTATTACATTTTAAACAAATAGACAAAACAACGTTTGCAAGCTTGGTCATTGATTAAGTGTCCTTTGTTGACCAGTATCTGGCCACTTGGAGTGCCTCTGGTGTTGCCGCAAGAAGGTCCTCCCTTGAGCATGTGGCAGGGCTCAGGGTGCATTGCAGCAGGTGGTCAGTGGTTTGCTCTCCTCCACACTCACATGTCGAGGATTCCACTTTGAGGCCCCATTTCTGAAGGTTGGCTCTGCATCTTGTAGTGTCAGAGCGCAGTCTGTTCAGTGCCTTCCAAGTCTGTGTGCCCAGGGGGGAGTCTCTCATTTGGTATCACCCACGGATTGAGGTTCTGGGTTTGAGCCTGCCACTTTTGGACTCTCGCTTGCTGAGGTGTTCCAGCGAGTCTCTGTAGATCTTAGTAAACTATGTCTTGATTTAAGTCGTTGACGTGCTGGCTGATACCCAAACAGGGGATGAGCTGGAGATGTCTCTGCCTTGGTCCTTTCACTATTGGCTGCTACTTCCCGGCGGATGTCAGGTGGTGCAATACCGGCTAAGCAGTGTCATTTCTCCAGTGGTGTAGGGCGCAGGCACCTCGTGATAATGCGGCATGTCTCATTAAGAGCCACATCCACTGTTTTAGCGTAGAGAGCATGCATACTTGGTCAGAGATAGACTCTGCCCAGCGGAAGGAATGCTAGATCAAACAGACACTGGGTTGCAAATAAGGACTCTGCAGGCTTTGAGTTATAAAAGAAAACTAGAATTTACTAAGCACACACACAGCAAACACATCTTTCTACAGCGAGCGACATTCAGGAAAAGAACTAGTCAAAACCGAAAGCTAAAACACTTCTTCACATCTGCTTATCTTCTCTTGCTAGAGGCTGGCAACTCCCTTCAGTTTCTCACCAGAACAAGTCTTATCTTACTTTCTCAAGTTGACTTAATCACAGCCTCATTCTAAACATTTCTGCACAGCATTTTCCATACACAGTGGCATCCATCTTTGCAATACATAGAAGCACATTTAAAACACATACATAACTAAAATAATCCTGACATACTCAGCAGCAGAGTAGCATAGCGCAAGGGCAGATGTCTTCACTGTGTCTGGTTGTGATCCCCAGGTTGTGCCAGTCAGCTTTCGTATGATATTGTTTCTAGCGCCCACTTTTTGCTTGATGTTCAGGCAGTGCTTCTTGTAGGTCAGAGCACGGTCCAGAGTGACTCCCAGGTATTTGGGTGTGCTGCAATGCTCCAGTGGGATTCCTTCCCAGGTAATAATCCTCACAGCTCGGGATGCTTGTCTGTTCTTAAGGTGAAAGGCACATGTCTGTGTTTTAGATGGATTAGGGGTCAGCTGGTTTTCCCTGTAATAGGCAGTAAGAGCACCTAGAGCTTCGGAGAGCTTCTGTTCAACCATCTCAAAGCTCCCTGCTTGAGCAGTGATGGCACGATCATCAGCATAGATGAAGCTCTCTGTCCCTTCTGGCAGTGGCTGGTCATTTGTGTAGATGTTGAACATGGATGGAGCAAGCACGCTCCCCTGAGGCAGGCCGTTCTTCTGTTTCCGCCATCTGCTTCTCTGGCCCTGGAACTCAACAAAAAAGCTGAGACTGCCTTCCAGCTGGATGCCCTCACTGTGGGAGAAGATGCAGATCAAGAATAGGGCTCCACAGTCACTGCCGGGACACTACACTTGGACGACTATCCTACTCAGACAACGAGGGATCGCCTAAGTACCGGGATTGTGGCGGCACCGGGATTGTGGCACAGCTCGCTGAGTCTCAGCTGCATTAAGATCACTCTGACCAAAAGGTCATGAGTTCGAAGCCAACCCGGGTTGGAGTGGGTTTCCAACCAATTGTGTGTAGCCTGTTGTCGACCTTTGCAACCCGAAAGACAGTTGCATCTGTCAAGTAGGAAAATTAGGTACCACCTCAAAGTGTGGGGAGGCTAAATTAACTGATTTATGAGGCCATAAAAAAGACTCTAGCAAAAAGCATTCCAGCAGGGAAGCATGCGGGGAATGCGGAAGTGCTTCATCAGCATCGCAGATGGACGAGGAAAGCGACAGCTCCCCTGGCGGCCAGAAAAAGTTAAATAGCCTCTGTGTATGTCTGTATATGTTTGTATGTCAAAAATTGGCATTGAATGTTTGCCATATATGTGATAATGAGAATGGTGGAATATAAAAGCTGTAAATAAGTAAGTAAGTAACTAAAATGATCAAAGGTCTGGAGAACAAGCCCTATGAGGAGCGGCTTAAGGAGCTGGGCATGTTTAGCCTGAAGAAGAGAAGGCTGAGAGGAGATATGATAGCCATGTATAAATATGTGAGAGGAAGCCACAGGGAGGAGGAGGGAGCAAGCTTGTTTTCTGCTTCCTTGGAGACTAGGACGCAATGGAGCAATGGCTTCAAACTACAAGAGAGGAGATTCCATCTGAACATTAGGAAGAACTTCCTGACTGTGAGAGCCGTTCAGCAGTGGAACTCTCTGCCCCGGAGTGTGGTGGAGGCTCCCTCTTTGGAAGCTTTTAAGCAGAGGCTGGATGGCCATCTGTCAGGGGTGATTTGAATGCAATATGCCTGCTTCTTGGCAGAATGGGGTTGGACTGGATGGCCCACGAGGTCTCTTCCAACTCTTTGATTCTATGATTCTATGATTCTAAGTAAGTAATTTATACATGGCTATCACGTCTCTTCTCAGCCTTCTCTTCTGCAAGCTAAACATACCCAGTTCTTTAGGACGCTCCTCATAGGGATTATTCATGGTCTCCAGACCTTTGAGTCTCCCTTTGGACACTTTCGCTGTGATGTTTGCCATTATTTCGTTGCTTAATGAGCAATTAAATCGGGGATCTCACTCTTATGAACTTACAATCCCACCTGACCTCTTTCCTGTCTCCCCCCCCCCCCCCCCACACTTCAAACTGTGGGGAGCCTCCCACCATTGGCTCATGGAGAGACCCCCATGTTTGCCAAGGCCTTCTTTGCTCCATTGGGAAAGCCCGGAGACGCTGAACGATGCTACGGTCAGCCTGGATATAATCACATTATATGCTGTTTAACTTTACACCACTCCGCTTTTGTCCGATAACGAACCCCACCTTATCGCAAATTAGATTATCCAAACCTCTCGGACAACGAGGTCAGTTCTTGCGGGAGGTCTTCGCGCCTTTGCTTTCCCCCAAATTGAACCAGATTGCGCCTGCGTGCGTCTATCTCCTAATGGTTATTTCCCTTTTTTGCGCTCTCTCATTGAGTGTTTCTCTACCTGGGGGCCGTGACCCCCTGAGGGGTTTCAGAGGGGTCACCAAAGACCGTCAGAAAACTCAGTATTTTCTGTTGGTCATGGAGTACTGTGTCCACAGTGCTCTCTGGATGTAGGTGAACTACAACTCCATAACAAAAGGTCAATTGCCCTTTAAGTATTAAGTGAACTACAACTCCCAAACTCAAGTCCAATGCTCACCAAACCCTTCCAGTATTTTCTATTGGTAATGGGAGTTCTGTGTGCCAAGTTTGGTTCAATTCCATCACTGGTGGAGTTCACAATGCTCTTTGATTGTAGGTGAACTATAAATCCCAGCAACTACAACTCCCACATGACAAGGTCTATTTTCCACAAATGCCACATTGCTTTCAGGATGTAGGTGAACGACAACTCCATAACGCAAGGTAAATGCCCACCAAAACCTTCCAGTATTTTCTGTTGGTCATGGGAGTTCTGCGTGCCAAGTTTCGTTCAATTCCATTGCTAGTGGAGATAAAAAAGCACTTTGATTGGAGGTGAACTATAAATCCCAGCAACTGCAACTCCCAAATGTCAAGGTCTATTTTATCCAAACTTCACCAGTCTTCGCTTCCATTATTTTATGTTGGTCATGGGAGTTCTGTGTGCCAAGTTTGGCCCAATTCTATTGTTGGTGGAGTTCAGAATGCTCTTTGATTGGAGGTGAACTATACATCCCAGCAACTACAACTCCAAGATGTCAAGGTCTATTTTATCCAAACTCCACCAGTGTTCGCATTTGGGCATATGGGGTATCCGTGCCAAGTTAGGTCCAGATCCATCATTGTTTGAGTCCATAGTGCTCTCTGGATGTAGATGAACTACAACTCCAAAACTCAAGGTCAACGCCCACCAAGGCCTCCCAGTATTTTCTGTTGGTCATGGGAGTTCTGCGTGCCAAGTTTCGTTCAATTCCATCGCTAGTGGAATTGATGGGAGGTGAACTATAAATCTTTGATGGTAGGTGAACTATAAATCCCAGTAACTACAACTCCCAAATGCCGAGGTCTATTTTATCCAAACTCCACCAGTGTTCGCATTTGGGCATATTGAGTATTTGTGCTAAGTTTGGTCCAGATTCATCATTGAGTCCACAGTGCTTTCTGGATGTAGGTGAACTACAACTCCAAAACTCAAGGCCAATGCCCTTCCAGTATTTTCTGTTGGCCATGGGCGTTCTGTGTGCCAAGTTTGGTTCAATTCCATCATTAGTGGAGTTCAGAATGCTCTTTGATTGGAGGTGAACTATAAATCCCATCAACTACAACTCCCAAATGTCAAGGTCTATCTTGTCCAAACTCCACCAGTGTTCACATTTGGGCATATTGTGTATTTGTTCCAAGTTTGGTCCAGATCCATCATTGAGTCCACAGTGCTCTGTGGATATAGGTGAACTACAACTCCAAAACTCAAGGTCAATATCCTTTAAGTATTTTCTGTTGGTCATGGGAGTTCTGTGTGCCAAGTCTGGATCCATTCCATTGTTGGCTATATTGGGTATTCATGCCAAGTTTGGTCCAGATCCATCACTGAGTCCACAGTGTCTCTGGATGTAGGTGAACTACAACTCCCTAACTCAAGGTCAATGCTGAGCAAACCCTTCCAGTATTTTCTGTTGGTCATGGGAGCTCTGTGTGCCAAGTCTGGATCCATTCCATTGTTGGCTATATTGGGTATTCATGCCAAATTTGGTCCAGATCCATCATTGAGTCCACAGTGTCTCTGGATGTAGGTGAACTACAACTCCCGAACTCAAGGTCAATGCTCAGCAAACCCTTCCAGTATTTTCTGTTGGTCATGGGAGTTCGGTGTGCCAAGTCTGGATCCATTCCATTGTTGGCTATATTGGGTATTCATGCCAAGTTTGGTCCAGATCCATCATTGAGTCCACAGTGCTCTCTGGATGTAGGTGAACTACAACTCCCAAACTCAATGTCAATGCTCAGCAAACCCTTCCAGTATTTTCCGTTGGTTGTGGGAGTTCTGTGTGCCAAGTCTGGATCCATTCCATTGTTGGCTATATTGGGTATTCATGCCAAGTTTGGTCCAGATCCATCATTGAGTCCACGGTGTTCTCTGGATGTGGGTGAACTACAACTCCAAAACTCAAGGTCAATGCCCTTCCAGTATTTTCTGTTGGTCATGGGAGTTCTGTGTGCCAAGTCTGGATCCATTCCATTGTTGGCTATATTGGGTATTTGTGCCAAGTTTGGTCCAGATCCATCATTGAGTCCACAGTGTCTCTGGATGTAGGTGAACTACAACTCCCGAACTCAAGGTCAATGCTCAGCAAACCCTTCCAGTATTTTCTGTTGGTCATGGGAGTTCTGTGTGCCAAGTCTGGATCCATTCCATTGTTGGCTATATTGGGTATTTGTGCCAAGTTTGGTCCAGATCCATCATTGAGTCCACAGTGTCTCTGGATGTAGGTGAACTACAATTCCCTAACTCAAGGTCAATGCTGAGCAAACCCTTCCAGTATTTTCTGTTGGTCGTGGGAGTTCTGTGTGCCAAGTCTGGATCCATTCCATTGTTGGCTATATTGGGTATTCATGCCAAGTTTGGTCCAGATCCATCATTGAGTCCACGGTGTTCTCTGGATGTGGGTGAACTACAACTCCAAAACTCAAGATCAATGCCCTTTAAGTATTTTCTGTTGGTCATGCGAGTTCTGTGTGCCAAGTCTGGATCCATTCCATTGTTGGCTATATTGGGTATTCATGCCAAGTTTGGTCCAGATCCATCATCATGAGGTCTCTTCCAACTCTTTGATTCTATGATTCTATGATTGAGTCCACAGTGCTCTCTGGATGTAGGTGAACTACAAGTCCCGAACTCAAGGTCAATGCTGAGCAAACCCTTCCAGTATTTTCCGTTGGTCGTGGGAGTTCCTTGTGCCAAGTCTGGATCCATTCCATTGTTGGCTATATTGGGTATTCATGCCAAGTTTGGTCCAGATCCATCATTGAGTCCACAGTGCTCTCTGGATGTAGGTGAACTACAATTCCCTAACTCAAGGTCAATGCTGAGCAAGCCCTTCAAGTATTTTCCGTTGGTTGTGGGAGTTCTGTGTGCCAAGTCTGGATCCATTCCATCGTTGGCTATATTGGGTATTCATGCCAAGTTTGGTCCAGATCCATCATTGAGTCCACAGTGTTCTCTGGACGTAGGTGAACTACAACTCCAAAACTCAAGGTCAATGCCCTTTAAGTATTTTCTGTTGGTTATGGGAGCTCTGTATGCCAAGTCTGGATCCATTCCATTGTTGGCTATATTGGGTATTATTGCCAAATTTGGTCCAGATCCATCATTGAGTCCACAGTGTCTCTGGATGTAGGTGAACTACAACTCCCGAACTCAAGGTCAATGCTCAGCAAACCCTTCCAGTATTTTCTGTTGGTCGTGGGAGTTCTGTGTGGGTTTCATTGCCGTCTGAGGTCCAGATGCAAATGGCCTGTGGATACGAAACTGGGAGATTTGCACATTTCGGCTCGGGGAGAAGACACCTATTGATGTAAACATTGAAGAAGCATCACCTTTTCTCTGAATATATTCCCCAAGTGGTGGAGTGCGTACCACCCAAAGTGTTAAACTTTGCTACTGTAGTAAAACTGTCAGCCGGGGTTATTTAGAGGGTGCCGGTCCCTGCTTTTGGGGCTTGCTTCCCCTCGTGCAATTAGGGATCCCTGGCTTTCTTTCCCGGTTGCACTCGGCTCCTGCTTCCCATCTATCAGGCAAACGCTTGGCTTTCCCTTTCCTGAACGGTCGTGATTTACGGCCTCAGGCCTCCCACTTTGGACCGATAAAACATCCCAAGACATTCCTCATTTGAGTTGCCATAACTCTGCAGGCTTCCCCTTGCGCCCCAAGGCTCTCCAGGAAGACACCTTGTACATTGTGAATCCCACCCAGATAGGTTTTGCAGGACATCCAGATCGTTGGCGGTGGCCGGGAGGGTCTTTGCACAATTAAGACTCGTGCACCAACTGCGACCGTACCTCGTGAAGGCGGATCTAGCCAAGGTGGTCCATGCCTTAGTCACCTCTAGACTGGATTACTGTAATGCACTCTACATGGGGCTGCCCTTGAAAACGGCCAACTGGTTCAACAGGCGGCGGCCAGACTGTTAACAGGTGCTCCTTACAGGAATCATAGAATCCTAGAATCAAAGAGTTGGAAGAGACCTCCTGGGCCATCCAGTCCAACCCCATTCTGCCAAGAAGCAGGAATATTGCATTCAAATCACCCCTGACAGATGGCCATCCAGCCTCTGTTTAAAAGCTTCCAAAGAAGGAGCCTCCACCACACTCCGGGGCAGAGAGTTCCACTGCTGAACGGCTCTCACAGTCAGGAAGTTCTTCCTCATGTTCAGATGGAATCTCCTCTCTTGTAGTTTGAAGCCATTGTCCCATTGTATCCTACTCTCCAAGATCTTTTTCACACGTACTGCTCTCGAGCCAGGCTTCATTGTCCCCCATTCTGTCTCTTTGCATTTCGTTTTTTCTACCTAAGTGGAGTGTCTTGAATTTGTCCCTGTTGAACTTCATTTTGTTAGTTTTGGCCCATCTCGCTGCCTCCGAAAAATCCTGCAAATCTATTGGGAAGACAAGCGGACAAATGTCAGCGTGCGGGAAGAAGCAAAGATCACCAGCATTGAAGCGATGCTCCTCCACCATCAACTCCACATTGTCCGGATGCCCGACCACTGTCTCCCAAAGCAGTTTCTCTACTCCGAACTCAAGAATGGAAAACTGAATGTTGGTGGGCAGGAAAAGAGATTGAAAGATGGGCTCAAAGCCAACGTTAAAAACTCTGGCATCGACACTGAGAACTGGGAAGCCCTGGTTCTTGAGCGCTCCACCTGGAGGTCAGCTGTGACCAGCAGTGCTGAAGAATTTGAACAGGCACGAATGGAGGGTGAAAGAGAAACGTGCCAAGAGGAAGGTGCATCAAGCCAACCCCGACCGGGACCGCCTCCCACCTGGAAACCAATACCCTCACTGCAGGAGAAGATGCGGGTCAAGAATTGGGCTCCACAGTCACCTACGGACCCACCGCACTCGGAGGACAATCCTACTCTGACTACAAGGGATCGCCTAAGTAAGTAGTTGTGATGGAGGAAGGGGCGAAAGGAGAGCTTCCCCAGAGGATCGAAGAGATCGTGGAGGTTTTTGGTAGGTGGGTCCCAACCCATTCAGGGCTTTATAGGTGATAACCTGCACCTTGAATTGGGACCGGAAGTTGAACGGCGGCCAGTGGAGCTCCTTAAACAGGTGGGTTGACAACTCCCTATAATTTGCCCCAGTTAGTAGTCTGGCTGCCGAACGTTGGACCAATTGGAGTTTCCAGGCCGTCTTCAAGGGAAGCCCCACATAGAGTGCATTGCAGTAGTCCAGTCTAGAAGTAACTAAGGCATGGAGCTCCTTAAACAGGTGGGTTGACCGCTCCCTATAATTTGCCTCAGTTAGTAGTCTGGCTGCCGAACGTTGGACCAATTGGAGTTTCCAGGCCGTCTTCAAGGGAAGCCCCACATAGAGTGCATTGCAGTAGTCCAGTCTAGAAGTAACTAAGGCATGGAGCTCCTTAAACAGGTGGGTTGACCGCTCCCTATAATTTGCCTCAGTTAGTAGTCTGGCTGCCGAACGTTGGACCAATTGGAGTTTCCAGACCGTCTTCAAGGGAAGCCCCACATAGAGTGCATTGCAGTAGTCCAGTCTAGAAGTAACTAAGGCATGGAGCTCCTTAAACAGGTGGGTTGACCGCTCCCTATAATTTGCCTCAGTTAGTAGTCTGGCTGCCGAACGTTGGACCAATTGGAGTTTCCAGACCGTCTTCAAGGGAAGCCCCACATAGAGTGCATTGCAGTCTAGAAGTAACTAAGGCATGGAGCTCCTTAAACAGGTGGGTTGACCGCTCCCTATAATTTGCCCCAGTTAGTAGTCTGGCTGCCGAACGTTGGACCAATTGGAGTTTCCAGGCCGTCTTCAAGGGAAGCCCCACATAGAGTGCATTGCAGTAGTCCAGTCTAGAAGTAACTAAGGCATGGAGCTCCTTAAACAGGTGGGTTGACCGCTCCCTATAATTTGCCCCAGTTAGTAGTCTGGCTGCCGAACGTTGGACCAACTGGAGTTTCCAGACCGTCTTCAAGGGAAGCCCCACATAGAGTGCATTGCAGTAGTCCAGTCTAGAAGTAACTATGGCATGGAGCTCCTTAAACAGGTGGGTTGACCGCTCCCTATAATTTGCCCCAGTTAGTAGTCTGGCTGCCGAACGTTGGACCAACTGGAGTTTCCAGACCGTCTTCAAGGGAAGCCCCACATAGAGTGCATTGCAGTAGTCCAGTCTAGAAGTAACTAAGGCATGGAGCTCCTTAAACAGGTGGGTTGACCGCTCCCTATAATTTGCCCCAGTTAGTAGTCTGGCTGCCGAACGTTGGACCAACTGGAGTTTCCAGACCGTCTTCAAGGGAAGCCCCACATAGAGTGCATTGCAGTAGTCCAGTCTAGAAGTAACTAAGGCATGGAGCTCCTTAAACAGGTGGGTTGACCGCTCCCTATAATTTGCCCCAGTTAGTAGTCTGGCTGCCGAACGTTGGACCAATTGGAGTTTCCAGGCCATCTTCAAGGGAAGCCCCACATAGAGTGCATTGCAGTAGTCCAGTCTATGGCGTGGACCACCATAGTCAAGTCATCCTTGTCCATATAATGCAGTTTGATCTGCATTACAATGAGTATTTCAGATGGCACCTTAGTCCAACGCCATCCTGGGATTTGTAGCTTTCCTGCCAAAGAGCTTCTCGTCAAACTCCCATTATTCCATAGCACTGAGCCATGGGGTGTCAAACTGCATTAATCCCACAGTGTAGATGCACCAACTCCCTTGTTGTTGGCCTTGGATCGCGTTCCCGTTCCAAGGAATCTCGCAGATAGTTGGGAACGGGAGGGCTGAGTCATGCTTTTGGGAAAGGACTGTGTTGTTTTACCCTCAAACGCAGGGTGTTGCCATAATATTAATCATTATTATGACAAAAAAAGAAGAATAAAGGGGAAAATGATTCTATGAAAAAGAACAATAGTTGGCCCTCGAACTGACATTGGCTGTCCTGGTTTGTTTTTGTCCTGATAGCTGTCAAAATTGAGTGTCCTTTTGGCATTGTTGTTTTCCCTTTTGTTGTTCTGGATACTAGAGATTCTGTAGCAATAATCTTACTTCTCCTCCTCTTCTCTTTCCCTTTTCTCCTTCTCTTCTTCCTCTCCTTCTCCTCTCTTTCCTCCTTCTCTTCTTCCTCTCCTTCTCCTCTCTTTCCTCCTTCTCTTCTTCCTCTCCTCCTCCTCTCTTTCTGTCTTCTCTTCTTCTTCCTCTTCTTCTCTTCTCTTTCCCCTTCCCCTTTCCCTTCTTCCTCTTCTCTTTCTCTTCTCTTTCCCCCTTCTCTCCTCCACTTCCCATTTCCTTTCCCTTTTTCTACTTTCCTACTCTTCTCTTTCCCTTTCCTACTTCTCTTCTTCCCCTCTTCCCCTTTTCTCCTCTTTCTTTCCTTCCTTTTTCTCCTCCTCTCCTCCTCCTCTTCTCTTTCTGTCCTCTTCTTCTTCCTCTTCTTCTCTTTCTCCTTTCCCCTTCTCTTCTTCCTCTTCTCCTCTTCTCTTTCCCTTTCCCCCTTTTCTCCTCCACTTCCCTTTTCTTTTCCCCTTCTCTACTTTCCTCCTCTTCTCTTTCCTACTTCTCTTCTTCCTCTTCCCCTTCTTCCCCTCTTCCCCTTTCCTCCTCTTTCTCTCCTTCCTTTTTCTCCTCCTCCTCTTCTCTTTCTGTCTTCTCCTCTTCTTCCCCTTCTTCTCTTTCCCCTTTCCCCTTCTCTTCTTCCTCTTCTCCTCATCACTTTCCCTTTCCCCCTTTTCTCCTCCACTTCCCTTTTCTTTTCCCATTCTCTACTTTCCTCCTCTTCTCTTTCCCTTCCCTACTTCTCTTCTTCCTCTTCCTCTTCTTTCCCTCTTGTCCTTCCCTTTCCTCCTCTTTCTCTCCTTCCTTTTCCTCCTTCTCTGTTTCCTCTTCACCTACTGTTCTCCTCCCTCCCTCCTTAATTTCTGCTCCTTTTCTTCTACTTCTTTTCCCTCCTTTTCTTCTTGCTCTCCTCCTCCTCCTCTTCTCTTTCTGTCTTCTCCTCTTCTTCCCCTTCTTCTCTTTCCCCTTTCCCCTTCTCTTCTTCCTCTTCTCCTCTTTCCCTTTCCCCCTTCTCTCCTCCACTTCCCCTTTCCTTTCCCCTTCTCTACTTTCCTCCTCTTCTCTTTCCCTTTCCTACTTCTCTTCTTCCTCTTCCTCTTCTTTCCTTCTTGTCCTTCCCTTTCCACCTCTTTCTCTCCTTCCTTTTTCTCCTCCTCTTCTTCCTCTCCTCCCCCTCCTCTTCTCTTTCTGTCTTCTCTTCTTCTTCCTCTTCTTCTCTTTCCCCTTTCCCCTTCTCTTCTTCCTCTCATAGAATCATAGAATCAAAGAGTTGGAGGAGACCTCATGGGCCATCCAGTCCAACCCCATTCTGCCAAGAAGCAGGAATATTGCATTCAAAGCACCCCTGACAGATGGCCATCCAGCCTCTGTTTAAAAGCTTCCAAAGAAGGAGCCTCCACCACACTCCGGGGCAGAGAGTTCCACTGCTGAACGGCTCTCACAGTCAGGAAGTTCTTCCTCATGTTCAGATGGAATCTCCTCTCTTGTAGTTTGAAGCCGTTATTCCGCATCCTAGTCTCCAAGGAAGCAGAAAACAAGCTTGCTCCCTCCTCCCTGTGGCTTCCTCTCACATATTTATACATGGCTATCATATCCCCTCTCAGCCTACCCTTCTTCAGACTAAACATGCCCAGCTCCTTAAGCCGCTCCTCATAGGGCTTGTTCTCCAGACCCTTGATCATTTTAGTCGCCATCTTCTCCTCTTCTCTATCCCTTTCCCCCTTTTCTCCTCCAATTCCCTTTTCCTTTCCCCTTCTCTACTTTCCTCCTCTTCTCTTTCCCTTCCCTACTTCTCTTCTTCCTCTTCCTCTTCTTCCCCTCTTGTCCTTCCCTTTCCTTCTCTTTCTCTCCTTCCTTTTCCTCCTTTTCTTCTTCCTCTTCACCTACTCTTCTCCTCCCTCCCCCTTCACTTCTGCTCCTTTTCTTCTACTTCTTTTCCCTCCTTTTCTTCTTCCTCTCCTCCTCCTCTTCTCTTTCTGTCTTCTCTTCTTCCTCCTCATCATAACAAATATATAACATAACATATATACCTATATGTCGGCTGTAGGACACCAACAACATTGTTCTCAATGTGCTTTGGAAGAGCATCTACACTGTCAAAGTAATGCGGTGTGATACCGCTTTCACTGCCATGGCTCACTGCTATGGAATCCTGGGAGCTGCAGTTTGAGCAGGCCTGGATTTGGAGAGGACCTCAAAGGTAGAATCATAGAATCAAAGAGTTGGAAGTGACCTCATGGGCCAATGAAGTCGAGCATGCCCCCCCCCCCCAACAAGGGATGGTAAGTTATAGTTCTGCAAAGGACAAGGGTACCAGACTGCACAATAGGGGTTAAGTCTTGGACACTAACAACAATGAGGACCCCATGAGACTTTGGGAACGGCTAGACCTTGGGGTCTCTGCCTCTCTCTCTCTCTCTCGAGAGAGAGAGAGCTGTAGTTTCCCCAAGGACCAAGGACCTGCTTTGTTCTCAGCTCTGCAGAACTCCATCCTTTGGCTCAGTGGAACTCCATGGATTCTTTTGCATGACGTATTGTCCCTATTCTGGACTTCACACTCTTCAAGGACTCGCTCTCTACCCATGAACTTTCTTCAAGACATCTTATGAATTCATGTTGGGTCATGATATCGTTTGCATTTCGTTATTGTTATTATTAATTCCTCTCTGGGGACTGGATGGGAAGGTACCTGCATGTGATTCCCCTGTGTATAATCTCTATATGATTTCTATGTTTCCTTGTGTTCTTGACCCTAGCCTGACCCTTTTCCCCATTCTCCCCCTAAAGAAATATGTAAGGGGATCACCTGGCCTTCAGGAACAAAAGCCATTAGCGATTACAGAAACCCCCCAGCCAAAGACACTCTTGCATGGATAATAGGAAAGGATTCTTATCTCTAGCATCGGAGACGGCCCACTAGAGTAAAGAATTGTTTGGCAAAGTTCTTGTCACTCTTCAAGTAAGATAAGGGGAAATCTTCCCCTCTGTTTCCGTTTGCCTTCCATTGATAACATGCACCCCAGGCTGCCCTCTTTGTTCTCCTGTCTCACATCCAGGAAGGATCTGGATATTTTTACACATGTTGATTCACAACACTCAAAACACAATAGGTCAGCCCTGCTTGAGCTTTTTGTCTCGCAGGCCACATGGCATTTCATTTTTTAAAAGACATTCACAGATTCCTATTGTCTCGCCTCCCTCTCTCCTGATTTGCTGTCGCCGCCAGGAGGCAGAGCTCTCCCCATTGGATCCTACAGACCACTGGAGCTTCCTGATTGGTCCAGAGCTGCCGGGGACAGGAGGGCCACCTCCCAGCTGTTTGCACATCGTCCAATCATGGTGGAGGGTGGCAGGGAGGCCGGGGCGGGAAGTTTGAACTCTGCAACTTTGAATTTATTATAAATATGACTGTATTGGTGTATTCTCCTCATGCTCTGCTGGCGAATGATTGCAGCTCTGCATCCTTTTCAGCTGAATCGCTAATAAACCTCGATGGCATTTCTTCAACTTGGTGAGATTTTTAATTGGGAAGATCAGGGAAAAATATTGGATGCTTCTCTGTCTCGCCAGGGAAAAAAGAACTCTTTGATGAGTCTAATTGGTCTCTGCCTCCTGGCAAAGACCCCTAAATTCCAGCTCTAGATCACCATCCAGTCCAACCCCATTCTGCCAAGAAGCAGGAATATTGCATTCAAATCACCCCTGACAGATGGCCATCCAGCCTCTGTTTCAAAGCTTCCAAAGAAGGAGCCTCCACCACACTCCGGGGTAGAGAGTTCCACTGCTGAACGGCTCTCACAGTCAGGAAGTTCTTCCTCATGTTCAGATGGAATCTCCTCTCTTGTAGTTTGAAGCCATTGTTGGTCATCTAGTCCAACCCTCTTTGACCACACAGGAAGACACTCCTGAAAGATACTCTTCCAACCTCTGTTTAAAGACAAACTACAACTCCCAGGATGCCGTTGCATTGAGTCACGGCGGTGAAAGTGGTACCAAACTGCATTAAACTCACAGTGTAGATACACCTTTAGATGCAATGGAAGGCCATGCAACAAAATGAGGAGTTAACTAGGTTCCAACTCTTGTTTTTCCACGTCTCGATTCAAAATTCCATCCGTTTACATGCCGTTGACCTTTGAGAGCGAGGCCTTTGAAGGACCAGGTCTGGCAAATTAAAACTACATTGGAAACAAAAGGTGATTCCGGACGACATCCAAACCTATTAAAACCAGGAGAACATCTACTGTATTTGATGGGATTTTGGTGGATCTCGGCTTCCCATTCCAAGTTCTGTGTGCAAATATTCCGAATTTTTTTCCTGCAAAATAGGTTGGTCTCATTCTCGGCCAAAGCGGGATTTGAAAGGAACGAGAGAACCTTTGAAGATTAAATATAGAATTCCCAATTGCATCGCAACAGGGCACAGAAAGGGCCAAAGCTTAATGCGAATAGCAACAGTCCATTCTCCAGGTCTGGAAACCGTGCCGTAATTTAACAAGGCCTTTCTTTTTTTCGCTGCGGAAAAAAGTCTTTCTTTTTTGGAACAGATGTTTCGAAAGGCAGAAGGAAACAGAGCGCTGTAAAAAAGCGACGTCAAAAAAAGGCTCGGCAAAAAAGCATCCAAGAATAGCTGTAACAAAGGGCATCCCGTTCTTGATGCCTCTCTTCCTATTGGCAGGAATGTCACAGCGTTGTTTGTGATATTTTGGACAACTGGGGGCATCTTTTCAGCCAGGTATTGCTTTGGCTTCCTCTTCTCCAGGACCGTCTTTGGGGGCGAAATGGACGTCTGTCTTCAGCGTTATTTCCATGTCATTATGGCTTGAGAAGAAAGGATTCGGCTCCGTTGCCTTTGAACTCCTCCAACGTTGGTTGCCAACCTCCAGTCCTTTCCTCCCAAAATAGTTCCAAAAGCTTTGCTTTCCAATTCTTCATATGGCCTGGCATGAAGAGGTTGTGTCACCTCCTCTGTATTCTTTGGTAATCTCTCTATTTAAAGCCTTGTTTTGTTTATTTATTTATCAGGAGGATCCTGCTGCCTTGATGCTCCAGCGAATCAGAAGGGAGGGAGGCGGGATGAAGGGAGACAATGCACTCTAGAGTGGATTATGACAAGATTGTCCCTGAGGCTTAGCGAGATCCGGTTGGGGGGGGGTCTGCCAGCCAAGCCATTCTATCGTGTTAATGAGTGAAGGCAATTTATTTATTTATTTATCATGTCATCTGCAACCAGAACATTGTATTACATTTCTAACAGAACAAAATAAACAGATTAAAAAACCCACAAATTTTGCAAACTTGGTAGCTGATTAAATGTCCTTTGACCAGTATCTGGCCACGAGACCCTTCCAGTATTTTCTGTTGTTCATGGGTGTTCTGCATGCCAAGTTTGGTTCAATTCCATCGCTAGTGGAGTTCAGAAAGCACTTTGATTGTAGGTAAACTATAAATCCCAGCAACTACGACTCCCAAATGTCAAGGTCTATTTTCCCCAAACTCCAGCAGTGATCACATTTGGGCATATTGAGTATTTGTACCAAGTTTGGTCCAGATCTATCACTGTTTGAGTCCCCAGTGCTCTCTGGACATAGGGGAACTACAACTCCAAAATTCAAGGTCAACGCCCACCAAGCTCTCCCAGTATTTTCTGTTCATCGTGGGTGTTCTGCGTGCCAAGTTTCAATTTCATTGTTAGTGAAGTTCAGAATGTACTTTGATTGTAGGTGAACTATCAATCCCTGCAACTACAACTCCCAAATGTCAAGGTCTATTTTCCCCAAACTCCACCAGTGATCACAGTTGGGCATACTGAGTATATGTGCCAAATTTGGTCCAGATCTATTGATAATATTATAATGTAATACAATATACTACTACTAGTAGTAAAATGATATTATTATATATGTTCCAACAAACAGTCCAGTTTTCCAGTGCTTCATCGTATTTTAAATAAAAGTTCCAACGTTTTTACACATCCCGATGGTGTCTAGGCACTTGATGATCCCAATGTGTGGGAGTGAGTCAAAGGCTTTTTTTGTAGTCCATCCATGTCATGTGTAATACAATATACTACTACCAATAATAATATGATATTATAATTATATATTTTATATTAAATGTAATATCTATATATATAAAAATGGAAAGGGTGTTCAACGGGACAGCAAAACGCGAAAAAACCCCGACGAAAACTCACCAAATTTGCCGTGCACATATCTCAACCCACAAGGTTTTTCACATTTTGTTGTCCCGTTGAACACCCTTTCCATTTTTATATATATAGATATTACATTTAATATAAAATATATAATTATAATATCATATTATTATTGGTAGTAGTATATTGTATTACACATGACATGGATAGACTACAAAAAAAGCCTTTGACTCACTCCCACACATTGGGATCATCAAGTGCCTAGACACCATCGGGATGTGTAAAAACATTGGCACTTTTATTTAAAATACGATGAAGCACAACACTCATCAAAATTCCAAACAACATTTCAACAAACTCACAATTACAAAAACCAACTGAGCATGCGCAGTGCCCAGGGGAGGAAGTACACACGCAATGCACTCTGGGAACTGTAGTTCTGGAACGTGGCCTGCTCGCTGGGGGCCAGGATGCTGCGCGAACGGAGAAAGGAAGGAAGGAAAGGAAGGAAGGACGGGAGGGAAGTTGAGAAGGTATCTGAAAGAAGAAAGGTAGGAAAGAAAGAATACAGAGAGAGAAGGAGGATGGGAAACAAGGGAGAAAGGAAGGAAGGAGGAAAGGAAAGAAAGATAGAAAAAAAGAAGAAAGGGAAGGGGAAGGGAAGGTGACAAAAGGAAGGAAGGAAGGAAGGAAGGAAGGAAGGAAGGGGAATTTGGGAAGGGGAAGAGAGGAAAAAAGCGAAGGAAGAAGAGAAAGGGAGGGAAGAAAAGAAAGAAGGAAAAGGAAGTCTGGAAGTCAAGAGCGAAGGAAGGAAGGAAAGAGATAGAGAGGGAAGAAAGGAGAGAAAGAGGAAGGAAAAAAAGGGAGGAAAGAGGAAGAGAAGGAAGGCGGAGAGAAGGAAAGAAAAAGGGAAGGGAGGAAAGACAGAGCAAAGGAAGAAGAGAAAGAAGGAGAGAAAGAGGGAGGGAAGGAAAGAAATAAAGAGAAGGAAGGATGGGAGCAAAAAGCTAAGGAAGGAAGTAAACAGGTAGAGAAGGGAGAAAGGAAAGAAGAAAAAGAAATGAAGGAAGGACTGAAAGAAGGAGAGAAAGAGGGAGAGAAGGTTGGCCACAGCAACGCGTGGCGGGTAAAGCTAGTTACTAATAATATCACAGGATAATGTTATAGTACAATGTAATATATAATATTAATATTGTGCTATGATAATAATTTAATATATTGTATTTACTTTTGACTTGCAAGCGTCTCTGAGCGGTAAATAAATAAATAAAATAAAAGCGAGTGATAGATCTGGACCAAAGGTGAACTACAACTCCAAAACTCAAGGTTAGGAAGGTTGAGAAACCTTGTTTTGACCTGTCATGGAGCCCATTGTTTGCAGAGGCGGCCCTAGGTAATTTTCAATGGTAAGCAAACAGTATTTTGGCGCCCCCCCCCCCAACCAATCATTGATTTATATTTTCTGTTTGTCGTGGGAGTTCTGTGTGCCATATTTGGTTCAATTCCATCATTGGTGGAGTTCAGAATGCTCTTTGATTGTAGGTGAACTAGACATCCCAGTAGCTACACTTGCCGCACTTGCTCCCTTGCCTGGCCCGCTTTGGGTCCAGAGGCGTGCCAGAAAAGTCACCTCTTCTCCTGACTTTCTTCTCAGCCATTGGGACCGAGAGAGAGAGAGAGAAAGACAGAGGTGGAGATGCCCACCTTTCCTGAAGGTAGGCACAAAAACAAAGGAGGGAGCGGAGGTGGGAGATACCTCCAGCCGGAGGGGCTCTCTCTCTCTCTCTCTCTCTCTCTTGGTCCCAATGACTGAAGAGAAATTCAGGAGAAGGGGTGACTTTTGGTGCGCACGCTGGGGTCTTCAGGCATGCCTCCGGACCCGAAGCGGGCCAGGCGCGGCGGCTCCGCCCCTTGGCCCACCTGTGGATTGGGGAGAGGAGAAGAGGCTGGTGGAGCACCGGGGGATCGGGAAAGGGAGCCGGTCATGGGGAAGGGATCGAACGCAGAGAATGATTGAGCGCTGGCTCTGCGCGCGCACCCGGTGGCCGGGTGGAGCAGGAACGAGAGGGGCTAGGCGAGGCTCAAGGGCCCGGCCCCTTTGGGAAGAGGATCGCCCGGCAGCGAAGCAAGAAAGCCGAGGCTCCCCCCGGACTGCTAGGGCTGTTGTGAGCTGAGGGGGCGCTCCTCAAGTGGCAGTCGAGGGGCATTTACAGAGGCGCCTCTGCGCCCCTGGCAAAAAAAGTGTTCTGCGACCGCTTACTTCGCGTAATGGACGAGCCGCCCCTGATTGTTTGGAGTCATTTGTTTCGCCTTCTCCTTGGAAGAGGAAATACTTGTACGGAATGGAACAAGAACGAAGCTTCCAAACCACCTGCTCCTTATATAAGGCTGTGAAAACCCAAGTTATTTTTACATTTTCCATTCAAAAAGAAAGAAAAAGGCAGGTTTAAAACAATACTTTTCAAAAGCCAGCATTTTTATACATTTTTGCAGGATTTCTGTGGCAAATACCAGACAGTTGGTTTCTCAAAACATAAATAAATCTTTATTTGCTGCCTTCTTAGGTTCGGTCTAAATTTGGTAGGCGTTAAGAAAGCAACCTGAATTTTCTCAAGTCGTATTTATAGGACGAAAATAAGAATTTTTCTCTCTCCCTCTGACATAATACGGCTAGACAGGCCCTTTTTCTCATTTAGTAACCTCATATTCGGCTCTAAAATCCATTACACGGGTCCATAAACCATTTATTGGGAAGCCAGAAGGCCTTAGCATTATCAAGAGGGAAAATATATCGTCTTTTTTTGAAAATTAAAAAACAGCCCAAAGCAGGTGGCTGACTGAGTGGCAAAGGAATTCTTATTCATAATGGTGAAGAGCCATAGCATTGGAAGGGTCCCCCAAAGGTTATCTAGTCCAGCCCAATTCTGAATAAAGACCTTCTGTCATATACAATACTGCTCTTATCTACTTTCCTTACGCTTCCTAAGTCATAGACATCTATAAACTAGGCTTGGTTGTGACGGCGCGAGTGGCACCACCTATTAGGCTTGGGCGATCTAGTTCGTTAATTCCGTAATTCGTTATTAATTCGTATTTAAATTAGCTTACGATCCAATATCGAGCCATGCAGGAATAGTGTGAGGAGTAATTAAGAATCGAAACAATTTTTCCAATTTTCGTAATTATTTTCGTAATTTCGTAATTATATTTTATAATATACAATTATAATATAATATGTAATATAATAATATAATATTATAATAATATAATATACATTATATATTATATTATATTACATTATATTATTATCATACCATTATATTATAGTATTGTATATTATATTATTATATTATATATTATATTACTGTATTATTATTATTATATTATATTATAATTGTATATTATAATATAATATATGTAATATATTATAATATAATGTAATATAATATAATATAATATACAATTATAATAGAATAGAATATATTATATATATTATATATATAATAATAGAATAGAATTTATATATATTATATATATAATAATAGAATAGAATTTATATATATTATATATATAATATAATATAATATACAACAATATAATATAATCATATTATAATAATATAATATAATATAATATAATATAATATAGTTGTTGTTTGTTTTATCACACCAACAGTCAACAACAGAGGGAGAAGGAAGCTTCAGAAGTTCCCCCTGTCCCGTTTGGAGGGTTTTTTAGCATATTGCGCAATTGTGTCTACCATTAATGAATCAATTCATAATTTTACGAAATTTCGTATATTTTGAAATTTTTTAAAGTAAAATTTCGGAATTCTTTAAAAAAACGAAACACAAGGCCCCCTAAAAACGAAACGAGTTTAGAACCAAATTTTTCTGTGGTTACCCAAGACTATGTCTAGAACTGTTAGTTGCAAGATTTAAACTGTTGTATCATGCTTAATCCTGCCTTTTTACCCTGCTTATGTATAGTTGGATTGATTGGTTATTTATAGCTGTCAATCAATGTTGTTTGCACCAGTTGAATTGCCCTTTCAGCTCAATTGTTTGGCTCCACCTCTTCCTGGAGGAGGGGAGTGCTTCCCTTTTTCATTCTGCCATCAGAGTTTCTATCAGATGGACGTGAGTAAGAGACTTGGCTCTAAAAGCCCCTGATTAAATTACCTCTCAGCACCAATTCTGAGGTTCTTACCCTTGAGACTTATGCTTCATGTTCAGACCAACCTGAACGACGTTGGAAGTCTCAAGCGCCTTCAAACCAGTTCTTTTGGCACCAGAAGAAGATCAAGCATAGGCCATTTGAATTGGGGTTGTGAATTGCTCCGACATTCACAGCCATTGAGGAAAGAGGAAACTTGGAAAAGCTTCTCAGCTTCAAACTCCTTGGACCCAGGACTAACTGAGTCTGTAACGTATATTTTCCTTCACCCCTCTAAAGCTTCCAGCTCACTTCTTTAAAGAAATAACTGTGAACAATAAAACTTATTTTGAGTTATTTCCAGTGTTTTGGGTCTTTGGGAGTTCCAGTTTCCTAAAGGAGGGGAAGAATTTATTTTATTATTTATTTATTTGCTTTATTTTTATACCGCATTTTTCAGCCTAATTCGGCGACTCAATGCGGTTTACAATGCAATTTATATAAGAGTAACAATTAGTTAAAACACAACATACACGACAGACAATACAAGACAACACAACATAGTCATCAACGCCTCAGTAAAAATCAGATTCCGTTCTCATAATCCTTCTACCATTCCTTCATTTATACCGTCTTCATGAGTTCAGTTGCCTTGTTGACCGAACGCCTGTTCATAGAGCCACGTCTTGACCTTCCTCCGGAACTCCAGCAATGAAGGGGCCTGCCTGATGTCTACGGGTAGGGCATTCCATAGCCGAGGGGCCACCACCGAGAAGGCCCTGTCCCTCGTCCCCGCCAGCCGCGCCTGCGACGCAGGCGGGACCGAGAGCAGGGCCTCCCCGGACGATCTTAACGTCCTCGTCGGTTCATAGGTGGAGATGCGTTCGGAGAGGTAAGCAGGGCCAGAACCGTTTAGGGCTTTATAGGCTAAAGCCAGCACCTTGAATTGTGCCCGGTAGCGGATTGGCAGCCAGTGGAGCTGGCTCAGCAGAGGAGTGGTATGCTCCCTGAGTGCCGCTCCCGTTAGTAACCTGGCCGCCGAACGCTGGACCATCTGAAGCTTCCGGGCAGTCTTCAAGGGCAACCCCACGTAAAGCGCGTTGCAGTAATCAATGCGGGATGTAACCAGAGCGTGGACTACCGTGGCCAAGTCAGACTTCCCAAGGTACGGGCGCAACTGGCGCACAAGTTTGAGTTGTGCAAATGCTCCCCTGGACACTGCCGAAACTTGGGGTTCCAAGCTTAGCGAAGAGTCCAGGATCACACCCAAGCTGCGAACCTGCGTCTTCAGGGGGAGTGTAACCCCGTCTAACACAGGCTGTAACCCTATACCCTGTTCGGCCTTTCGACTGACCAGGAGTGCCTCTGTCTTATCTGGATTCAATTTCAAGGTCATTTGGCTGGCATGACTGCATGGAGCAGCCTTACCTTCCCACCGGAGCAGTACCTATTGATCTACTCACATTTGCATGTTTTCGAACTGCTAGAATTCCTAAGTCATAGACATCTATAAACTAGGCTTGGTTGTGACGGCGCGAGTGGCAAGATTTAGTTAGTTGCAAGATTTAAACTGTTGTATCATGCTTAATCCTGCCTTTTTACCCTGCTTATGTATAGTTGGATTGATTGGTTATTTATAGCTGTCAATCAGTGTTGTTTGCACCAGTTGAATTGCCCTTTCAGCTCAATTGTTTGGCTCCACCTCTTCCTGGAGGAGGGGATTGCTTCCCTTTTTCATTCTGCCATCAGAGTTTCTATCAGACGGACATGAGTAAGAGACTTGGCTCTAAAAGCCCCTGATTAAATTACCTCTCAACACCAATTCTGAGGTTCTTACCCTTGAGACTTATGCTTCATGTTCAGACCAACCTGAACAACGTTGGAAGTCTCAAGTGCCTTCAAACTGGTTCTTTTGGCATCAGAGGAAGATCCTGAGTCTTCAAACATAGGCCATTTGAACTGGGATTGTGGTTTACTCTGGCATTCACAGCCATTGAGGAAAGAAGAAACTTGGAAAAGCTTCTCAGCTTCAAACTCCTTGGACCCAGGACTAACGGAGACTGTAACGTATATTTTCCTTCACCCCTCTAAAGCTTGCAGCTCACTTCTTTAAAGAAATAACTCTTTGTGAACAATAAAACTTATTTTGAGTTATTTACAGTGTTTTGGGTCTTTGGGAGTTCCAGTTTCCTAAAGGAGGGCAAGAAGTAATCCCCTGGGGAAAGATGTCATGTCCATGCCTCTTTCACTAAGAGCTATAGCCCCCAGGCACGACGGCACATTGGTTGATCCCCCCACCCCAAATGGTTTGGGATGTAGGGGTGCTGGTGGTTCAATTCTAAAGTCAATTCCGATTTCCACAGAAAAAAATGTTCAAAACTATTCGAAACTTCTGATACTTCTGAATCCTTTTGTTAATGGTTTGAAAATGTTATTTCCTGTTTCATTGGGTTGTCTTTACTTTGAAAGTAGTTGTTTTACTCCAGAAGCGGGGAAAAGCAAATGGAGGAAATTCATTCCTTCTTTGGTTGAAAACTGGCTTCTCTGGCTTTAAAACTGGCTTCTCTGGTTTGAGCTGAGGCCAGGGACCAGAAGTGAGGAAAAGCAAGCGGAGGATATTCCTTCCTTCTGATTTAAAACTGGCTTCTCTGGCTTGAGGTGAGGCTAGGGACCAGAAGTGGGGATAAGCAAGCAGAGGAAATTCCTTCCTTCTCTGGTTTAAAACTGGCTTCTCTGGCTTGAGGTGAGGCCAGGAAATTCCTTCCTTCTCTGGTTTAAAACTGGCTTCTCTGGCTTGAGCCAAGGCCAGGGACCAGAAGTGGGGAAAAGCAAGCGGAGGACATTCCTTCCTTCTGATTTAAAACTGGCTTCTCTGGCTTTAAAACTGGCTTCTCTGGCTTTAAAACTGGCTTCTCTGGATTTAAAACTGGCTTCTCTGGCTTGAGGTGAGGCTAGGGACCAGAAGTGGGGATAAGCAAGCAGAGGAAATTCCTTCCTTCTCTGGTTTAAAACTGGCTTCTCTGGCTTGAGCCAAGGCCAGGGACCAGATGCAAGGAAAAGCTGGATCATTTCAAACTCACTTCATGTTTTCGTAACAAAAATGGCGGAAAAAGGTTCGGAAGGGCAAAGGGACTTTCAGTTTTCTTAAAAACTTCAAAATTGCTTCAAAAAGACTTTATTTAGTTTTTCAGACTTTATTCCGAATTACGAAGATTCCAATGGTACCTAACCATGCCTACTATAAACTCCTCCCCTGTCAATACTTCTACTAATTAATTATCCTTTAATAACTTATCTATCAGTAATATTGATATATTTCCTTAGCCATTCATCCAAAAACCCACATGACCTGAGGTGGGGTGAAATCTGTTATTAGTCTGGCAACACAGAGCTGATATATGGTTTCCGTATAGCCTCAAATTATTTTTTTGGTGCAGTGAATGAAAATGCATCCGGCATATCGGATATTTACATGATGATCCATAACAGTAGCACAATTACAGTTGTGAAGTAGCAACGAAAATAATGTTATGGTTGAGGGTCACCACAACAGGAGGAACTGTACTAAGGAGTGAGGACGGTTGAGAAACAGTGGTGTAGATGATGCAGTTTTCGACATACAGACAAGTGAGGGATTGCATTCCAGGTGTGGAGAAAGCTTCTTTCGTGATTTATTCGACAAGGGAGGAAAATCCCCATGAAACCCAATCCCTGCTCAAAGTGTGTCCGTGAGAAATTAGCCATCGGCAGGACAAAAGGGCCTTGCCATCACAGTGTGCCGATTTGTCTCGTTAACAAATATTATCTTAAAAGATGGTTATCTTTCTAATGGCTCCGGAGAGCACCGCAAAGGGAATTGCGTTATGTCTCCCCGGCTCTCTTTGGATGTTCAAACGCCTGCAGGTCAGCGTTTGAACTCAGAGCGGTGTGTGAAATGGGGGATTCCAATGCCTCGATTATGTAGCTTTCTCCAATTCCAGTGCCACCAAGATGAGGATAATGCAGCTAGGAATAATAATAATAATAATAATAATAATAATAATATGATTTAAAGATCAAACTGCAAAGTCTCTGGCACAAGCCAGTCAAGGTGGTCCCAGTAGTGATCGGCACACTGGGTGCAGTGCCTAAAGACCTTGACCTGCACTCAAACACAATCGGCGCTGACAAAATTACCATCTGCCAGCTGCAGAATGCCACCTTACTGGGATCTGCAGGCATTATTCGCCGATACATCACACAGTCCTAGACACTTGGGAAGTGTCCGACGTGTGATCCAACACAACAGCCAACAGAGTGATCTTGTCTGCTGTGGACTCATCTTGTTGTGTTTCAAATTATTATTATTATTATTATTATTATTATTATTATTAGGCCACCTTACTGGGATCTGCACGCATTATTCGCCGATACATCACGCAGTCTTAGACACTTGGGAAGTGTTCGACGTGTGATCCAATACAACAGCCAGCAGAGTGACTGCTGTGGACTCATCTTGTTGTGATTCTAATGATGATGATGATGATGATGATGATAAGGTAAATGTAAAGTGTTCTGTCGTGCGCTGGGCCTGTAAAGAATTTCCTTTAGAACAGGACGTGCAACCTTTGCCCAGCAGGAAGCCAGGGGGCCCAAAAGAAGTTCTCAGAGGTTTTCCACCA
Source organism: Anolis sagrei (assembly GCF_037176765.1). Classification (NCBI taxonomy): domain Eukaryota; kingdom Metazoa; phylum Chordata; class Lepidosauria; order Squamata; family Anolidae; genus Anolis; species Anolis sagrei. Next base: position 33,056,732 of record NC_090030.1, on the reverse strand, counting down.
CAAATTGTCTTTAGATGGCTTGTGAAGTATAACAAAGTCCTTTATTAATCAAACAGAAACTTCCCTTGTCTTCAATAAAGTTAACCAAGTGCTTCCTGGCTTTTATGCAACTGGTGGCTTCCTAACCTTGCCCACGAAGGACAGGCAACTGTCTTCAATAACTTCTTCTTTACTTTAAATGGAAAATCCCCTTTTTAACTTCTCCCAGGCTGACTGTAATCTAACCCTTACTGATGTGGACTCTGCTACCAGGTCGAACTGCGTCTCGAGCACCGAGTGGACCTACCAGTAAAGGCTTAGATATTCTCCAGCTGGAGTTCTTTGGTCTTCCAAACTGTTTACCCTCTAAAATTCCTCAAAGCTTTAGGGCTGTTTCCCTGGAAATCTTTGGAGATCTTTAGATGCTCTTAAGACTGTTCTCCCCCGGGTAGTCTTAAGGGTTGAAGCCTTTGTACAGGAGAAAGTCTGTACACGTCCTGTACATTGACTTCCTAGCTGAGACTAACTGAAAAATGGCCCCTTTCCCTTCCCCATTGCCCTGAGCAAGGGGCGGGACCAAACTCAAAGATGATGGACAAGTGGCTTGCCCTATAACTGCAACCAAAAGAAGCCACCTATCTGCAGAGTCTCTAAAACTTAGGAGTGCATGACAGTGCACTTCATGACAGTGCATGTCCGCACACTGCTCATGCAACACAAGAGTGGTTGACTTCATTGGGTTGGGATGTTTTAAGCCACCTCTCTCACAGCCCCGATCTTGTGCCCGGTTACTTTCATCTATTCACAAAATTGAAGGAACACCTGGGTGGAAAAGACTTTTCCGAGGAAGACGAGGTGAAAATCGAAGTGACGAACTGGCTGAAAAAGGCGGAGGGAAACTTCTATGACACAGGCATCAAAAACTCATCCCACAGATGACAAAATGTATTGAATTGAATGGTGATTATTAGGCTTGGGCGATCCAGTTCATTAATTTCGTAATTTGTTATTAATTCGTATTTAAATTAGCTTACGATCCAATATCGAGCCATGCAGGAATAGTGTGAGGAGTAATTAAGAATCAAAACAATTTTTCTAATTTTCGTAATTATTTCGTAATTATTTCCGTATGTCTGGTGCAAGTTTTACAATCTCGCATTTACCCCACTTCCGGTCCCTTTGCTCTGCTGCTTCCCTCCGCTTTCCTCGTGCTTCTTCTTGCCTCACTCTAATATACAATACTATAATATAATATATAATATAATAATATCATAATAATATATTATATTATATTATTATAATACTATTGTATTATGTTATTGTATATTATATTAGATTATTATATTATATATTATATTACTATATTATTATATTATATTATAATTGTATAATATAATATAATAAATATATAATATATTATAATATAAAGTAATATAATATAATAATAATATTATATTATATTATAATAATATAATATAATATAATATAATATAATATAATATAATATAATATAATATAATATAATATAATATAGTTGTTGTTTGTTTTATCACACCAACAGTCAACAACAGAGGGAGAGGGAAGCTTCAGAAGTTCCTCCTGTCCCATTTGGAGGTTTTTTAGCATATTGCGCAATCGCGTCCGCCATTAACGAATCGATTCGTAATTTACGAAATTTCGGAAATTTCAAAATTTCGAAATTTTAAATTTCGGAAGTTCTCAGAATTAAGAAATGCTAGCGCACCCTAGAAACGAAACGAGTTTAGAACCAATTTTTTTCTTGATCGCCCAAGCCTAGTGATTATGTGGAAAAATAATGTAATACTTATGCTACGATCTATGTAAGTTTCATTAAAATATATTCGTTCTTTGTATTTTTTTAAATAAAAAAATCTTATAGCCTTACTTTCCAGATAACTCTCATACTTATACTCTACTTTCCTCTCTTGATCAAGACCCAAAGTAGCGACCAACATCATCATCATCATTATCATCATCTACTTTCTTCTCTTGATCAAGACCCAAAGTAGTGATCAATATCATCATCATCTACTTTCTTCTCTTGATCACGACCCAAAGTAGTGATCAATATCATCATCATCATCTACTTTCTTCTCTTGATCAAGACCCAAAGTAGTGACCAATATCATCATCATCATCATCATCATCATCATCTACTTTCTTCTCTTGATCAAGACCCAAAGTAGTGACCCATATCATCATCATCATCATCTACTTTCTTCTCTTGATCAAGACCCAAAGTAGTGACCAATATCATCATCATCATCATCTACTTTCTTCTCTTGATCAAGACCCAAAGTAGTGACCAATATCATCATCATCATCATCTACTTTCTTCTCTTGATCAAGACCCAAAGTAGTGACCAATATCATCATCATCATCTACTTTCTTCTCTTGATCAAGACCCAAAGTAGTGACCAATATCATCATCATCATCATCATCATCATCTACTTTCTTCTCTTGATCAAGACCCAAAGTAGTGACCCATATCATCATCATCATCATCTACTTTCTTCTCTTGATCAAGACCCAAAGTAGTGACCAATATCATCATCATCATCATCTACTTTCTTCTCTTGATCAAGACCCAAAGTAGTGACCAATATCATCATCATCATCATCTACTTTCTTCTCTTGATCAAGACCCAAAGTAGTGACCAATATCATCATCATCATCATCTACTTTCTTCTCTTGATCAAGACCCAAAGTAGTGACCAATATCATCATCATCATCTACTTTCTTCTCTTGATCAAGACCCAAAGTAGTGACCAATATCATCATCATCATCATCTACTTTCTTCTCTTGATCAAGACCCAAAATAGTGACCAATATCATCATCATCATCATCATCATCATCATCATCTACTTTCTTCTCTTGATCAAGACCCAAAGTAGTGACCAACATCATCATCATCATCATCATCATCATCATCATCATCATCTACTTTCTTCTCTTGATCAAGACCCAAAGTAGTGACCAATATCATCATCATCATCATCATCATCATCATCATCTACTTTCTTCTCTTGATCAAGACCCAAAGTAGTGACCAATATCATCATCATCATCATCTACTTTCTTCTCTTGATCAAGACCCAAAGTAGTGACCAATATCATCATCATCATCTACTTTCTTCTCTTGATCAAGACCCAAAGTAGTGACCAATATCATCATCATCATCATCATCATCATCATCATCATCTACTTTCTTCTCTTGATCAAGACCCAAAGTAGTGACCCATATCATCATCATCATCATCTACTTTCTTCTCTTGATCAAGACCCAAAGTAGTGACCAATATCATCATCATCATCATCTACTTTCTTCTCTTGATCAAGACCCAAAGTAGTGACCAATATCATCATCATCATCATCATCATCATCATCATCTACTTTCTTCTCTTGATCAAGACCCAAAGTAGTGACCCATATCATCATCATCATCATCTACTTTCTTCTCTTGATCAAGACCCAAAGTAGTGACCAATATCATCATCATCATCATCTACTTTCTTCTCTTGATCAAGACCCAAAGTAGTGACCAATATCATCATCATCATCATCTACTTTCTTCTCTTGATCAAGACCCAAAGTAGTGACCAATATCATCATCATCATCTACTTTCTTCTCTTGATCAAGACCCAAAGTAGTGACCAATATCATCATCATCATCATCATCATCTACTTTCTTCTCTTGATCAAGACCCAAAGTAGTGACCCATATCATCATCATCATCATCATCATCATCATCTACTTTCTTCTCTTGATCAAGACCCAAAGTAGTGACCAATATCATCATCATCATCATCATCATCTACTTTCTTCTCTTGATCAAGACCCAAAGTAGTGACCAATATCATCATCATCATCATCATCATCTACTTTCTTCTCTTGATCAAGACCCAAAGCAGTTCCCCACATTAAAAACAATGCAATTTAAAAACTTCACTGTATAAGTATTAAAACAAGTTGATTAAAATCCCCTAAATCAAGTAAGGAGCGTCAAAGTAATATTCTATTTAAATAAAGATAATTGAAACGTAATTAAAACATTATACAGCCGTGCCTGGCTGATTCTAAGAACATTCTTGCGTTACCCACAGGTAACTAAAGAAGAGAGGGAAAGGGAAACAATATATCTTGCAAACACACCACATACATATATCTCAAATATATATTTTTTTAACAAACCCCTTCATGCCTGCAACTCTGATGAATGGGATGATGCGTGGAGACATAAACCAGAGCAAGGGTCGTAATGAAGCCAAAGTGGGATTTGTTTCTGATTTATGGCGCTAATGGAGCTGGAAGGTGGGCAGGCACGGCATGGTACCAAATGTCAACACTGGGTGCATTCGGGTGCCTATCTTCACACTCATATGTATATATCAGTGTGCAGGTTAAGCTCGCCTTCCATGGCTTCCTTCTTAAAGATAACAATGCTCCTTTCTCCACAGCCTTCATTCTCTTTCCAAAAGGAGATAACTTTTCTATCTCTCCAAAGACGCACCTAAACTGTAGAATGAACGTTGTATTTTAAAGGCCTTGCGTGTTTTGATCTCTGCATTTTAACTGAATGGTTGCATTATCATCATGATCATCACCATCACCACTATCATCACCATCATCACCACCACCATCACTATCACCACCATCACCATCTTCACCACCACCATCACTATCACCATCACCACCATCACTATCACCATCACCACCATCACATCACCATCATCACCATCCCCATCATCACTATCATCACCATCACCACCACCATCACCATCAACATCACCACCATCACCATCATCGCCATCATCATCACATCACCATCATCACATCACCATCACTTCACTATCACCACCATCACCACCATCACTATCACGATCATGACCATAATCACCATCACCACCACCACCATCACCGCCATTACGATCACCATCATCACCACCATCACCATCACTATCACCACCATCACCATCTTCACCACCAACACCATCACTATCGCCATCACCACCATCACCATCATCACCACCATCACATCACCATCATCACCATCACCATCTCTATCACCACCATCACTATCGCCATCACCACCATCACCATCATCACCATCACCATCACCATCACCATCACCATCACCATCACCATCACCATCACCATCACCATCACCATCACCATCACCATCACCATCACCACCATCACCATCACCATCATCACAATCATCCCCATCACCATCAATACCACCATCACCATCAACATCACCACCATCACCACCATCACCATCATATCACCATCATCACCATCACCATCACCATCACTTCACTATCACCACCACCACCACCATCATCACCATCACCATCACCACCATCATCATCACCAGGTCCTCAAAGTGAGAGGGAGGAATCTCAGGGCGAGAGTACTATCTTATAAGACTGTGCTGTCGCACGCTGGGCCTGTGCATAAGACTGTAGACAGGACATAAATTCTGTGTGCCCAATGGGACGCCGGGGCTGCCTCAGATTAAAGGCCTTTGGATTTCCTTAAAACAGAGTCTTTAGATTGCTTAAAAGTTCAACAAAGTTCTTTATTATTGAAAACAAACAGGTACTTCAAGGCTTTCTTAACAGTCTATTGGCTCTCTCTCAATCTTGTCCACAGGGAACAGGCACTATCTTCATAACTGTAACTAATGGGGAAATCCTTAACTTCTAATCTGGGCAGTCTGTCTTTGCCTCTGTTGGCGTGGAGCCCCTGCACCCGGTACCAATTGCTTCTGGCTTCCGAGAGTGACCCTTACCAAGCAGAGCTTTGAATCCTGCTCAACAATGTGTTGCAAGCAGGGAATTAATGTTATTATTATAATAATTACTCTCAATAATAATAATGTGTTGCAAGCAGGGAGTGAACACTATTATTATTGCTATTGATAATAATAATCATCATAACAATGTATTGCAAGCAGGGAATGAACAATACCATTATTACTAATGATGATGATGATATAGAAGACGATACGGCAACCTTTGCAAACCGAACCAAGGAAGGGCTTCTTCGTTTCACTTAACTTGTGGTTTCACTCCTCTGCTAATAAAATTGTCAAATTGATTTCTGGAACAAGGAAAGCAAAACCCAGGTTTGGGTGCCAAGGTTTTAAACATGTTTCTCTAACATATGCAACAGTTTGGAAACAATACTGGCTTTCCTAAATTCAAACCAAAAAAAAAAATTAAAAAGAGAGAGAGAGAGCGAAAAAAGGACAATATTATTTTGGCAGAAACCTTGCTGAAAAAGAGGGGGAGAAGACATCATTTCAGCCGGTGAGATTTTCAATCACGAAACGTCTGGCGGCTCTGATTTTAATTTAAAGCTACAGAATACCTCACTTGACACCGTTTCAAGTGCTGACCCAACCTTTACGGGAAATTTCGGTAGCAAAACAAAACGTGGGTCCTCCTGGGGAAGGCCCACGGGCCGACATGGCAGCCGATGCGGTGAATCGCCAGGCAATTTATGCGGAGGAAAGGGCAACGTTGCCCAAGGATAGTGGCCGCCGATGGGGAAAGTGTTTGCGGAATCAAAGAACATCCCAGAACCTGCTACCAGATTGCAAGAAGGTCATGGGGGACTTGATCGAATGCCTTCAACAGAGTCCCCATGACCTCTTGCAAGCAAAATACTCTAATGTGGGCTAGGCCAGGCTACTATTGAGTCTCCCTTAATCTCCCTTCAAACCTCCGCTAAGAAAATCCTCGCAAGAATCCTTGCAAACCGCCTTCTCCCCCCCTCAGAAGACACCCTCCCAGAATCCCAGAACAGGTTCTCTCACAAATCCCACAACAACAAACCAGGGATGAGCTTGCAGCACTGCCTAGTTTGGAAGAAGTCAGCAATGCCATCAGCCAACAAAAATAACAAAGCCAGCGGACCTGATGGGATCCCTGCTGAAATCTTTAAAGAGGGAGGACCTGAGCTGACACGACAACTCCACCAGCTCGTTGAAAAAGTGTGGGTGACTGAGAAAATCCTAGCAGATTTCAAGGATCACCCCTTCTAACGTTCGCTGGGAAAATCCTCGCAAGAATCCTTGAAAACCACCTTCTACTCCTCTCAGAAGGCACCCTCCAGAGGAAGAGTGGACATGATCTTCAGAGGAAGAGTGGACAGCACCAAGAAAAATGCAGGGAACAAAACCAACCTCTGTACATGGTTTTCATTGACCTTGCAAAGGCATCGCAACTCCAACGTGGCCGAAGAGGTTCTCTCACAAATTCCACAACAACAAACCAGGGATGAGCTTGCAGCACTGTCTAGTTTGGAAGAAGTCAGCAACACCATCAGCCAACAAAAAATAACAAAGCCAGTGGACCTGATGGGATCCCTGCTGAAATCTTTAAAGAGGGAGGACCTGAGCTGAAACAACAACTCCACCAGCTCATTGAAAAAGTGTGGGTGACCAAGAAAATCCTAGCAGATTTCAAGGATGCCACCATCATCACCTTCTTCAAAAGAGGGGGAAGAACAGACTGTGGAAACTATCGAGGTATCTCCCTTTTAACCTCCGATGGGAAAATCCTCGCAACAATCCTTGCAAACCGCCTTCTGCCCCTCTCAGAAGACACCCTCCCAGAATCCCAGAACGGCTTCCACCCCTCCAGAGGAACCGTGGACATGATCTTCACTGCACGACAGCTCCAAGAAAAAGGCAGGGAACAAAATCAACCTCTGTACATGGCATTCATTGACCTTGGAAAGGCATTCGACACAGTGCATCGCAACTCCAACAAGGCCGAAGAGGTTCTCTCACAAATCCCACAACAACAAACCAGGGATGAGCTTGCAGCACTGCCTAGTTTGGAAGAAGTCAGCAACACCATCAGCCAACAAAAAATAACAAAGCCAGTGGACCTGATGGGATCCCTGCTGAAATCTTTAAAGAGGGAGGACCTGAGCTGACACAACAACTCCACCAGCTCATTGAAAAAGTGTGGGTGACCAAGAAAATCCTAGCAGATTTCAAGGATGCCACCATCATCACCCTCTTCAAAAGAGGGGAATGAACAGACTGCGGAAACTATCGAGGGATCTCCCTTCTAACCTCCAATGGGAAAATCTTCACAAGAATCCTTGCAAACCGCCTTCTGCCCCCCTCAGAAGACACCCTCCCAGAATCCCAGAACGGCTTCCGTCCCTCCAGAGTGAAGTCAATAGGAACTTTAGGAGGGTCTGCCCCAGGAGGAGAGACCCTGAGACCCCACAAACGAGCGATCGCTACTTTGACGAGCTAAGAGAAACCTGATTTTCAGCCATTTTATTTCTAAAATAATCCAGAAGAAATCTCACCAAAGTTGAAGAAGCGGCACCGGGGTGTTTTATTAACGATTCAGCTGAAAAGGATGCAATGTAGCAATTATTCGCCTACAGAGCATGTGGTTACAGAGATCAAGGCATTTTTATAGGAAATACAGGCTCAGAAGTTTCAAAATTCCCACTCCCCGCCCACCTCCCGGCTCAATGGTGATTGGCTGGCGGGATAACAGCTGGGAGGAGGCATGGCCACCCTCCCCGAGCCAGAGCCAATCACAGAACTCCTCCGCTGCACGGGAGCCTATCAGGAAGCTTCTAGCGCCTCGGCGCTCTGGCGAACCAGGAGGAAGGGAGGCGGGACAAAAAGAAACAATGCATTCATGAGTGGATTATAGGATTTTCATGACCTGGGTCCCTTGAGTCTGAAAACTGGCCTTCTAAAGAAGCCAAGTCTATTGTCCTTAGATGGGTCTGCGATAAGTAAAAAAGGTAAAGGTAGTCCCCTGACATTAAGTCCAGTCATGTCTGACTCTGGGGTGTGGTGCTCATCTCCATTTCTAAGCTGAAGAGCCAGCGTTTTCCGTAGACACCTCCAAGGTCATGTGGCCGGCATGACTGCATGGAGCGCTGTTACCTTCCCACCGGAGCGGTACCTATTGATCTACTCACATTTGCATGTTTTGGCAGAAGCTAGGTTGGCAGAAGCTAGGGCTGACAGCGGAAGCTCACGCCGCTCCCCGGAATCGAACCTGCGACCTTTCGATCAACAAGCTCAGCGGCTCAGTAATAAGTAATAATAAGTAATAATAAGTAATAATTACTGCGATAAGTAATGATTACTTAATCCGGGTTTTCCTGTTGCAATCAGATGTGACACAGAGGAGCCATCGAAATCCACAAGCATGTGGACAATTTCAACAGAAAAGAGGAAACCATGAAAATGAACAAAATCTGGCTACCAGTATTAAAAAAACTCTAAAATTACAACAGGGAGGAAACAATCTGGGACATCTAATCACCTCTCAACAAAAGATTGCCCCAGGCACTGCCATGCCATCAAATGCTAATGAAGGTGGTCAGTTGAAACATTCACACTTTCCTCCAACAGACAAGAGTCCTTTGTCCCATCCTGGTCATCATTCCACAGATATATAAACCCAATTTTCCTAGTTCCAACAGACCTCACTACCTCTGAGGATGCTTGCCATAGATGCAGGTGAAATGTCAGGAGAGAATGCCTCTAGAACATGGCCATATAGCCCAAAAAAACCTACAACAATCCGGTGATTCCGGCCATGAAAGCCTTCGACAATACATTATCCAGTTCTGGCTATGGTTGTGCATTGATCTTGTTGTGCAATGGGGATGGAATTGAGAACCGAACGGGGCCAAAGATGCCGAATGGTGAGAAGCTTTGAAGCCCTTGGAGGAGAGGGAGGGACCCTTTTAACTCAACTTGTTGTAAGGTTATATAAGCAAAGTCACTGGAGGAATGTGAGAAATGTACACAGAGAAAGGGGGGGGGGGTGTGCCTTTTCAGAAAGTCAAGTGCAACCCCACAAAGATTCCCCCCCTTTGCCCCCCATATAAACAAGTCCAAGGTTTGAAATGGAAAAGACAGAAGAACAAACCATTGTGTGGAACCAGAAGCGTTGCGTGTCAACGGCCGCCATTGGGCATTTCCACGGGAGCTGCAGGCATCAATTTTCACACCATATAACATATAACATAGGTTATTCCCATAATAGAATACAATAATCTATATAAATAAAAATGTAATGTTCGTTTGTGGGATTAACAGAACTCAAAAACCACTGGAGAAATTGACACCAAATTTGGACACAAGACACCTAACAACCCAGAACATGGCCATATAGTCCGGAAAAACCTACAACAACCCAATGATTCCGGCCATGAAAGCCTTCGACAACCCAATGTATGTCGTTCACTCTAAAAAAGTGATTTTGTCATTTGGGAGTTGTAGTTGCTTGGATTTATAGTTCACCTACAATCAAAGAACATTCTGAACCCCACCAACAATGTAATTGAACCAAACTTGGCACACAGTTCTCCCATGACCAACAGAAAATACTGGAAGGGTTTGGTGGGCAGTGTCCTTTGGTTTTGGAGTTGTAGTTCACCTACATCCAGAGATCCCTGTGGACTCAAACAATGATGGATCTGGACCAAACTTGACACAAATATTCCATATGCCCAAAAATGAACACAGACGGAGTTGAAGGGAAATAGACCTTGACATTTGGGAGTTGTAGTTGCTGGGATTTATAGTTCACCTACAATCAAAGAGCATTCTGAGCTCCACCAATGATGGAATTTAACCAAACATGGCAATACAGGACTTCCATGACCAACAGAAAACACTGGAAGGGTTTGGTGGGCATTGACCTTGAGTTTGGGAGTTGTAGTTCACCTACATCCAGAGGTGTGGACTCAAACAATGATGGATCTGGACCAAACTCTACATGAATACTCCATATGGCCAAATGTGAACACTGGTAGAGTTTGGGGAAAATAGAATATTGACATTTGGGAGTTGTAGTTGCTGGGATTTATAGTTCACCTACAATCACAGAGCATTCTGAACACCACCAACAATAGAATTGGGCCAAACCTCCCACACAGAACCCTCATCTGGGCCGTAGCAATGCGTGGCAGGAGACGGCTAGTAATCTATATAAATAAAAATGTAATGTTCGTTTGTGGGATTAACATAACTCAAAAACCACTGGACGAATTGACAACAAATTTGAATACAATACATCTATCAGGTCAACGAGTGACCATCACTCAAAACAATTGATTTTTTGATTTTGTCATTTGGGAGTTGTAGTTGGTGGGATTTATAGTTCACCTACAATCAAAGAGCATTCTGAACTCCACCAATGATGGAATTGAACCGCACTTGGCACACAGGACTTCCAAGACCAACAGAAAACAGTAGAAGGGTTTGGTGGACATTCACCTTGAGTTTGGGAGTTATAGTTTACCTAAACCCAGAGAACACTGGAAGAGAACTGTGAAGCCCTGGCCCTTGAGTGCTCCAGCTGGAGGTCAGCTGTGACCAGCAGTGCTGCAGAATTTGAAGAGGCACGAATGGAGGGCGAAAGAGAGAAACGTGCCAAGAGGAAGGCGCGTCAAGCCAACCCTGACCGGGACCGCCTTCCACCTGGAAACTGATGCCCTCACTGCGGGAGAACATGCAGGTCAAGAATAGGGCTCCACAGTCACTTACGGAACCACTGCCAGGACACTACGAGGGATCGCCTAAGTACCTAAGTAAGTAAGTAAGTACCTATTGTTACGTCCCTAGGTGAATGTGGAGCTGATGGGAAGTTTAGGAGGGTCTTCCCCAGGAGGAGGGACCCTGGGACCCCACCAAAGAGGGATCGCTACTTCGGCGAGCTAGAGAAGCCTGATTTCAGCAATTTTATTAAATTAAAAATTCGAAATAAACCTCACCAAAGTTGAAGAAGCGGCGCCGAGTAGGCTTGGGTAACAATGGAAAAATTTGTTTCTAAACTCGTTTCGTTTTTAGGGGGTCCATTGCGTTTCGTTTTTTTAAAGAATTCCGAATTTTTTCTTTAAAAAATTTCGAAATTTACGAAATTTTGTAAATTTCGAATTGATTCATTAATGGCGGACGCGATTGCGCAATATGCTAAAAAAAACCTCCAAATGGGACAGGAGGAACTTCTGAAGCTTCCCTCTCCCTCTGTTGTTGACTGTTGGTGTGATAAAACAAACAACAACTATATTATATTATATTATTATATATTATATTATATTATTATAATATTATTGTTATATATTATTATATTATATTATAATATTATTATGTTATATATTATTGTATATTATATTATTATAATATATTGTATTATATATTATATATTATTATATTATATTACGAAAATAATTACGAAATAATTACGAAAATTGGAAAAATTGTTTCGATTCTTAATTACTCCTCACACTATTCCAAAATGGCTCAATATTAGATCGTAAGCTAATTTAAATACGAATTAATAACGAATTACGAAATTAACTAACGAAACCGCCCAAGCCTAGCGCCGAGGTGTTTTTATTAGCGATTCAGCTGAAAAGGATGCAATGTAGCAATCATTCACCTACAGAGCATGTTGTTACAGAGATCAAAGACATTTTTATAGGGTTTACAGGCTTAGAAGTTTCAAAATTCCTGCTTCCCACCCCCCGCCCAGCTCGCTGGTGATTGGTTGGGAGGAGGCTCAGCCATCCCCCCCCCCCGCCAGGACCAATCACAGGGCTCCTCCGCTGCGCGGGAGCCTATGAGGAAGCTCCCACCGCTCTGGCACTTCAGCGAATCAGGAAGAGGGAGGCGGGACAGAAAAGAAACAAAGCGTCTATGATAGGATTATGGAATTCCAATGTCCTGAGTTTCCTGCGTCCGGGAATTGGTCAGCCAGAGAAACCAACTTCTATTGTTATGTTATGGGTGGGTGATTGGTGTTGATTACTTGAGCCGGGTTTTCCTGCTATGATCAGATAAGGCACAAAGGTGAGGCTTGGGGTGGATGTTTGCTATGAAGAGTTTTGAATGAAGTAAACAAAGGTGGGGAAGATGACCTCCCGAGAGTCGTCTCGCTCCCATTGTGAAATGATCAAAAATTTTGCCAAAGGAAATTCCAGTTTGACGATCCCAACTCCGAAATCAAATAGGAATTTCAAATTCTATTGTCCATGCAAGAGTTCCAAGATATGGGGTTTTTGTGATCACTGATTGCTCTTTTCAGCGCCAAAGGGCAACTTCCTCGTTGGCTCTCCCTTCTCGAAGAGGAGAAGGGGGAAGGGTTGGGTGCCAGGGCAAAAATAAGGAAAAATACATGTTGCTAGTGTCTTTGAAGTCAATACGGACTTTAGGAGGGTCTCCCCAGTAAGAGAGACCCCTAGGACCGCACCAAAGAGGGTCTATGACCTTGGCGAGCCGTCAGAGAAGCCTGATTCCAGCAATTTTATTAATATCAATAATTGAAATGAGACTCATGACAAGGCGAAGAAGAGGAATCGAGGTTTAATGAGCGATTAAGCTGAGTCGGATGCAAATGCGGGGATAGCTCACCCACAAGCATACCAATACATTGATCAGAGGCATATTTATAGCAAATTCAAAGTTGCAGAGTTCAAACTCCCCGCCCCGGCTTCCCTGTTGTTCCCTGCCCCCGGTGCCTCTGGACCAGTCAGGAAGCTCCAGTGGTCCGTAGGAACCAATGGGGAGACCTCTGCCACCTGGTGGCGACAGCCAATCAGGAGAGATGGAGGCGGGATGAGGGAGCACAAAGGAATCTGGGAAAGGAGTGAACAAAGGAAATGCCATGTGGCCGGTGAGACAAAGGGGAAATCTCAAGCCAGCCTGATCTATCAACATGTGTAGACTGGGGTGAATTTTTTCTTGGTGGAGATAGCTAAGTTAATCAGAGCGAAGGCAAAAGGTTTTTCGAGGACCTTTTGTCCTTCAGGAGGAAATATGATTAAAATTTTTGCCAAAGAGGTAAGCTGAGGGCTGGGCAATTCCTCCGAGGTACCTTTGTACTTTGCAGAACTATAAGTCACCATCCCTTTATGGGGGGGGGGGACATGCTCAATTTCAAATGCATTCCATCATGTGCCACTCAACCACAAAGCGATTCGTACACCATCATGTTGACGGCGGAACCAATGTGGTGTGTCCTTATAGGAAAGGGTTTGGTTATGGCGGCTGGTAGATCCCATATCTGTGGGATGTTCGGTCTGTGTTTCACCTTTCCTTTTTCCCCATTTCTGCATGTCAAAATACTTTGCGCCGCGCTTTTCCCGGCGGATGTTTACACGCGGCTCACTTTGCAACGGGCTATTTACAGCAACGTCATCTAGGGCAGGAAATATTTTTCCTCCCCATTAAGGGTGCCGAAAAGACATTACGATTTGGGCCGCTAAACCAGCTAAAAATACACTGGAAAACAACGGAGGCATCGGCATTCTTCTCCTCGCTCAGACATTGCGCTCGTAAAACTTAATGGGGTGGCATTTTTAGAAATCACACTTTCTGCGGCAGCTCTTCCGTACATATGTGAGCAATTTCAATAAGAATAATAACAACATGAAAAACGACCCAGACGGCTAATTCAGAGGAGGTTTGAATGTCTGTCTTTGGTACCCGGACAGATGGGTTTGGGTCTCTGTCATGCAAATAAATAAATCAGCTTGGCATCGGCATTTGCCGTCCTCCTTCCAAATCCGGAGCCTTGTGCCTTGCATTTGGGTTTGTATTGTTTGCCTTTGAGCGAGAACAGAGGACCACCTGGGCGCCGGCGATGTGAAACGTGACGCTGGGCTTTGTAATGGAGAGCGAGCGCCTCTCTGCAAATATTTTACCGAACAGGTCATATATTCAGCAAAGCTCCGAAGAAAAGGAAAATGATAAATGGTGATGTCATGCTTTCCGGAGGGCGGTCCAGGTGGTGCAGAGCATGCATGCCGATGGGTGGATGGATGGATGTGCATAAGGGGATGTATACGGATATATATGTATTTATTAGGCCTGGGCGGTTTCGTTCGTTAATTTTGTAATTCGTTAAATATTCGTTAATTTTAGCAATTACAAAACGATTACAAAACTTATTTTTAAACCCGGAAGTGTTTTTAAATATCGAAACGGCATGCGCCAAATATTTTTGTATTTCCGTCCATTTCGGAAATACGTAAGATGGCTTGGCTAGATGCTTGCTGGGAGCTCTCCTCTCTCTCCTCTCCTTAGCCAGTCAGAGCCTGAAAGAGGAGGAGGAGGAGGAGGAGGAGGAGAGGGCGGGACTAGATGGCCTTTGGGGAGCCCCTTCTCCCAATTCCACATTGAAACTTTAGCAGAGGGCTGGAATGGATGGCCTTTGGGGAGCCCCTTCTCCCAATTCCGCACTGAAACCTTAAGAGGGGGCTGGACTAGATGGCCTTTGGGGAGCCCCTTCCTCCAATTCCGCATTCAAACCTTAGCAGAGGGCTGGACTACATGGCCTTTGGGGAGCCCCTTCTCCCAATTCCGCACTGAAACCTTAAGAGGGGGCTGGACTAGATGGCCTTTGGGGAGCCCCTTCTCCCAATTCCGCACTGAAACCTTAAGAGGGGGCTGGACTAGATGGCCTTTGGGGAGCCCCTTCCTCCAATTCCGCATTCAAACCTTAGCAGAGGGCTGGACTAGATGGCCTTTGGGGAGCCCCTTCTCCCAATTTCGCACTGAAACCTTAGCTTCGGAGGAGCCGGGCCCGACTCGGCGGCAGCGCTTGAGGGCCCGCCAGAGTGAGTGAGTGCCTGCCTTCCCTCCTTAATAATAATTTCTCCTCCCTATTCTACTAAATTAATAATTAAATTAAAAAAATATTGAAAAAAAAGGGCGCCATCTTTACAAAATGTTTTGTAAATATTAACGAAATTTCGTAAATACCGAACTTTTTTAAAGGAAAATTTTGTAATTATTTTAAATATCGAAACAAAAAACCCCCCAAATACAAATCGATTTTAGAAACAAATTTTTGCGTTGTTACCCAGGCCTAGTATTTATTTATCGTGTCAGGGGCAGCCAGACAATTGTATTACATTTCTAACAGAACAAAACAAACAAACAGACAAAACACAGAATTTGCAAGCTTGGTAGTTGATTAAGTGTCCTTTGATCAGTATCTGGCCACTTGGAGTGCCTCCGGTGTTACTATTGTGCATGTAGCAGGGCTCAGGTTGCATTGCAGCAGGTGATCAGTGGTTTGCTCTTCTCCGCACTCGCATTTTGTGGTTTCCACGTTGTGGCCCCATTTCTTAAGACTTGGTAGTTGATTAAATGTCATTTGACCAGTATCTGGCCACTTGGAGTGCCTCTGGTATTGCCGCAAGAAGGTCCTCCCTTGTGCATGTGGCAGGGCTCAGGGTGCATTGCAGCAGGTGGTCAGTGGTTTGCTCTTCTCCGCACATGCATGTCATGGATTCCACTTTCTGAAGATTGGCTCTGCATCTCGTGCCGCCAGAGCACAGTCTGTTCAGTGCCTTCCAAGTCGCCCAGTCTTCTGTGTGCCCGGGGGGAGTCTCTCATTTGGTATCAGCCATTAATTGAGGTTCTGCCACTTTTGGACTCTCGCTTGCTGAGGTGTTCCAGCGAGTGTCTCTGTAGATCTTAGAAAACTATTTCTAGATTTAAGTCGTTGACATGCTGGCTGATACCAAAACAGGGGATGAGCTGGAGATGTCTCTGCCTTGGTCCTTTCACTATTGGCTGCTACTTCCCAGTGTGTCAGGTGGTGCAATACCGGCTAAGCAGTGTAATTTCTCCAGTGGTGTGGGGCGCAGACACCCTGTGATAATGTGGCATGTCTCATTAAGAGCCACATCTACTGTTTTAGTGTGGTGAGATGTGTTCCACACTGGGCATGCCTTACTCAGCAGCAGAGTAGCAAAGCGCAAGGGCAGATGTCTTCATTGTGTCTGGTTGTGATCCCCAGGTTGTGCCAGTCAGCTTTCGTATGATATTGTTCCTCACACCCACTTTTTGCTTGATATACAGACAGTACTTGTAGGTAAGAGCATGGTCCAGAGTGACTCCCAGGTATTTGGGTGTGTTGCAATGCTCCAGTGGGATTCCTTCCCAGATAATCTTCAGAGCTCGGGATGCTTGTCTGTTCTTGAGATGAAAAGCACATGTCTGTGTTTTAGATGGATTAGGGATCAGCTGGTTTTCCCTGTAGTAGGCGGTAAGATCACCTAGAGCTTCGGAGAGCTTCTGTTCAACCATCTCAAAACTCCCTGCTTGAGCGGTGATGGCACGATCATCAGCATAGATGACGCTCTCTGTCCCTTCTGGCAGTGGCTGGTCATTTGTGTAAATGTGGAACATGGATGGAGCAAGCACGCTTCCCTGAGGCAGGCCGCTCTTCTGTTTCCGCCATCTACTTCTCTGACCCTGGAACTCAGCAAAAAAGCTCCTGTTTTGTAGCAGGTTTCCTATGAGGCGGGTGAGGTGGTCGTCCTTTGTGATATTAGACATTTTTCTCAGGAGGAGGCGGTGGTTCACAGTCTCATAGGCTGCTGACAGGTCTATGAAGACCGCTCCTGTGATCTGCTGCCTTTCAAAGCCATCTTCTATGTGCTGAGTCAGGTTCAACACTTGCGATGTGCAGCTTTTGCCTTTCCTGAAGCCAGCTTGCTGTGGGATCAGACAGGGGTCTATTTTTTCCATAATTCTATGCAACATAAGTCTCTCCAGAGCTTTGTAGAGGTGGCACAACAGGGAGATTGGTCTGTAGCTTTTTGGGTCATTTCGGTCTTTGCCTGGCTTCAGGGTGGCAATGACTCTTGCTTTCCTCCAGATTTTGGGGATCTGACAGGATGCAGTGCAGTTGTTCATCAGCTCCAGCATCCAGCGCCTTGCTTTTGGACCAAAATTCTTGATTTGTTCAATGCGTAGTTCATCCAAGCCAGCTGCTTTGCCATTTTTACATTTATTGAGAGCCATGTCCAATTCAGTAGGTGTAAAGGGTCTGTATGTATGCATGCATGTGGATGGATGTATGGATAAATGGATGTGTATGGATAGATGCATGCATGTTATGTATGGATATGTGTATGTATATAAGTTTGTACGCATGTGTATGTGTATGGATGGATGGATGTGTATGTATGCATGCATGTGTATGGATGAATGTATGGATGTGTATATATGTATGTAGGCATGTGTATGTATGTGTATACACATGCATTTGCGTGGATGTATGGATGTATTTATGTATGTATGTGAGGATGGATATATGTATGTGGGGAAACTAGCTGGCCAATAAGCTATATTCCATTTTAACATCTATTCCATCTGATCTCTGGCAAATGAGGGAAATCTGCCTTGCGGGTGCATCTACACTGTAGAATGAACGCAGTTTGATCCTACTTGGAATCATGAGAATTTTAGTTTGGTGAGGCACTTGTACTCTTCGGCAAAGAAGACCAAGACTTTGCAAAACTATATCTCGATCCCACAGCGTTGAGCTGTGGCAGTTTCCCCCCCATTGCTATGAAGGCATGATCATCAAGTTTGCAGACGACACCAAATTGGGAGGGATAGCCAATACTCCAGAGGACAGGAGCAGGATTCAAAACGATCTTGACAGATTAGAGAGATGGGCCAAAACTAACAAAATGAAGTTCAACAGTGACAAATGCAAGATACTCCACTTTGGCAGAAAAAATGAAATGCAAAGAGACAGAATGGGGGACGATGCCTGGCTCGAGAGCAGTACGTGTGAAAAAGATCTTGGAGTCCTCGTGGACAACAAGTTAAACATGAGTCAACAATGTGATGTGGCGGCAAAAAAGCCAATGGGATGTTGGCCTGCATCAATAGGAGCATAGCGTCTAGATCCAGGGAAGTAATGCTACCCCTCTATTCTGCTTTGGTTAGACCACATCTGGAATATTGTGTCCAATTCTGGGCACCACAATTGAAGAGAGATATTGACAAGCTGGAATGTGTCCAGAGGAGGGCGACTAAAATGATCAAGGGTCTGGAGAACAAGCCCTATGAGGAGCGGCTTAGGGAACTGGGCATGTTTAGCCTGAAGAAGAGAAGGCTGAGAGGAGATGTGATAGCCATGTATAAATATGTGAGAGGAAGCCACAGGGAGGAGGAGGGAGCAAGCTTGTTTTCTGCTTCCTTGGAGACTAGGACGCAAAGGAGCAATGGCTTCAAACTACAAGAGAGGAGATTCCATCTGAACATTAGGAAGAACTTCCTGACTGTGAGAGCCGTTCAGCAGTGGAACTCTCTGCCCCGGAGTGTGGTGGAGGCTCCTTCTTTGGAAGCTTTTAAGCAGAGGCTGGATGGCCATCTGTCAGGAGCGATTTGAATGCAATATTCCTGCTTCTTGGCAGGGGGTTGGACTGGATGGCCCATGAGGTCTCTTCCAACTCTTTGATTCTATGATTCTATGAAATCATATTCCTATGAGGTAACTTTCCATCCAACCTTTCTTTCTTTCTTTCTTTCTTTCTTTCTTTCTTTCCTTCTCTCTCTCTCTCTCTCAGGGCTCCACCCTGAACCAGATGTTGGGAGTCTATCGTTTAGTGTTTCTGGAAAAGCGCCCAGACTTTTACCTATCTTTTCAGCTATTTGCATGGCTTGTATTTCTCCAGCTGGGCTTCGCTTGATCCTGCGCAGCCCCCGACCTGTGGAAGCAGGACTCATTCGCAGAAGGAGTTCTTGCAATTTCGGCAAGGACGACGCGCTGAGTGATAGTCTATTCCAGGAGTGGGTCCCGCTTAACGAAGGGCGCAAAGAGCTCTCCCATTGATTATGATAATCATCGCGGGGATGGGTCTTGGAGGTACTGTTCTGCAGTGGCTCCGCTCATTCCTGGAGGGTCGGTCTCAGAAGGTGTTACTGGGAGACTCCTGTTCAACCCCACAACCTTTGTCTTGTGGGGTTCCTCAGGGTTCAATACTGTCTCCCATGTTGTTTAACATCTACATGAAGCCGCTGGGCGAGATCATCCGGAGTTTCGGGGTACGGTGTCATCTGTACGCGGATGATGTCCCACTCTGTCACTCCTTCCCACCTGCTACTAAGGAGGCTGTCCAGGTCCTGAACCGGTGCTTGGCCGCTGTGATGGTCTGGATGAGGGCGAACAAATTGAAACTGAATCCAGACAAGACAGAGGTACTCCTGGTTAGTCGCAAGGCCGAACAGGGCATAGGGTTACAGCCTGTGTTGGACGGGGTCACACTCCCCCTGAAGATGCAGGTTCGCAGTTTGGGAGTGATCCTGGACTCATCGCTGAGCCTGGAACCCCAGGTTTCGGCGGTGACCAGGGGAGCATTCGCACAGTTAAAACTTGTGCGCCAACTGCGCCCGTACCTTGGGAAGTCTGACTTGGCCACGGTAGTCCACGCTCTGGTTACATCCCGCCTTGACTACTGCAACGCTCTCTACGTGGGGTTGCCTTTGAAGACAGCTCGGAAGCTCCAATTAGTCCAACGGGCGGCAGCCATGATACTAACAGGAGCGGAGCGCAGGGAGCATACAACTCCTCTGTTGTACCAGCTCCACTGGCTGCCGATCTGCTACCGGGCTCAATTCAAAGTGCTGGCGTTGGCCTTTAAAGCCCTAAACTGTTCTGGCCCAACTTATCTATCCGAACGTATCTCAACCTATCAGCCCACCAGGACCCTAAGATCTTCTGGGGAGTCCCTGCTCTCTATCCCGCCGGCTTCACAAGTGCGGCTGGTGGGAACGAGAGACAGGGCCTTTTCTGCGGTGGCCCCTCGGCTTTGGAACACCCTCCCCATAGAGGTAAGATCAGCCCCCTCGCTGATGGTGTTTCGGAAAAGATTGAAGACATGGATGTTTAAACAAGCATTCGGTTAATCCGTTGCAACGAATTATGATGACTAAAGGACTGGTAATCATGGACGATGAATTTGGATTGCGACTCCAGTTACGAGACGCATTGGATGGTTATTGGTGGCCCAATAATTTGTATTGTATATGTGTTTTATGCTTTTAAACTGAATATTGTTGTTTTTTAAGTGTTGTAAACCGCAATGAGTCGCCGATTTAGGCTGAGATATTAGCGGTATACAAGCGCATAAATAAATAAATAAATAAATAAAATATGATCCTGATATCGAGCTAGAATTTGGAGACTCCTGCCCAGGAGAGAGGAGCCCTTAGACCAGTGTTTCTCAGCCTTCCTAATGGCGTGACCCCTTAATACAGTCCCTCATGTTGTGGTGACCCGCAACCACAATATTGTTTTCGTTGCTACTTCATAGCAGTCATTTTACTACTGTTATAAATCATAATTTAAATATCTGATATGCAGGATGCATTTTCATTCACTGGACCAAACTCGGCACAAATACCCAATGCACCCAAATGTGAATGCTAGTGGGGTTGGGGGAGGATTGGTTTTGTAATTTGTGAGTTGTAGTTGCTGGGATTTATAGTTCACTTATAATCAAAGAGCATTCTGAACTCCACCAGCAATGGATTTGAACCAAACTTGGCTCCCATGACCAATGGAAAACACTGGAAGGGTTTCATGGGCATTGACCTTGAGTTTGGGAGTTGTAGTTCACCTATATCCAGAGAGCACTGTGGACTCATGCAATGGTGGATCTGGACCAAACTTGGCATGAATACTCAATATGCCCAAATGTGAACACTGGTGGAGTTTGGGGAAAATAGGCATTGACATTTAAGAGTTGTAGTTGCTGGGATTTATAGTTCCCCTATAATCAAAGAGCATTCTGAAGTCCACCAGCGATGGATTTGAACCAAACTTGGCTCCCATGACCAATGGAAAACACTGGAAGGGTTTGATGGGCATTGACCTTGAGTTTGGGAGTTGTAGTTCACCTATATCCAGAGAGCACTGTGGACTCATGCAATGGTGGATCTGGACCAAACTTGGCATGAATACTCAATATGCCCAAATGTGAACACTGGTGGAGTTTGGGGAAAATAAGCATTGACATTTAAGAGTTGTAGTTGCTGGGATTTATAGTTCACCTATAATCAAAGAGCATTCTGAACTCCACCAGCAATGGATTTGAACCAAACTTGGCTCCCATGACCAATGGAAAACACTGGAAGGGTTTGATGGGCATTGACCTTGAGTTTGGGAGTTGTAGTTCACCTATATCCAGAGAGCACTGTGGACTCATGCAATGGTGGATCTGGACCAAACTTGGCATGAATACTCAATATGCCCAAATGTGAACATTGGTGGAGCTTGGGGAAAAAAAGATCTCGACATTTGGGAGTTGTAGTTGCTGGGATTTATAGTTCATTACAATCAAAGAACATTCTGAACTCCACCAACGATAGAATTGGCTCAAACTTCCCACATGGAATCCCCATGACCATCAGAAAATACTGTGTTTTCTTATGGTCTTTGGCGACCCCTCTGAGACCCCCTCGCGACCCCCTCAGGGGTCCCGACCCCCAGGTTGAGAAACACTGCCTTAGACGCACCAAAGAGAGTCTGAAATCCTTGGCAAGAGAAAGAGGAGAAAGGCCCAGAATTTCCCCTGATTTTTCCCAAATAAATCTCACCAAGGTTGAAGAAAAACCACCGAGATGTTTAATGCGATTCAGCTGAAAAGGATGCAGAGCTGCAATCATTCGCCTAAGCTAAGCATGTGATTACAGAAGTAAAGGCCATTTTTATAGAAAATACAGAGTTGTGAGTTTCAAAATTCCCACTCCCCCCTCCCGCCCAGCTCGAAGGGGATTGGCTGACGCGCAAACAGCTGGGAGGAGGCTTGGCCATCCCCATGCATCAGGGGCAATCACAGGGCTTTCACGGGGAGGCTCCTGCTGCCTTGACGCTTCAGTGAATCAGAAGGGAGGGAGGTGGGATCAAGGGAGACAATGCACTCTAGAGTGGATTATGACAGGATTGTCCCTGAGGCTTAGAGAGATCCGGGTTGGGGGGGGGGGGTCTGCCAGCCAAGCCATTCTATTGTGTTAATGAGTGAAGGCAATAAACATATGTTAAAGAAATCCTGTCGCCATCAGATATGACACAAAGGGGAAGACTTGGGTGGAAGTTCTTTGTGGGGAAGAACTCTCTGTGTTATGACATCTATATTTTCATATTTTCTCCTGTATTTCTATATTTCCCTTTATGTATTTGACCTTGTCCTGACCCTTTTGCCCCCTTCCCCTCTCCTTGGGGGAAAACTACAAGGAAGCTGCCCTGCCTCTGGAAAAGCAATCAGCCATCATGAAAAGACCCTTATCTTTGGACATTCTTTGCATGGACAATAATCAAGGAAATCCTTTTGACTTCAGAGTTGGGCCACCATTAGGATTTCCATTTGGCACACTTTTTAATCATATAACAATGGGGGGAATATGACCTTAGGGAAGTCCTCTTTTTCTCCAAGCCGTTTTTTCTTTCAAATCTTTCCACTAAGGACATTCACAAAAGTTTCCCCTTTGTGCCCTATCTGATTGTAAGAGGAAAACCTGGATTAAGCCATCAATGCTTATCACAGACCCATCTCAGGACAATAAAGTGGCTTCTCTGGAAGGCCGATCCCCGGACTTGATAAGCCTAAGGACATTAAAACTCCATAATCTACTCCAGAATGCATTGTCTCCCTTCATCCTGCCTCCCTCCCTTCTGATTCGCTGGAGCATCGAGATAGCAGGAACCTCCTGATAGGCTCTGGCACCCTGTGATTGGTCCTGATGCATGGGGGACGGCCAAGCCTCCTCCCAGCTATTTGTGCGTCAGCCAATCCCCTTCGAGCTGGGCGGGAGGGGGGAGTGGGAATTTTGAAACTCACAACTCTGTATTTTCTATAAAAATGGCCTTTACTTCTGTAACCACATGCTGTGCTTGGCGAATGATTGCTGCTCTGCATCCTTTTCAGCTGAATCGCCAATAAAACATCTCGGTGGCACTTCCTTCCACTTGGTGAGACCTTTTATTGGGAAAAATCTGGGATTGGGTGCTTCTCTCTGTCTCGCCAGGGTAACGAACTCTTTAAAGACTCTGATTGGTCTCTGCCTCCTGGCAAAGACCCCTAAACTCCTGCTCTATAACAATACAAAAACTGACTGGCACAACCTGGAGACCACAACCAGACACACTGAAGGCATCTGCTCTTGCGCTTTGCCACTCTGCTGCTGAGTGCCCAGGGTGAAACACATCTCACCACATTAAAACAGTGGATGTGGCTCTCAATGAGATATATTGCATTATCACGCTTCCAAAAGGCTTTGGAGATTCTGATTTTCCAAAAGGTTATGATTTCCCCAAAAAAAAGAAAGGCAAGAAGGAGGGTTTTCTCTTTCCTCCTCCTTAAATCCCCTCGAAAAACGACTTTGACAGAATGTAATGAAATTAAGGAAGATGTCATGGGCCCTTGTCTGCCACATCTGTGGCCCAGATGTTGCCTGCAACACAAAGGCACACGCCTGACGCTGGCCACGCAAACACAGGTTGCCCCGCACCTCCATGCTCTGCACACGCCGTCACATCAAAGCCCGTCTTGCGAGGAATTATGGCCCTCTGAAGTCATTTAATTATGATGCAGTGAACTCAGAAGGAATGGAAAAGGGACTTGATCCCCGGTGGATTGAGGAATGGGATTCAGTTGCGGTGAGTCAGATTCACAGCCGGGATTCAGGCAACTTTACAGTAACTTCATGACACATTTACTGCCGCCGGCTCTTGAAATAATTCAAAGGCCAGACTCTATTCTCTGCCCCCTTACAATACACTTGCGGACGGAGCAGGTTGATTTGTGAATGATTTGCACTTGGGATGAGTTTGTTTCATAGTGTGTGTGTGTGTATACATACATACATACATACTAGCCATCCCCTGCCACGAGTTGCTGTGGCCCACATGGGGGTTCTGTGTGCCAAGTTTGGTTCAATTCCATTGTTGGTGGGGTTCCGAATGCTCTGTGATTGTAGGTGAACTATAAATCCCAGCAACTACAACTCCCAAAAGTCAAGATTCAATTTTCCCCAAACTCTACCAGTGTGCATATTTGGGCATATGGAATATTCATGATGAGTTTGGTCCAGATCCGTCATTGTTTGAGACCATAGTGATCTCTGGATGGAGGTGAACTACAACTCCAAAACCAAAGGACACTGCCCACCAAACCCTTCCAGTATTTTCTCTTGGTCATGCGAGAACTGTGTGCCAAGTTTGGTTCAATTCCATCGTTGGTGGGGTTCCAAATGCTCTTTGATTGTAGGTGAACTATAAATCCCAGCAAACTATAACTCCCAAAAGTCAAGATTCTATTTTCCCCAAACTCCACCAGTGTTCACATTTGGGCATAGTGAGTATTCGTGTAGAGTTTGGTCCAGATCCATCTTTGTGTGAGTCCACAGTGGATGTAGGTGAACTACAACTCCAAAACCAAAGGACACTGCCCACCAAACCCTTCCAGTATTTTCTGTTGCCCGTGGGAGAACTGTGTGCCAAGTTTGGTTCAATTCCATCGTTGGTGGGGTTCATAATGTTCTTTGATTGTAAGTGAACTATAAATCCCAGCAAACTACAACTCCCAAATGTCAAGATTCTATTTTCCTCAAACTCCACCAGTGTTCACATTTGAGCATATTGAGTATGCGTTTAGAGTTTGGTCCAGATCAATCATTGTTTGAGTCAACAGTGATCTCTGGATGTAGGCGAACTACAACTCCAAAACCAAAGAACACTGCCCACCAAACCCTTCTAGTATTTTCTGTGTGCCAAGTTTGGTTCAATTCCATCGTTGGTGGGGTTCATAATGCTCTTTGATTGTAGGTGAACTATAAATCCCAGCAAACTATAACTCCCAAAAGTCAAGATTCTATTTTCCCCAAACTCCACCAGTGTTCACATTTGGGCATATTGAGTATTCATTTAGAGTTTGGTCCAGATCCATCATTGTTTGAGTCCATATTAAGTCTAGCCCTTTTTATTGTTTTTAATGTCCCTGGCAAGCCTGAGCTCGTTTTGTGCTTTAGCCTTGTGGACCTTTTCCCTACAGGTATTGGCTATTTGTTTGAATTCTTCTTTGGTGATTTCTCCCTTTTTCCACTTCTTGTGCATGTCTCTTTTGTGTTTTGGCACAGTTAGAAGTTCAAGATTCTCTTTTCCCCAAAACTCCACCAGTGTTCACATTTGGGCATGTTGAGTATTCGTGATGAGTTTGGTCCAGATCCATCATTGTTTGGGTCCACAGTGATCTCTGGAAGTAGGTGAACTACAACTCCAAAACCAAAGGACACTGCCCACCAAACCTTTCCAGTATTGTCTCTTGGTCGTAGGAGAACTGTGTGTCAAGTTTGGTTCAATTCCATCGTTGGTGGGGTTCATAATGTTCTTTGATTGTAGGTGAACTATAAATCCCAGCAAACTACAACTCCCAAATGTCACGATTCTATTTTCCTCAAACTCCACCAGTGTTCACATTTGGGCATATTGAGTATTCGAGTAGAGTTTGGTCCAGATCCATCATTGTTTGAGTCCATATTAAGTCTAGCCCTTTTTATTGTTTTTAATGTCCCTGGCAAGCCTGAGCTCATTTTGTGCTTTAGCCTTGTGGACCTATCCCCTACAGGTATTGGCTATTTGTTTGAATTCTTCTTTGGTGATTTCTCCCTTTTTCCACTTCTTGTGCGTGTCTCTTTTGTGTTTTAGCACAGTTAGAAGTTCAAGATTCTCTTTTCCCCAAAACTCCACCAGTGTTCACATTTGGGCATATTGAGTATTCATGTAGAGTTTGGTCCAGATCCATCATTGTTTGAGTCCATATTAAGTCTAGCCCTTTTAATTGTTTTTAATGTCCCTGGCAAGCCTGAGCTCGTTTTGTGCTTTAGCCTTGTGGACCTATCCCCTACAGGTGTTGGCTATTTGTTTGAATTCTTCTTTGGTGATTTCTCCCTTTTTCCACTTCTTGTGCGTTTTTTTTTTGTGTTTTAGCACAGTTAGAAGTTCAAGATTCTCTTTTCCCCAAAACTCCACCAGTGTTCACATTTGGCCATGTTGAGTATTCGTACAGGGTCCAGATCCATCATTGTTTGAATCCACAGTGATCTCTGGATGTAGGTGAACTACAACTCCAAAACCAAAGGACACTGCCCACCAAACCCTTCCAGTATTTTTTGTTGGTTATGGGAGAACTGTGTGCCAAGTTTGGTTCAATTCCATCGTTGGTGGGGTTCAATTCCTCGCAGGGTTATTTGTGTAGAAATTAACTTTACGGGCGGGGTCAGGCCCTTTCTTTCTCCTCCTGAAACCTTAGAAGGCCTCCAGATCTTGCCTTGAAGGGGAGTCCATTTCAAAGCAGGCCGTGTAGGCGGTCAGTGGGTCGGTCCACAAATCATTGTAGCAAATTGCAGAGTCCATTTTGGATGTGACCTTTTGGCCACGGCTTTGAAAAGGTAACCTACGAAGGTCTGAACAGTCCCTCGGTCAACACCCTTCAGGGAGAGACAATTTATCGGGATGTTGGTTCGGTTAAGGAATGAAAGCAAAGGGAGATTTATGGCCGCATGCCTATTTACGGACCAAGGGGCAACTTCGGACAAAGGAGTCCTCCAAAGGATGCTACAAATTGGGTTTTGTGGACAAGACGTATCCCAATTGCAAAGATACTCCACTTTGGCAGGAAAAACAAAATGCAAAGATACAGAATGGGGGACAATGAGGCCTGGCTCGAGAGCAGTACGTGTGAAAAAGATCTTGGAGTCCTCGTGAACAACAAGTTAAACATGAGCCAGGAATGTGATGTGGCGGCAAAAAAAGCCAATGGGATTTTGGCCTGCATCAATAGGAGCCTAGTGTCTAGATCTAGGGAAGTCATGCTCCCCATGCTCTATTCCGCTTTGGTTAGACCACTTTACCTGGAATATTGTGTCCAATTCTGGGCACCACAATTCAAGAGAGATATTGACAAGCTGGAATGTGTCCAGAGGAGGGCGACTAAAATGATCAAGGGTCTGGAGAGCAAGCCCTATGAGGAGCGGCTTAAGGAGCTGGGCATGTTTAGCCTGAAGAAGAGAAGGCTGAGAGGAGACATGATGAGTGCCATGTATAAATATGTGAGAGGAAGCCACAGGGAGGAGGAGGGAGCAAGCTTGTTTTCTGCTTCCCTGAAGACTAGGACGTGGAACAATGGCTTCAAACTACAAGAGAGGAGATTCCATCTGAACATGAGGAAGAATTTCCTGACTGTGAGAGCCGTTCAGCAGTGGAACTCTTTGCCTCAGAGTGTGGTGGAGGCTCCTTCTTTGGAAGCTTTTAAACAGAGGCTGGATGGCCATCTGTCAGGGGTGATTTGAATGCAATATTCCTGCTTCTTGGCAGAATGGGGTTGGACTGGATGGCCCAGGAGGTCTCTTCCAACTCTAGGATTCTATGATCCTATGATTCTATGACTCTATGCAGAAAAACTGCACAAGGGAACCGTCCCAGGCCCGTGAGTTTAAATACAAGCACAACATACACAAAGGAAGTCTTTCTAAACATCAGCATCCATGTTCTAGGTCAGTGTTTCTCAACCTGGGGGTCGGGACCCCTGTGGGGGTCGCGAGGGAGTGTCAGAAGGGTCGCCAAAGGCCATCAGAAAACATAGTATTTTCTCTTGGGTTCCGTGTGGGAAGTTTGGTCCAATTCTATCGTTGGTGGGGTTCAGAATGTTATTTCAATATAGGTGAACTATAAATCCCAGCAACTACTACTCCCAAATGTCAAGCTCTATTTTTCTCAAACTCCTCCAGTGTTCACATTTCAGCATATTGAGTATCCGTGCCAAGTTTGGTCCAGATCCATCATTGTTTGGGTCCACTGGATGTAGGTGAACTACAACTCCAAAAATTCAAGGTCAATGCCCACCAGATCCTCCTGGTATTTTCTCTTGGCCACGGGAGTTCTGTGTGCCAAGTTTGGTTCAGTTTCATCATTGGTGGAGTTCAGAATGCTCTTAGATTGTAGGTGAACTATAAATCCCAGCAACTACAGCTCCCAAATGACAAAATCAATTTTCTTGAGTGAAGGACATACATTGGGTTGTTAGGTGTCTTGTGTCCAAATTTGGTGTCAATTCGTCCAGTGGTTTTTGAGTTCTGTTAATCCCACAAACGAACATTACATTTTTATTTATTTTATTTTATTTTCAGCCAGTTTGTCACTTTGATTTTCACCTCCTTGTTGTCGGAAGAGTGTTTTCCTACAATTTAGTGAACATATAATAGTCACTGCATACGAGATCAGGGCTGTGAGAGGGGTGGCTGAAAACCTCCCAAACAAAGGAAGTCAACAACTCTTGTGTTGCATGTGTGTGGATGCGTTTTGTCATGATGGAGACATCCCACAACGTTTGCTTTGGATGGTTCTGCTAAGTTACTTCATGGTCTCACAATATATTCTGCACCCATATATGTCAAGACTTGCTGTCTTAGCATTGCATCCTCTCTATAAACGGAAATGATTTCGCGATGTATCGCAGCAGCGTTCATGCCCTTAGCATGTAGGTAGCATATTACAGAGTGTACTTCGCACGTGGAGGGAAACAGAATGGGGACGCTCATCTCTAACCTTCACCACAACGCCAGTCAATGAGCTACTGACGACTGGCACTGCTCGTTCACTTCTGCTGGCTTGCTTCTACACGGCAGTGATACCAACTTCCCCCAAGAAAGTTCCCTGCGATAACTACATAACCTTACTTTCCAAATAACCCTCGTACGGCGCAAAGTTCACACTTGGAAGGAAACAGAATGAGGACACTCACCTCTAACCTTCACCACAATGCCAGTCGATGAGCTACTGACGACTGGCACTGCTCGTTCACTTCTGCTGGCTTGCTTCTACACGGCAGGGATACCAACTTCCCCCAAGAAAGTTCCCTGCGATAACTACATAACCTTACTTTCCAAATAACCCTCGTACGGCGCAAACTTCGCACGTGGAGGGAAACACTCATCTCTAACCTTCACCACAATGCCAGTCGATGAGCTACTGACGACTGGCACTGCTCGTTCACTTCTGCTGGCCTCCTTCTACACGGCAGTGATACCAACTTCCTCTTGACATTAAGTCTTGTCATGTCCAAATCTGCGTGGTGGTGCTTCTTCTTCTTCTTCTTCTTCTTCTTCTTCTTCTTCTTCTACTTCTTTGGAAAACACATGATAATTAAAACTTTTTTGGACTTCAGCTTCAATCCACATTCCCCTATATATAGGAAAGGTTTTTCCCTGACATTCAGTCCAGTTGTGTCCGAATTTGGGGTTTGGTGCTCATCTCGATTTCTAAGACGAAGAGCCAGCATTGTCTGTAGACTCCTACGAGGTCATATGGCTGGCATGACTGCATGGAGCACCGTTACCTTCCCGCCAGAGCAGTACCTATTGATCTACTCAGATTTGCATGTTTTCAAACTGCTAGGTTGGGGGAAGCTGGAGCTAACAGTGCAAGACCTCAGTACCATTTATTTAAAGGCAGTACTTTGTGTTGTTGCACTTCGATACTGCATTTATTTATTTGTACATATGCGAACAGTCTGTGCTCAAGTATAAAAGTCTGACTTGTGACCCAAGTCACTTTGGATGGAGGAGCTTGGTCTTTTCATGACTTCTTTGGCAGTTGGAGGTTAAACCCTGGAGTGTGGTGGAGGCTGTCAGGTTTTACAATGTTTTGTAATGTAATATAGCTGAGTCATGCACTGCTAATGGGCTTCTATTGGAAATGCTGAGTCATGCATTAACTGTATATAGAACTTCATTTGGGGAATGTGTTCTGGCCTAGTCCAGGTGATTGTGAATGATGTAATCCTGGGTCTGAGTTAAGTCAATGAGTTGGGAACCAATCAGTGATTGCTATGTGTAAATGAATTGTATATAAGGAAGTCATGTACAGTGTGTATTTCTCTTCTTGTGCTGTGATGTTGTTCGTCGAAGGCTATATGTAATTAAAGAACCTGTCTGCTAAGACGAGATATAACTGCATGCTGTGGTAAGTTTGTAATATCATCTAGACTGGGGGAAAGACAATGGTAAAACTGACCATGGCCGGGCATGTGCTCAAGCGCCTGTAAAAGGTTCCAGAGTGACTGCAGTTTGTGGGAGCAGTTGACTGGAAATACTGTGCAGGAAGAAGCAACTGGAAAGCGCTGAAGTTGTGCAACTGATCTGCTGCTGAATTGTGAAGTTAATCTCAACAAGAGGCTTTGAAGCAGAGGCTGGATGGCCATCTGTCAGGAGTGCTTTGAATGTGACTTTCCTGCTTCTTGGCAGAATAGGGTTGGACTGGATGGTAGGCTTGGGTAACCACGGAAAAATTTGGTTCTAAACTCGTTTTGTTTTTAGGGGGCCCTTGCGTTTCTTTTTTTTAAAGAATTCTGAAATTTTCCTTTCAAAAATTTCGAAATATACGAAATTTCGTAAAATTACGAATCGATTCGTTAATGGCGGACGCGATTGCGCAATATGCTAAAAAAAACCTCCAAATGGGACAGGAGGAACTTCTGAAGCTTCCCTCTCCCTCTGTTGTTGACTGTTGGTGTGATAAAACAAACAACAACTATATTATATTATATTATGTTATATTATATTATATTATATTATATATTATTATATATTATTATATTATATTATATTATTATAATATTATAATATAGTATATATCATTATATTATATTATATTACTTTATATTATTATATATTATATATATTATATTATATTATAATATACAATTATAATATAATATACAATACTATAATAGT